>NC_086444.1:771061685-771436060 GCF_028390025.1 Pseudophryne corroboree | reverse complement strand
ATTACTGTACATAAGGCCTGTAGTGGCCTTGATTTGTGACTGTGGTACTGTATGTTTATACCTTAAAAGAACATTTGAAAATGATTGGATTTAAAGACCTGTATTGAGGCTATTCCACCCAAAAATTATATAGTTTTTATAGTTTGTATTATTGACTATTTAAATATCTATAATGATTAGAGCACTGGAATGTTCATATCTGTACAAAGTATGACAGAATATACCTGTTGATATCATACCAGGAACTTGTCAATGCTAAGAAGTGTTTATTAATTATGATATAATAGTTTAATAGAATAATTTCTTACTGAGGATCACGCACTTCCACTCATGACAACCATTTCAGTGATCAATGGCTGTACTAATTATTTCCTATGCGAATTATCAGAGGGCTAGAGAAGAGAAAAAAAATGATGCTACACCATCATGAAATAAACTTCTATGAATTTGTTATAGCTTTAATTAAAGGCTAAAGTTTTGTAGCCAATGTTACAAAATGAAATGTTAAGTTAGTTATTCTCTCCCTATTGTATTCATTCAGAACCAGTGAGCACATTTATTCTGGCTCTACACAATACACATATCTCATTTTCTGATATATTTTGTTCCATTCACTCACTTTGCCTAGCTAAGACTAATGAGATTATACAAAATATTAGCACCTAATTAGTGATAATAATGTTACCTATTGTTTACAGTACAGTGGAAATGAGAAAGTTGTTGCTTTGTATTGAAAGAGATCTCTGAGGAGATTAAAACACATTGAAACACGATGCCAGATGCTTGTATGGTTTCATCGTCATCATTCTGGAGTGAGGGAGGTCCCAGGACTGTAGATTTTAGATTTTACAGTGGTCTGGTATCCTGCTTGATTATTGATGTGCACTGTACATTGGTAGAATCTGGTGGGCATAATAAAAAAATACCTTTGAATTAATGAATTTGTATCTGTAAGTGTACATTTTTATTAATAATTGTAAACACGTTTTTGAAGATAGTATGCCAGATTTGCATTGTCTTCAGTTTTGTTTCATGTGATTCTAGATTCACAGCTCATTTATTGATACTGAAGGATAAAAGTAAAGAAACCTGTATAGGCTATTTCTTCATGATCCTTGAAGTAAGAATATTCACATACAGTAGATGTTGTGTGAGATATCCTTGGGCTCCCTTGTATCTTATTCTCTGCTTCTATCTTGGCGTAGAATATATTCATAGTAACATAGTAACATAGTATCTAAGGTTGAAAAAAAGACAATTGTCCATCGAGTTCAACCTATGTGTGGTCTCCTATGCAGGATTATTTGGTCTAAAATTTTGACTGATGCTGATGTCTGCCATTACGTTTTATCCCTCTTTTTATAATAACTATAGTGCGTGACTATGCACCATAACTCTGGATATCCGTATCCATTAGGAATTTATCTGACCCATTCTTAAAGGTGTTGACTGCGTCCGCCATTACAACTCCCTCAGGCAGGGAATTCCAAACACGTATCGTCCTTACCATGAGCAGTGCCGTTTCTAGCGGCGGGTGCGCCCGCCGCGGCACTTTGTGTGTCCGTAATCTCTTCTCCTCCCTCTTACCGAGCGCTCCTGCTCGAGGGGCGGAGTTTCGCGGAATGACGCGTTTGCGTCGTGACGTCACGACGCAAACGCGTCATTCCGCGAAGCCCCGCCCCCCGAG
The DNA here is from genome assembly GCF_028390025.1 of Pseudophryne corroboree. Classification (NCBI taxonomy): domain Eukaryota; kingdom Metazoa; phylum Chordata; class Amphibia; order Anura; family Myobatrachidae; genus Pseudophryne; species Pseudophryne corroboree. The sequence goes on along the minus strand of NC_086444.1, from coordinate 771,434,373 downwards.
CAGGAGCGCTCGGGGAGAGGGAGGAGAGGAGATTAGCCTGGAAGGAGGAGGCGGGCGGCGCGAGGGACGTGAGGCGGCGGGACCCGAAGAGCGGGAAGATGTAAGTATTATCTCTATCTTTCTCTCTCTCCCCTTTCCTTCCCCCCCCCATTTGACACCTGCCTGCCGCACTGTGTAAAATGGGGATACCTGCCTGCCGCACTGTGTAAAATGGGGATATCTGCCTGCCGTACTGTGTAAAATGGGGATACCTGCCTGCCGCACTTTGTAAAATGGGGGCACCTGCCTGCGTACTGTGTAAAATGTGGATATCTGCCTACCGTACTGTGTAAAATGGGGATACCTGCCTGCCGCACTGTGTAAAATCAAATGGGGATACCTGCCTGCCGCACTTTGTAAAATGGGGACACCTGCCTGCCGCACTGTGTAAAATGGGGACACCTGCCTGCCGCGCTGTGTAAAATGGGGACACTTGCCTACTGTAATGTGTAAAATGGGGACTTTTTTATTTTATTTATTTTTTCCTGTGGTGGGCGTGATGATATCAGACGAGGCCACGCCCACTTTGACGAGACCACACCCATTTTAATCAGGCCACACACCCTTGTCGGGAGCGAGCGCGCCTTCGGCGCGCACATGCTTTTTCTTTTTAGAGCTATATGGGGGGGCACACAATTTTTTATAGCAATGGGGGGGGGGCGCATTTTGAAATCTCGCACTGGGAGCCAAATTGTCTAGAAACGGCCCTGACCGTGAGAAAGCCTTTACACCGTATTGTGCGGAATCTCCTCTCCTCTAACCTGAGCGAGTGTCCACGAGTTCTCTGTGTTGATCTAACCAAAAACAGGATACTGCACAAGATCTGTGTATTGTCCCCTTATATATTTGTAGATGTTGATCATGTCCCCTCTTAGTCTCCTCTTTTCCAGTGTAAACATGCCTAGTCTTGCAAGCTTTTCCTTGTATTCCAGCGTCTCCATGCCATTAATTAGTTTAGTCGCCCACCTCTGAACCTTTTCTAGCTCCAGGATATCCTTTTTGTAGTATGGTGCCCTGAATTGTACACAGTATTCAAGGTGTGGCCTCACTAGTGATCTATATAATGGGAGTATATCACTCTAGTCCCTAGTATCAATTCCCGTTATATGCATGCTAATATCTTATTAGCATTCTTTGCTGCAATCCTACTTTGGGTACTACTGCTTAGTTTGCTATCTATGAGGACACCTTTTCCAGTACAGTATCCCCTAATTTTACCCCATTTAGTATGTAGGTGTGATTTTTGTTCTTGTTACCACAGTGCATTACCTTACACTTGTCTGTATTGAAGCGCATTCTCCATTTCGCTGCCCATGCTTCTAATTTAACTAAGTCATTCTGAAGCAACTCAGCATCCTCCTCCATATTTATAGCCTTACACAATTTGGTATCATGTGCAAAAATTGACACCATGCTCTCTAGACCTTCTGTTAGGTCGTTAATGAAAATATTGAACAATAGCGGTCCTAATACTGAGCCTTGTGGCACACCACTTAGCACTTCAGTCCAATTTGAATAAGATCCATTAACCACAACGCGCTGCTCCCTATTATCTAACCAATTTTTTTATCAAAGTGCATATTGTGCTTCCTAGCCCTATTTCTTGTAGTTTATAGATAAGACGCATGTGTGGTACAGTGTCGAAAGCTTTGGCAAAGTCTAAAAAGATTACATCCACCTCTTCACCCTGATCTAGGTTTGCACTTACTGTTTCATAAAAGCCAAGTAAGTTGGTATGACAGGATATGTCCTTCACAAATCCATGTTGATTCCTTTTAATGACCTTATTGACTTCAAGGAACTTCTGAATACTATCTCTTAGAATACCTTCCAATACTTTCCCCACTATAGATGTAAGACTAACTGGTCTATAATTACCTGGTTTAGCTTTACTTCCCTTTTTGAATATAGGCACTACTTCCGCTATACGCCAGTCTTTGGGAACCATACCTGATATTACTGAATCCTTAAAGATCAAAAATAGCGGTTTTGCAAGTTCAGAGTGAAGCTCCATTAGAACCCTTGGGTTAATTCCATTGGGACCCGGTGACTTATTAATCTTTTAATGAATTAATCGGTCACAGACTACCTCCTCGCTTAAATAAGTACCTTTCAGTGGGATATTCTCATTATTGAGATTGTGTGTTAGTCCCTGAATTGGGTCCTCTCTAGTAAATACTGTTGAAAAAAACGAATTTAGTGTGTCCGCTATGTCATTATCATTTTTGCTTAAGACTCCGAACTTGTCTTTTAAAGGGCATATACTCTCCTTCTTTAATCTCTTGCTATAAATGTATTTAAATATTTTTTTGGAATTCGCTTTGCTTTCCTTTGCTACTAGTTTTTCAGTTTCTTCTTTAGCCGCTTTTATTTCCTTTTTGCATATTTTGTTACAGTCCTTATAGTGCTGAAATGACTCCGCTTCCCCGTTAGATTTGTATTTTTTAAATGCTCGCCTTTTCTTGCCCATAAGTTCCTTTATCTTTTTGTTAAGCCACATCGGTTTATGATTTTTATTCCTTTTTTTGCTGCTCGTAGGAATAAATTTGAGAGTATTTTTAGCTAGCAGGAATTTTAGTACATCCCATTTCTCCATAGTATTTTTTCCTAGAAACAAACCTTCCCATTCAATATCCCTGAAAAATACCCTCATCATTTCAAAGTGGGCTTTGCTAAAGTTTAGAGTCCTAGTTGAGCCAGTATAGGACTGTTTATGAAAACTGATATTGAATGTGACCATATTGTGGTCGCTGTTTCCTATGGGTTCCCCTACTATAATATCTTATACCAAATCCCCATTGTTTGTTAATACCAGGGGGTATATTTACAAAGATTCGTGTTTTTGCCGTTTTGAAGGGCGTTTGATCTCGAATGGTATCGGGTGCATTTTACTGCAACTTTTTGAATCCTGATACGGTCATTCACTAAGCTGCCGACTTTTCACAATTCGTATTTTCCGATGTCGATGTGATTCGTAATGTCAGGCAGTGTTTTACGGGAGTGATGAGTAAAACACTGCCTGACAAAACACAAGGAATTCCGGCCGGATCTGTGAGATGATTTTGCGGTCAGCGGTGAGGTTACTTTCGGTCAACCGCTGACCGCAAAGTTCCCACCATTGGATACAATGGAGCGCATAGGCGCTACATTGTATCTCTGCCATGTGCTGCCTCACAGACACTACAGGAGCACACAGCATATCAGGAGAGTGCCATGACGAGGCGCTCCCTGATTGGCTGAAGGGACCCTCTTTGACAGGAGTCAGGGGGGGTCCTGGCAGTCGGGGAAAGAGGTCCCATGTGTAAACATGGGACCCCTTTCAGTGCGTGGTCGGGTTTCCGTTTTTTTGTTTTGCCAAGTACGTGGATTATACAAAGGACAGAATCTACACTGGATTATGTGAGTAAAATTTTTTTCACAGGTCCCCCAAGGATTCTACATGGAGAAGAGGACCGAGCCTCGTGGGAACATAGGTAAGTATGTATGTATGGAGGTGTGCATGTATGTAATAAACTTATACTTTCACGGTGTGTGTGTCCTGTTTTTTTAGGGGTATTTTTTTAGTAGTAGTACTACAGGTACCAGCGGCCCAGGTTTTCCACCGCATGCTGGTACTTGTGGTTCTCCAAGTACCAGATTGCGGGGGAGACTTGCTGGGACTTGTAGTACTGCTACTAAAAACAATATTCACATTTTTTACACTTGGCTATCAGCCCCCCATCCGCCGCCCTTGGATGGGGGGGCAGCCTTGGGCTTCACCCCTGGCCCTTGGGGGGCTGGAGGGGGGGACCCTTGATTTAAGGGGTTCCCACTCCTCCAGGGTACCCCGGCCAGTGGTGACTAGTTGGGTATGTAATGCCAGGGCCACAGGGACCACTATAAAAGTGTCCCCCGGCTGTGGCATTATGTACCTAGCTAGTGGAGCCCGGTGCTGGTTTTAAAAATACGGGGGACCCCTACGCTTTTTCCCCCGTATTTTTGGAACCAGGACCAGGCGCAGAGCCCGGTGCTGGTTGATGAAATATGGGGGAACCCCTGTCAATTTTTTTCCCATATTTTGTCAACCAGGACCGGCTGAAAGAGCCCGAGGCTGGTTGTGCTTAGGAGGGGGGACCCCACACAATTTTTTTTTCACTTTTGACACTAAACACACCCTTTCCCATAGATAACCATGCACAGATCTCACTGATCCGTGCATGGTTATCCAAACTCGACTGGTAAAAGCAGGTCTATTTTTTTCCTGCTTTTTTTAACAAATCGAAAAAAAATAGACCCGCACTTGAGCACTCAGAAACTAACAACCAATTATGAATGAATAGTAAATACCCGTATTATATGAAATAACAGCCGCGTTTGACCGATGGTCTATTAATTCGTATTTCAGAACTTTGCCAATTAAACCATTACAAATAGACCAGACACTGCCGAGTTTTCTGCTTAGTGAATTCCCGGATTGGGAGTTAGAAAAAAAAACACAAATCGGCAAAACTCTGATTTTTAGTAAATACTGGCCCAGGTCTAAGATTGCATTGTACATGGTAGGTTTCTCAATTAGTTGAACTAAGTAGTTATCATTTAGTGTGTTTTAAAAAACATATTACCCCTAGCGGTGTCACATGAATAATTGTTCAAGTTTATCTCTGGATAGTTAAAATCTCCCATTACTACTATGTCACCTACTCCTGCTGGTCTTTCAATTTGCTTCAGTAACAATTCCTCATCAGATACATTAATACCAGGCGGCCTGTAGCGTACACCCAATACCAAATTTTTAATTCCTTTATGCCCGCATGCAATTTCTACCCATAACGTCTCGACAGTGTCTACAGTCCCCTCCTGAATATCTTCCCGTATATCAGGTTTTAAAAATGGCTTTACGTATTCATCTACAGTATATCACCCAGATGGAATTTGTTACACAAAAATATTGTCATATTGTGTTGGTTTGTTTGGTTTTTACTTGATCTACCCCATGGTATGTGAAATATTACAAAAGTAAAATAAATGTGAAAATATTAAAGAACTCTATCCCTAAGACTTTTGGAGAATGTATCATATATTGGATTTCTATGTACATATCTTTATGTGGATTAAATTCAGCACCATTTTCTCACCACAATTTCTGTATTTATTTCTCATACGTCCTAGAGGATGCTGGGGACGATATCAAGACCATGGGGCATAGATGGGATCCGCAGGAGACATGGGCACTCTAAAGACTTTTCAATGGGTGTGAACTGGTTCCTCCCTCTATGCCCCTCCTCCAGACCTCAGTTTTAGAAATATGACCAGGTCGACTGGATGCACTCTGAGGAGATCTACTGAGTTTCTCTGAAAAGACTTATGTTAGGTTTGTTATTTTCAGGGAGAACTGCTGGCAACTCCCTGCTTCGTGGGACTGAGGGGACAAAAGTAGGAACCAACTTCCTGAAGAGTTTCATGGCTCTGCTTCTGGCTGACAGGACACCATTAGCTCCTGAAGGGTACTGGACGCTAGCCGTGCCTTGATGCTCACTCCCACAGCACGCCATCACCCCCCTCACAGAGCCAGAAGTCAGAATACAGGTGAGTAGAAGAAGACAGATCTTCTATCAAGAAAAGTGACGGCTGAGGTACAGCGCGGCTGGCGGGAGCGCAGCGCGCCATTGCTGCCTACACACACAGGCACTGCATGATGCAGGGTGCGGGGGGGGGGGCACCTGCATGATGCAGGGTGCGGGGGGGGGGGGCACCCTGGGCAGCAAAAACACCTCTATAAACTGGCAAAAAGGGGACATAAGATGCCCAGGCACAGCTCTACCCCCGCCAGTATAAATTTTATGAAAAGTTTCTGAGGTAAAAAGGGTGGAGCTTCTTCCTCAGGCAGCCAGCACACTGCTCAGTGCCACGTTCTCTCTCCTCAGGCTGCAGAGAAATTGCTGATCCTCCTTCACTTCTGACTACAAGTATCAGGGTGCAAAACAGGAGGGGGCACAAGCGAATTTGGTGCTTTACAAGTGTGTTTTACTGTGTAAAAAGCGCTGCATGTCAGTGGGCATTCTGTGTTCACAGGCATTAGATACTGGCGCTGGGGTTGTGAACTGGCTGCTCCTAAACTGTGTCCCTCTGACAGATTTTACTCTAGGTCTGTCCCCTAATAAGTCCCAGTGTGTCTGTGTGTGTGTTGTACACGTGTGTAAGACATGTCAGAGGCAGGGAGTTCCTCCCCGGAGGAAACCATTTTAGGGACACAGAAGTGTAATGTGGTGATGCTGCCGGCACACCAAGAGCCTGCATGGGTGAAAGAAATACGTGATAGTATGCATCATATCAATAGGAGATTAGATAAGTCTGAATCTCATGCTGAGTGATGGAGAAAATCTGTGGCGCATGTGATTTTTCAGGGCTCTGTTCTTCCATCCGCAGGCAACCCCTCTGGGTCACATAAGAGACCATTTGCAAATATTGTGAATACTGATACCGACATGGACACTGATTCTTGTGTCGACGATAGTGACTCCAGGGAAATAGATCATAAATTGGCAAAAAATATACAATATATGATTGTGGCTATAAGGGAAGTTCTGGAAGTCCCGGAAGCCACTCCTGTACCTCAGGAGAAGGCTTATTTCTATAAAGAAAATAAATCTAAGGTCACTTTCCCTCCTTCCCATGAGCTTAATACACTCTTTGAAGGGATGTGGGTAAATCCCGAAAATAAATTTTGTATTCCCAAGAGAATTCAGATAGCTTATCCTTTTCCGGTGGAGGACAGGAAAACATGGGAGTCACCCCCTGTGTTAGACAGTGCACTGTCCAGTTTGACAAAGAAGGTAATTCTTCCTGCACCTGGCACGGCTTCACTAAAAGAGCCGGCAGACCGAAAGATGGAAACTGCATTAAAATCCATTTATGTTGCCAATGGTACACTGCTCAGGCCCACAATTCCTTGCACATGGGTGAGTCGCGCTATTGAAAAATGGTCAGAAAGCGTGTCATCAGAAATTGACACGATTGATAAAGATGTGATACTCCTTAAGTTAGGGAATATCAAAGACGCTGCCGCATACATGTTAGAAGCGATGAAAGATATTGGACTCTTGAGTTCACAAGGTTCTACCATGGCAGTATCGGCTCGGCGGGCATTGTGGATTCGCAAGTGGAACGCGGATGCAGATTCCACAGTGGATGTCACAGTGGATGTCACAGTATCAAATGAACTGAGACTATACAGATGCCTCTGTGGTACAATTGAAGCCTAAGAATTATGTTATCATACCAGTGATACAATAAAAACATAACACACATTGTTGGAAGATCATTTCATTATGTTTATTATTTAACACAGCAAACCATTGGAGCACTAATATCATTTTGTTACTATTATATATTAAGAAAATAGGAGTCCTGTTTCCATAACGGTCTCAGAGTACATATCCCGAGAGGGACTTGAAAAATAGAGACACTTATTCTAGGAGTTTAGAATAACAGATATACAGTTATAGAGAAAGCATATACCTCTAGGACACTCTTCATTGTTCCAATATTAGAATTTAGGAACTATACGGATGACGTCTAGTGCGCAGCTTTTTTAATTTTAATCACAATTTCTATCTTATTTACACTCTCTTACCTTTTTTCTTAAAATTCGCTGGTTTTATTATATATAATAATAAAAGTTATATTTTAATATAAGATTGTGTGCACCACTTTAGGGCATTCCGAACCCTCTTTCTTCCCTTTTTTTGGGCATCTCATCTCAACAAGAAGCTTCAGAAATATTGTTCCAGGTCGAGAGACCCTCAAGCAATAGCAGTGGATGCGCTGGTGGCCCAGTGGGTGTTCCGGTCGGTGTATGTCTTCCTTCCACTTCCGCTGATCCCAAAAGTGCTCAGGATCATAAGAAGAACAAGAATTCAAGCAATCTTCATTGCCCCAGACTGGCCAAGGAGGGCTTGGTACCCAGATCTTCAGAAGTTGCTCATAGAAGATCCTCGGCCTCTTCCTCTTCGCGAGGACCTGCTGCAGCAGGGGCCGTGCATGTATCAAGACTTACCGCGGCTACGATTGATGGCATGGCTGCTGAGCGCCGGATCCTAGCCCAAAAGGGTATTCCCAAGGATGTCATCCCCACCCTTATTCAGGCCAGGAAAGGAGTAACGTCGAAACATTACCACCGTATTTGGAGAAAATATGTCTTCAAGAAGGCTCCTATGGAAGAGTCTGAGTTGGGACGTTTTCTCCATTTTCTGCAGGCTGGTGTGGAGGCGGGCCTACGATTGGGATCAATCAAGGTCCAGATTTTGGCCTTGTCAGTGTTCTTCCAAAAACAATTGGCCTCTCTTCCAGAGGTTCAGACCTTCGTGAAAGGGGTTCTGCACATCCAGCCTCCATTTGTGCCTCCAGTGGCACCGTGGGACCTTAATGTGGTGTTGCAGTTCCTTCAATCAGATTGGTTTGAGCCTCTACAAGAGATAGAGTTGAAGTTTCTCACTTGGAAAGTGGTGATGCTTTTGGCATTGGCATCCACGCAGTGGGTGTCTGAATTGGGGGCCCTGTCTCACAAGAGCCCTTACCTGATCTTCCATGAAGATAGGGCAAAGTTGAGGACTCGTCAACATTTTCTTCCGAAGGTGGTTTCATCTTTCCACATAAACCAACCTATTGTGGTGCCAGTAGTTACTGACACATTCACTGAGTCAAAGTCTCTAGATGTGGTTAGGGCTTTGAAGATTTATGTCGCTAGAACAGCTCGAAAACAGAAAACAGAGTCTTTGTTTGTCCTGTATGCTCCCAACAAGATTGGGTGTTCTGCTTCCAAGCAGACTATTGCGCGTTGGATCAGAAGTATGATTCAGCACGCTCATACTATGGCTGGATTGCCGTTACCGACGTTGGTGAATGCCCATTCCACTAGGAAGGTGGGCTCATCCTGGGCGGCTGCCCGGAGGGTCTCAGCTTTGCAACTGTGCCGAGCAGCTACTTGGTCAGGGTCAAACACATTTGCTAAATTCTACAAGTTTGACACCTTGGCCAATGAAGACCTCAAGTTCGGCCAATCAGTGCTGCAGGGTCATCCGCACTCTTCCGCCCGTACTGGAGCTTTGGTATAGACCCCATGGTCTTGATGTCGTCCCCAGCATCCTCTAGGACGTATGAAAAAATAGGATTTTGATACCTACCGGTAAATCCTTTTCTCCTAGTCCTTAGATGATGCTGGGCGCCCGTCCCAGTGCATACTTTACCTGCAGTTTTGTTATTAGAATTACACAATTTGTGTTATCTTAGTTTTCAGCATGTTGCTGCAATTGGTTCATGCCTGTTGGCGTGTGTTATGTTGAATGCCATGTGTGCGGCATGGTTGAGGGTGTGAGTTGGTAGATATCTCACCACTAGTTTAAGTAATTATTTCCCTCGAAATGTCAGGCTCCCTGGGCACAGTTCATACAACTGAGGTCTGGAGGAGGGGCATAGATGGTGAAGCCAGTTCACACCCAATGAAAAGTCTTTAGAGTGCCCATGTCTCCTGCGAATCCCGTCTATACCCCATGGTCTTGATGTTGTCCCCAGCATCCTCTATGGACTAGAAGAAAAGGATTTACCGGTAGGTATCAAAATCCTATTTTAACCATCCCATCTGCGTGAGATTGGTATATATACTTAAAATGAAAATAATTTGGCTAACTATACCGGTAAGATTTGAAAGCATTTAAGGATGCAAAACTTCAAGATAAGCTTTGACAGATTTCAATGATTTCCAGTAGAGCTAGCTGTTATCATTAAGTTAGCACCTTTAAATGACCTTTGTTATTATTATTTGTGAAAATACTGCACTTTTAAGCAGAACATGCACAGTTTAATAAATCCATCATTTCAGCGACAGGTTGTCCCGCTAGAAAAATCTCACCAAGTCCTCCGAATCATAGCTAGCTACAAACATACCACCTCTATATTTGATGACTTTTATGAGAAGAACCAAGAACAAGAGGACAGTGTCAAGAAGGTGATTCAAAATTAGAGAGGCACACTCAATCAGAAACAACACACAGGCTTCGCCACCACTCCTAGCTTGGTATGGAACAGAAAGGACTTTAACCAAGCAAATATATAATTAGCACATTACTGGACAAACTGAAAAACTAGAGGCCGAAGCATCAGAATTTTTACCCCCTTCTCCGTTTTCAGGGATTACGATAATCTCGGATTTAATGCTGGGATGCAAATAAACTGGTGTATACCACAGGATCAAGATTGGATATTTTCCCCTCCATGGAGTCTGGGGACTTATTATGTGAAAATCTTGTGGGTTTATTTTTTTCCATTTTTTTAATGCATTTTTATTTACATATTTTGTGGCAGATGCCTTATTTTTATTTTTCACAGCTCCAAGTTACACGCATGTGAGCATACCTGTGTGTCCCAGTTACACGCATGTGAGCATACCCGTGTGTCTTGTTTATTTTTTTCATATTTCATTTTTAAATAAAGCAGAACCTTAGATGTTTTAGCAGCCCCTCCTGAGCCACCTCAGCAGCCCTGGTTCGGGCAAGTTGAGTTCGGGTGGGCTCGGTACAATTCTAAGCAGGACTGTGAAGTGAATTTCTTGTTATTGAGCCCCTGCCCTAGTGGGGCTTACCACTCTTGTCCAAACTCATTTCATATTACAAGTAGGACTGTGGGAGGAAAGAATGCTAACCTCTGTGACACCAGCATGCCTCAGCCTGGCAAGCCAGACATCTTCCTGGCTGTACCCCTGTATTTTTACAGCATACAGGACAGGGCCACAATGTTCCTTTATTTTTACAGCACCCCTGTAAAATTTCCAGAACAGCACAGGACAGCACACCCCTGTACAGCACAGGACAGTAGCACCCCTGACAGCACAGTACACCAGCACAAGACACCACCCCAGAACTGCACAGGACAGCAGCACCCCTAGCAGCACAGTACACCAGCACAGGACACTACCCCAGAACAGGACAGCACAGTACAGCAGCACCCCTGTATGCCACCACCCACAGACAGACAGAAGTCCGGAGTGAAAATTGGCACGATCCAATACCACCATTTACATTGTTTACTTGTTTCTCTGGTCTGATAACACCAGTAGGTATTGTGTTTGCTGCCTTTTGTTGTCCAGCGCAGAGTTGTATTTTCTCTTTCTTAGCGATGACACGCAGCTCCTTATATAGAATCTAAAACCCGCGAGAATCCAACAGCGAGATGATGACGTTTTGCCTCGTTCTGGGATCCGAGTCTGGCAGGAAGTCCCGATGCGGGCTCAGTTCCCGGCTCAGATCGTGAAGAGGGGTTGGATCTCGGCAATCCAAACCGGCTCATCTCTACTTATAATACAATGATAGCTGCAATCACATACTGCATATCAGGGACGTGCAGTCAGGGGAGGCAGGGGAGGCAGTGCTTCCCCTGTCATTAATGATTAAAATAATACAAAGAAGATACTTTTGACATATTCTGTGTCATAAGTATCTGCTTTATGTTATGTTAATCATTTTAGAGCATAAATACCTGTTTAACTTGCTTTCTGACATTTTCTGCGGCACCGAGAGCGGTGCCTCTTGCTGCCCATTGTAAAGTCCGGAAGCAGGGGACGGGCGGGTGGCAGGGACAAGGAGAGGGCTGACAAAGCCCATTAAAAAATACACTAGAAGCGGCACCTATACAAGTGTCTCAGAGCAGCAGGGACGTGCTTTCAGCCATATGAAAACACGCCCCTGTCACTAGATTGGGCACTGGGCAGTAGCTGCAGCAATGGCAGTGACTGCACATGGCTATCACTGTCAGTGAGGGAGAGACAGTGTCAGCTGCAGTGTGTGTCAGTGCATGTAAATGTTTAGTAACTACAGTACACTCACACACACTGTCACACAGTTTAGTATACAATTGCCTATACTGCTGTCCAGGTCTTTCATTAACTTAATAGCACCGTACCCGCAGCGCTATTAAGTTAATGGATGGAAGCCCTGAACAGCAATATTATATTAATGTTCTCCCTCTTCCTCCCACCCTCTACCCCAACCCACACAATAAAGGAAGGTTTAAATGTATTTTATAAAAAAGTCCACAGCACAGTGAGGACACTGATGGTTAAGAATTAGTGTCTGCTCATCACGTTTGATGAGCAGGCACACTTTGCAGTGTGAGACCCGGCATACTGGCATAGAGGGCGGTAGTGGCCTGAGGTGGCTGCCGGACTGTAGCCGGAGCTGGAGTTATGCGGCGGCAGGCCTTTTGCGGAGGTGGCGGCAGAACCTGTGCGGCAGCAGTGGCGGCGGGACCTGGGCGATGGCGGCAGGCATTGGTGGTGGCGGGTTTGCAGCAGGCCTGGATCATGGATCCAGTCCCTGTCAGCCATGAAAACAATCTTTGAAGTTTGAAAGTATTTCCCAGTTTCAAAAATGGCGTAGCACAGCCATTTTTGAAATACAAGATGGCCGCTGCGAGCCACGTCATCGCCCCGCCCCCTCGAGGCTGGCTTATAGAAGCCAGCACGAGGTGTTGTAGCCAGTTCATCGGCCAGAGAGGAGCAGGGAAGAGCTCCTGAAGACAGAAGAGAAATGAAGTCCTGGTGGGTGGTGGCCCTGCAAAAGAGCTTAAGGGCTACCGCCCACTAGGTGAACACATCCGAACAGAAGCCCTGGGGAGAGACAGCAGGTTGCAGGCTGCTGCTCCCTAGGTGAAGATGCCGGAAGCCCTGGTTGGCACCAGCCCACCAGGCGAAGGCCTTCGGAAGCCCTGGTGGGTTGGTGGCCACGCAAAATAGCTATATGTCTGCCAGCCCGCCAGGCAAAGACGTTAGAAGCCCTGGTGGGTTGGTGGCCACACAAAAGAGCAATATGGCTGCCAGCCCACCAGGCGAAGACGTCGGAAGCCTTGGTGGGTTGGCGGCCATGCAAATGAACTAAATAGCCGCCAGCCCACCAGACGAAGACGCCGGAAGCCCTGGTGGGTGCCAGCCCGCCAGGCGAAGATGTCGGAAGCCCTGGTGGGTTGGCGGCCACCGAAAAGAGCTATATGGCCGCCAGCCCATCAGGCGAAGACATCAGAATCCCTGGTGGGTTGGTGGCCGCACAAAAAGAGCTATATGACCGCCAGCCCGCCAGGCGAAGACGCCGGAAGCCCTGGTGGGTTGTCGGTCACACAAAAGTGCTTATGCCTGACAGCCTGCCAGGCAAAGACGTCAGAAGCCCTGGTGGGTTGGCAGCCACGCAAAAGAGCTATATGGCCACCAGCCTGCCATGCAAAGACGCTGGAAGCCCTGGTGGGTTGGCGGCCACCGCCAGCCTGCCAGGCAAAGCTGTAACTAAATAAATTATTTTAAAAAGCAACCTCCGGTCACGGGAATTTCAAGTGAGTACCAGTGTGGATCACAGTGTACACACCCGGCCCACGGGAGACTTTACTGAGAAAAATCATACTGTGAAATACCAGCACCTTTCCCCGTCTTGGAAATCTTTCTTTCCCTTCATTGAAAGGACTTTCAAACTGTCCGTTATCTGCTCGACTGCAATAAAACACACAGATTTAAATATATTAAAAGAACACAAGTGTATTTGAATAACTAAAGATCATCACTTACCCAGCTGACGCGTATCTACTTATCATCAGTTTGAATTGTTTTTGTCTTGTGTCTGTTACTGTCAGTGTTAAATGTTACTTGTACACCGGTATTAGGACTAACCAAATACACACATTAATATTCTGTGTATTTTTATATTTATATCCTACAATAAATTAATTTACACATATATGTGCATTGGTAATATTATTGTTCATAGTGAGCATTGGGAACTACATCTCTATTGTATCTATGTTGTTTTAACCTTGACTGGCTCAAATATCCCAGGGATCAGGTGCAACAAACGCAGGATTTTCAAAGGGGTGGTGGGTTTCAATATATAGATATAGTAACTATATACTCTGAACTCCGCTTATTCAGTAACACCGTGCCTGGTGCGCTCTGCAGGAAACATACATGATATACATTGTACATAGCAACGGCACGCTCAGGTCATTATCATACAAATGAACGGGCTAACGTCCCACTGATGCAACAGTGTCGGTTTATTTCAATTGTCATCAGGCTCAAAAAAGCCTGACAATGGTTGAAATAAACCAAAACGTTGAATCAATGTGACGTTAGCCCGTTCATTTGTGTAGTAACCTGAGAGTGCCGCTGCTATGTACACAGAAATTATATATATATATATATATATATGTCTCTCACGGCGGCACTCAGGACTGCATATCGGAATAAATCACTGACGCATAAAGTAGCTACTTTATGCGTGAGTGATTTATTCCGATATGCAGTCCTGAGTGCCGCCGTGAGAGACATATGTATGGTGCTGTATGCTAATTGCAGCTTAATTCGGAGGGCACCGGGCAAGTTAATGGTGGAGTTTATCTGAGTGCCAGATTGTTGTATTCTCTCTCTCTCTCTCTCTCTATATATATATATATATATATATATATACAGTATATTTATTTAAAATAAATAATATATATATATATATATATTATACACATGATAGATATATATATATATATATATATATATATATATATGCAGTATATGTTCACTGTGTATACAGGTGTCCACACACACATACTGTAGATTAATTGGCCAATGTCCTCAACAACAGATATATCTGCAGACAGATTGATCTGCATGTACATCTTTAGGTGTATACCCACCTTAACACTTTTATATCATGGAATGTGCATCTACCCACTGCCATCCAGGGGTGCGGGGCATTGCACAGGGCTGAAAGGTTATTGCTTGGGAGGTGGGGATCCTATGTTGAGTACCCACTTTCCAGGAAATTCCAGCCATGGGAACTAGTTTGGGTCTGGTTAATGAGATAGCAAGGGATATCTATGCTGTATGTTAACCCTGCTATGGCATTATCAACATGGCTGGTTCAGTCTGGTGCTGGTCATTAGGAAATATGGGATACCTCATGGGTACCTCATGTCGCTCCCCCCCTCCCTTTCCCTTTGCTGACTGACTTAAAAGTTTTCAAAATCATACACAGTTTGTTAAAACTATATAGGGGTCAATCCAATTAGGTGTGAGTCTACGAATGTAAAATTGTTACCTGAAATTTGCAGCCTTCACATAAATATGCTCACCCGCAGCTGGGGTTTGCAAACTATGCCAAATGCGATGTAAGAGAAGTGGGGAGACTTTTCTAGACCCCAAAAAGTGGAATCATAGAAAGCTGTAAGTGGGGATAAGGAAAGTACTGGACACTTTTAAAAGGTGTCAAATGTGTACATTTTTGCATTTTTCTTCAAATTAAAAAAAATCAAAAGCAAATTAATTTAATTTAAATTTAAGGAATTAAATGGAAAATGCCAAAAGAAAAGGGAAAAAAGCTTTTGGGGTAGTCTGAGGTGACCTTAGAAAAAATATTTATTTATTTATTTATTTATTTTTATTTTATTTAACACTTTTGTGAAATTGTGGGTGCATTTTTTAACGAAAAGGGTTTAAGGTCATGTTATTATTCTCAAAAATGTCACATAATTATTGGCTCAATTAAGCTAATCTAAATATTTAAAAAATGACTAACTAGTCATGGTGATAGGGGTGTCCAAGAGGTTCTGAAGCAAGTCCTGAAATTATTACTATCAAATAAATATTTTCCCTGTCTTTTAACACCTCAGGGTAGTGAACCAAAAAAAGCGAGTTTACTCTGCTTAAGTGTGAAGTTCTTAATTGGATTGCAAACTGAATCCGCAAAGCAAATCTTCGAAGAAAATCACAGCTCACACAAAGCTACTTTCACGTACTTGGATTGACCGCATAGATGTATGTGCATACATGTAATTTTTTTATATTTGTTATTTTTTCTGGATGTATTGTATCTTTTTATTTTAATATAACTTTCTAGTAAATGCATGCGAAAAAAAACCACGAAGGGGAAGAAAACCACGTAGTTTTCAATTTGTCCTCAAAAGTATTATCGGCTGATGAAGTCAGCTTGTTAAATAAAGGACTTTCGTTTATCCCGGCTCAGAAATTTGATGAATTTCAGTGGAAAATTGACTCTCACAAAGTAAATAGATGTTTACGTTTAAAGAATTCTTTGGAAATCAGCCTTCTACTCCAGGCTCGTCAGATGTACCCAGAATATTAAAGAAACCTTCACGTTTTGATCCTAATACGAATAATGCCTCGTTAAAATGTTTTGCCAAAGTTCTAGAGGCGGAGGTGGGAGGACTCCCAAAAGAATTACCTCAGGCCCACGATAATTTAACCAAAGGGGAAAGAGAAGCTTTGTTAAACTTAAGTAAAGATAAAAGCATTGTTATCCGCTCGGCGGATAAGGGAGGGGGCATTGTGGTGCAAGACATTGTCGATTATAGGAAGGAGGCCTATCGGCAGTTACTGGACCTCAACGTGTACAGACAACTTGCAGAGGACCCTACGGAGCGGAATAATAAAGAACTTATAACAGTGTTAAAGCAGGCTGTGTGTGAGAAAATCATTTCCACTGAAGTACATGAAGCTCTATTACAGGACTGTCCGGTTGCCCCGGTTTTCTATATGATCCCTAAGATACACAAGGACCCGTGCAATCCACCGGGTAGACCCATTATCGCGGCCCGGGACTCTGTCTTCTATAATGTTTCAAAGTTCTTAGATGATTTTTTTCAGCCGGTCATCCAAGCACAGCCCATGTATCTGAAATATACTACTAGTCTAATCAATAAATTGAATGCATTACCGAATCTACCTGCTGATTGTTTGTTATGCACTTTAGATGTGGTTAGCCTCTACACCAATATCCCACATGGGAGAGGTGTAGAGGCTGCCAGGAGACTTCTCTCGAGCTCTCCTTTTTCAAAGGTCCAGATGTAATGTTCTTCATTGAACTATTGTATTTGACTTTAGTAAGGAACTACTTTCTATTTGACGGTAAATGGTTTGAACAGCGCCAGAGCTGCGCAATGGGGAGTTGTGTTTCCCCAGCGTTCGCTAATTGTTTTATGTTCGAAGTTGAGAAAGATATATTTTTTTCAAATAAGGAGGTGTCTGGTAATATCATCTTTTTCATTAGATATATAGATGATTTATTCATGATCTGGCAGGGCTCCGAAACAGATCTAGCTTCGTTATTAGAGAACATCAACACGGTTGATGACAACATTAAATTTACATCTACAGTCAGTAGAAGTATGGTTAATTATTTGGATGTGGAAATTTCGATACGAGATGGGGGGATTCATACTAACCTATATAAAAAACCTACAGATAAAAATACGGTACTACAGGCTTCTAGCTTCCATCCCCCTGCAACCAAGTATAGCTTACCATATTCTCAATTTTTAAGAATACATTGTATCTCTGATAATTTGGTTCAAACTGAGATTGAGATTACTAAAATGGCGGTAGAATTTAAGAACAGGGGCTATGACTGGGCTATACTGATGGCTACTAAGGACAAGGTATTAGGTATGGATAGAAGGAAGGCTTTACAGCCTGTACGACCTAAGAATGATTCCTTGATACAGAAAATTCCCTTTGTTCAAAAGTATAGCTCGAGTAGCAGTGCTATCAACCAAATTGTGAAGCAAAGTTGGTCCATCATAACCTCAGATAAGGATTTACCTATGTTTAAGAAGGAAACCATATTGCCCTCTTATACACGTAATAGAAATCTCAAGGATTGGTTGGTCCACAATGATATTACAGGATGTAAGCCGGGACCCCCCTTGACGTTTTTATCGAAAAAAAACAGGGTGTTATAAATGCGTGGGCTGTACCACGTGCAGTTATATGGAGACAGGTACTGGTTTCCCACATCCCCACATCCCCATACAGGCAAAATCATCAAGATCGATAAAATTCTCACATGCACCAGTACACATATTATTTACTTTATTAGATGTCCGTGCGGACTCTATTATGTTGGTAAGACCTCCAGGCAGTTCCGTGAGAGGATGGCGATGCATAGATCCACCATTCGGGCTGCCCTGGAGGGTGACCAACAGTCTCAACCCATAGCCCGCCACTTTAAAACCTTCAAACACAATTTAGCTTCGCTTAGATATAAAATCATTGATCAGCAGCCCTTAAATATTAGGGGTGGAGATAGGAATCAGGCATTATTAAGAAGAGAGGCTAAATGGATTTACCGTCTTAATACCCTTGTCCCTGCAGGTTTAAATGAACAATTGGGTCTGCATTGTTATTTATAAGTGTGTTGGTAGAGATTATACATTAAGGGGGTCATTCTGAGTTGTTCGCTCGCAAGCTGCTTTTAGCAGCTTTGCACACGCTAAGCCGCCTCCTACTGGGAGTGAATCTTAGCTTATCAAAATTGCGAACGAAAGATTAGCAGAATTGCGAATAGACACTTCTTAGCAGTTTCTGAGTAGCTCCACACTTACTCGGCATCTGCGATCAGTTCAGTCAGTTTCGTTCCTGGTTTGACGTCACAAACACCCAGCGTTTGCCCAGACACTCCTTCATTTCTCCAGCCACTCCCGCGTTTTTCCCAGAAACGGTAGCGTTTTTTCGCACACACCCATAAAACGGCCAGTTTCCACCCAGAAACACCCACTTCCTGTCAATCACATTACGATCACCAGAACGAAGAAAAAACCTCGTAATGCCGTGAGTAAAATACCTAACTGCATAGCAAATTTACTTGGCGCAGTCGCACTGCGGACATTGCGCATGCACATTAGCGACTAATCGCTCCGTTGCGAAAAAATAATAATGAGCGAACAACTCGGAATGACCCCCTAAGTGTTTACTTTGCTGTATTAACTATATCGATTATCATTGTGCATGTGGATCCCAATGAATTAGTGACGCTCATTTTAAATGTATTTTCACTATGGTGATTTATTGTTATGTGTATATGTTTCCCAGGTAACCGGCGCTAGGAGTGGTAAAGGAGTGCGTCTGATGAGTCAATGGGTGACGTCATCCAGACCCGCCACGCTGCTGAGCCAGGCAAGTGGAGAGGAGACTGGCACCGTGACGGGTAATGGAGCGCGCCAGAGACCTAGCCGACGTCGTCATCCGGACCCGCCTAGCAGCCGCACCTGTGACGCAGAAAGGTGATTGGTGAAGGTATAAAGGTATGTTCATGTTTGTTGTATAGTTGTTCTGATGAAAGTTGAAAAAACTGAAACGTTAACTTGACAGGGGTGTCAGTCTCTTAATTTCTTCATTAATACAAGTCCTCAAGGAGTGCTGCCGTTTGGAGGGATATATCGTACACCTAATTGGTTGGATGGCACCTGGGGCAAGTGTGTTTTCAAAGGTGGAGTGCCGGTGATTTTTGGTTGCATATAAATATATATATATATATATAAATATATATATATATGTCTCTCACGGCGGCACTCAGGACTGCATATCGGAATAAATCACTGACGCATAAAGTAGCTACTTTATGCGTCAGTGATTTATTACGATATGCAGTCCTGAGTGCCGCCGTGAGAGACATATGTATGGAGCTGTATGCTAATTGCAGCTTAATTCTGAGGGCACCGGGCAAGTTAATGGTGGAGTTTATCTGAGTTCCAGATTGTTGTATTCTATATATATATATATATATATATATACACAGTATATTTATTTAAAAAATAATAATATATATATTATACACATGATAGATATATATATATTTATTTATATATGCAGTATATGTTCACTGTGTATACAGGTGTCCACGCACACATACTATAGATTAATTGGCCAATGTCCTCAACAACAGATATATCTGCAGACAGATTGATCTGCATGTACATCTTTAGGTGTATACCCACCTTAACACTTTTATATCATGGAATGTGCATCTACCCACTGCCATCCAGGGGTGCGGGGCATTGCACAGGGCTGAAAGGTAATTGCTTGGGAGGTGGGGATCCTATGTTGAGTACCCACTTTCCAGGAAATTCCAGCCATGGGAACTAGTTTGAGTCTGGTTAATGAGATAGCAAGGGATGTCTATGCTGTGTGTTAACCCTGCTATGGCATTATCAACATGGCTGGTTCAGTCTGGTGCTGGTCATTAGGAAATATGGGATACCTCATGGGTACCTCATGTCGCTCCCCCCCTCCCTTTCCCTTTGCTGACTGACTTAATAGTTTTCAAAATCATACACAGTTTGTTAAAACTATATAGGGGTCAATCCAATTAGGTGTGAGTCTACGAATGTAAAATTGTTACCTGAAATTTGCAGCCTTCACATAAATATGCTCACCCACAGCTGGGGTTTGCAAACTATGCCAAATGTGATGTAAGAGAAGTGGGGAGACTGTTCTAGACCCCAAAAAGTGGAATCATATAGAAAGCTGTAAGTGGGGATAAGGAAAGTACTGGACACTTTTAAAAGGTGTCAAATGTGTACATTTTTGCATTTTTCTTCAAATTAAAAAAAATCAAAAGCAAATTAATTTAATTTAAATTTAAGGAATTAAATGCAAAATGCCAAAAGAAAAAGGAAAAAAGCTCTTGGGGTAGTTTGAGGTGACCTTAGAAAAAATATTTATTTATTTATATATTTTTATTTTATTTAATACTTTTGTGAAATTTTGGGTGCATTATTTAACGAAAAAGGTTTGAGGTCATGTTATTATTATCAAAAATGTCACATAATTATTGGCTCAATTAAGCTAATCTAAATATTTAAAAAATTACTAACTAGTCATGGTGATGGGGGTGTCCAAGAGGTTATGAAGCAAGTCCTGAAATTATTACCATCAAATAAAGATTTTCCCTGTCTTTTAACACCTCAGGGTAGTGAACAAAAAAAATGCGAGTTTACTCTGCTTAAGTGTGAAGTTCTTAATTGGATTGCAAACTGAATCTGCAAAGCAAATCTTCGGAGAAAATCACAGCTCACACAAAGCTACTTTCACGTACTTGCATTGACCGCATAGATGTATGTGCATACATGTAATTTTTTCATATTTGTTATTTTTTGTTCTGGATGTATTGTATCTTTTTATTTGAATAATACTTTTTAGTAAATGCATGTGTACTACATCAGTGCTCTTTCCTTTTCATTAGATTTGATAGCTGACTTCAAGCTAGTTTGCAAAAATGGAAAACGACATCATAGTAAACCTTAAATGGTTTTCCAAGTTGGACTTTCAGGCAAAAAAGGAACTGATAGCTAATGGAAGGCCAATGCCTGAGCTTAAGGGCCTACTACAAATTGCAGGACGAAAGAAAATTACACGGACATTCCAAGTGGAGTGGTACCAATGAAAAGACTGGTTGTGCGGCTGTGCTATGAGGAATCGCCTTTACTGCTTTCCCTGCTTTCTCTTCACCACCGTTGACAATGTTTGGACTAACACCGGATTTTTTGACTTAAAAAATCTGCCAAGGAGCCTCAGCAAACATGAAAAGTCAGTAATTCATATCCAAAGCCAAATTACTTTCAAAACTTTTGGAACCTTAAGTATAGATCTGGCTTTGAGTGAACAGTGTAGATTAAATATCAGCATGCATAAAGGTAAAGGAAAACCGGGAGATTTTAAAATCCCTTATTAATGCCACTTGTTTCCTAGCCAAACAGGAGTTAGCATTTCGTGGAAATGATGAGTGTGCAAGCTCTTTTAATTGTGGCAACTATGTTGAGCTATTACATGCTTTTGCTGAGGAAAACGAAAACTTAGCTAGGCATTTGGAGACATCCACTGTGTTTTCTGGCTTATCAAACAGAATCCAGAATGATTTAATTGAAGCAATTGGTGATGTGAATGTGATACGAAATGATATGAAAGAGGAGATTAATGCAGCCCCATTTGTTGCAGTTGAAGTAGACGAGACAACAGATGTCACAAACAAAGCCCAGCTCTCTGTGATTTTGAAATATGTTGCTAAAAGTGAGGTGAAGGAGGTGTTTTTGGGTTTTGATGATGTGAGTGAAGATAGACGAGCACCGGCTATTGCTGAATATTTTTTGGGAGTGTTGGAGCAATACATCTGTGTTAAAAAGCTGGTATCTCAGACTTATGATGGAGCCTCTGTGATGGCATCAGATCTTAATGGGGTGCAGGCCAAGATTAAAGAGTAGATACATGAAGCTATGTTTATCCATTGTTATGTGCACAAATTAAATCTGGTGCTCTTGCATTCAGCAAAATGTATGCCTCAGTGTAACACTTTTTTTAAAACACTTGAGGGACTTTCTGGATTTTTCAATAACACTCACCTACTTGATGATGTTGTGAAGCGACGTTTACCAAGAGCAGCGCCCACAAGATGGAGCTCAAATTCGAGACTAGTGCAAATGATCATCATGTACCAATCTGATATACGTGCTATGTTTCAGATTATGAAACAAAATTCTCGAGACTGGGACAATGACATCCTGTACATAACCAAAGGATATGATCTCTGGCTGTCAAAAGCATCCACATGCTTCTTCATAATGGCATATGAGGGCATTTTCAGTGAAACCGATGCACTCTTTCGTGTGCTGCAGAATAAAATAATGGACATTGGATTCTGCTGTGCATGAATCCGTGGCACGATGGGAGCAGTAGAACGCCAGAGACAAGAGTTTGACAGTTTTTCTAATCGATTTGAACAGAAATGTGTCACCCTTGGTCTGACAGACAATGCCCGAAGCAACCAGGTGATAAGAGATGAGAGGAAATGAATGTTTTATAACATTCTGGACAATGTCAGTGTTCAAATGAAAGCTAGGTTTGACCATTTCGCTGAGCTAAGGTTCCTAGGTTTGGTTGATTGCACAAAATGTTATGATATGTCCCAACATTTTAACGACACCAAACTGCAGAGTCTATCAAAATATACTAAATACTTTGACTTTGTTAGACTAAAGACTGATCTTAGTGGCTTTTACAGCTCTGAAATGGTGAGGAACGAATGCAAATCACCCACACTGCTCCTCAGTTTTGTGACAGAGAATAATATTGTGCAAACAGTTCCCAAAGCAACAAAGTTACTTCAACTGGTGCTCACTATACCAGCAACAGCGTCAGTTGAAAGGTCATTCTCCGATTTGAAATGACTCAAAACATACACTAGGAATAAGACTGATCAAGGGCGACTTTCATCTCTGGCAATCATCTCTATTAAGATGGAGAGACTTTTAAAACTAAAAGAAGATAGAGAGGTCTTCTACAACAAAGTCACTGATAGCTTTATCCAGAAGGCAGAGGTGTATCTAGGGGTCCGGGCGCCCCTGGCAAAGTAAGAGACTGGTGCCCCCATATTTGAAATAGGGAAGGCTCATGTGCAAAAAAGGGGCATGATCTTGTGGGAAAGGGACATGACCACACAATAGTACTCCCAATTAAAATTATGTTTCACAGTAGTACAGTAGTAATCCTTGTCACACTTTGGAGAAATCAGCAGTGCCTGGCGCAGCCAAGGAGTGGCACCGCTCGGCGATGCCACCTGAAGCCAGGGGGTATAATCAAATATTAATGGCAATGAAAAGGTATCTCTGCTCACTACCTAGTAGTGATAATGAAGTGATATATTAAGGATAGTATTCTAGTAGTTTATTTTGAGTTTCTTCACTGTGGTGCATTGCAGTGCCGAACACCGGTGCCAGGTCCTGGCTGCTGTGTGAACCACCTGCCCTGGCACTGCCACTACTAAGTGATTCCACCCCCTGGCCAAGGGTGGTAACACCAGAAAGTGTCCCCTCCTCGGCCAGTGCACTTGGTGAGTGCAATACTGGCCGATGGGTACTGTAGATAACCTCTTGTCCCCAGCACATAGCTGTAGTCCGCACATCATTCCAGCATAGAAGTAGTCCCCATTTCCCTCCCAGCACATGGCCGTAGTCTCCATTCTGTTCCCAGCACACAGAAGTAGTTTCCATCCCCCTTCCAGCACATAGCCGTAGTCTCCATCCCCCTCCCAGCACATAGCCGTAGTCTCTATCCCTCTCTCAGCACATAGCCGTAGTCTCCATCCCTCTCTCAGCACATAGCCATAGTCTCCATCCCTCCCTCAGCACATAGCCGTAGTCTCCATCCCTCTCTCAGCACATAGCCATGGTCTCCCCCCCAGCACATAGCCATAGCCCCCTTTCCAGCACATAGCCATAGCCCCCATCCCCCTCCCTGCACTTAGTCATAGTCTCCCCCCTCCCTGGACATAGCCATAGTCTCCCCCCTCCCTACACATAGGCAAAGTCTCCCCTCCCTGCGCATAGGCATAGTCTCCCCCCTCCCTGCACATATCCAGTCTCCCCCCTGCACATGGGCATAGTCTCCCCCCTCCCTGCACATATCCATAGTCTCCTTCCCTGCACATATCCATAGTCTCCCCTTCCTGCACATAGGCATAGTCTCCCCCCTCCCTGCACATATCCATAGTCTCCCTCCTCCCTGCACATAGGCATAGTCTCTCCCCTTCCTGCACATATCCATAGTCTCCCCTCCCCGCACATAGGCATAGTCTTCCCCCTCCCTGCATATAGTCCTCTCCCCTCAAAGAACATATCCGTAATATGTATACCTAGTGGGATGAGCTGGGCATCACCTGGGCTGAAGGATCGCACAGTAGGCAGGAACACCACACTTCCGCACCACATTTTCTGAAGAAAGTGAAAGTAAACTTCAGCTCCCAGCAACCCTTGCTTGCAGGAGCTCCCGACAGCAAGGGCTGCTGGTAACTGTAGTTTATTTTCACTTTCTTCACTAGTGCATTGGCGCTTGTCCCTGAATACTGTTCGATCCTCCAGCACAGGAGATGCCACTACTAAGTGATTCCTCCCATTGGCTGAGGGTGGCACTGCTGGGCGGCGCCCCCTCCTTGGCTGGCGCCCCTGGCGAGTGCCGTCCTGGCCAATGGGTAGATACACCCTTGCCAAAAGTATAGGCAAATGGACTTTATTTACAAGTTAAGGTCAGGCCATACAATGTATGTTTTCATTTGAATGACTATGAATAGTGGAACTGCATTCATAAAGCTGTATGCTCGTTTAAATATGTTTTTCTGTTTGTTCTTAACTGGAATAAATTAGATTCTTTACAGGATTATAACCACCTATTGCAAAAATCAATAAATCTTGAGTTGTTAAAATACAGATGAATGTATTTCTAGTTATTGTGCTGTTGGCTTTGAGTATTCCTGTTTTGTAAATCCTATTGAGATACAGGACAATGTATGTACTTAGGCAACCTGCCAATCGAATGGTGGAGTTAAGGTACCTCTTTTGGGTCCATAGTATGTGTGTGTGTGTGTGTGTGTGTGTGTGTGTGTGTGTGTGTAAATCTGGCTCTGATACCAGCCAGTGCCTCACCAGCAACTGACCTCACCTCACGCCACTGCTGTACATACATACCTCCCAATATGACCCCTTCTTGGAGGGACAAAATGTTCTGCTCCTAGACATCCCTCTAAATCTATGAAGGATGTCACCTGTGTTGAAACACCTTTCTCATCAATGAACTAGTTCAACACAGGTGACAGCAATCATACATTAAGAGGAAAGCCCAGAAACAGAGCATTTTGTTCCTCATGGAATGGGTCATGTTGGGAGGTACTGTATGTATATAAAGTATCTCAATCTCCTATAAATGGTTACATATACTCATATACAATACAGGGTACTGATAATCCAGGTGAGTATGTTACTGTATATTAATTGTGTAAATATTATATTTAAATATATTTGTGACACATTTCAGTCACTACAAAACTGAAATAAAAGATCAATAATTCATATGTGCTGGAGAATAATGGTCACATCATCATTACTTCCTGCTCTTGGACAGAACGGTCGCAACCAGATGAGCTCCTCTCTCGGGGGGGGGGGGGGGGGGGGGGGCAGCATTTCTCACTTACTGGGCCCTCAAATCACCTGGAGTCAACCAGCAGACTGCTCCCTCATTCACCTTCCAGTCACCGCTGTTGCCTCTCTCCAGCCTCCCAACCTGCTTTGATGCACGTGTGCTCCACCACTCAAGGTCGTCATCCTGGAGACCAGTGTCCTGAGTGATGAAGGGCCTACCATAGCTGATAGTTTGGTGCCTAACCTCTAATTACAAGACCCTGATGCTCTGGTCCCAGCGGGCAGTTGTGGCTCCCAACTCCACTGCCTGTCGGGGCCCTCATGCAGCTCCACTGCCTGTCGAGGCCCTCATGCAGCTATTAGAGACATCTCTGCCTGGCACCCAGAATCCCCACTCCACTGCCTGTCGGGGCCCTCATTCAGCTATTAGGGACATCTCTGCCTGGCACCCAGAATGTGTGGCCTGCACTTACCACCACAGTTGTGGCTCCAAACTCCACTGCCTGTCGTGGCCCTCATGCAGCTCCACTGCCTGTCGAGGCCCTCATGCAGCTATTAGGGACATCTCTGCCTGGCACCCAGAATCCCCACTCCACTGCCTGTCGGGGCCCTCATGCAGCTATTAGGGACATCTCTGCCTGGCACCCAGAATCCCCACTCCACTGCCTGTCGGGGCCCTCATTCAGCTATTAGGGACATCTCTGCCTGGCACCCAGAATGTGTGGCCTGCACTTCCCACCACAGCCATGGCCTTAGTTTTGCCGACTGCCTCCTGCAACTGTCCAATGACCTCTCCTCAGCTCTGCCAGCCGAATTGCACCCCATTGCCTCTGCTGTGGCCCCCACTACTTCTGCACACCTGACATGCCCACTGGATCTCTGTTGTGGTTGTGGGTGCTACAGCAAAGAGACAGCTGCCTCTTCACCCACAGTGTGCTGGATGCCTGCTGGGTTGGAATTGGCACTGCATGACCTTGAGGACTGGCCTGAGCCTCCATATCCCCCTGCACCGCTGATGAGACCTGGCTGGAGAAGAGGATCTTAGGGGCCACCATGCCTCCATGTGAGGATCCTAGGGACTTCTGGATCGGGGTGAACAAAGTTATGATAGAAAATTGCTGGGACAGCATGGCAGCTTCAACTTGCCACCTGTATGCCTCAAGTCTGCTATTGGGCTTCTGCTGCAGTTGCACAGGTGGCGATGCAAGGTAGATCAGCATCCTGCAGCTCGAATCCACTGCCAGGCTGCTTCCCTTCCCTCATTCAAAGCCACTTCACCTTCATGATCACATCACTGCCTATGGCACTGGCACTGCTGGAGAAGGACTTGGCTACTGGAATTGCTGGTGGGTAACACACATGCAAATGGACTTTATTCTAAAACACTTGTTTTGCTGAACTCTCACTTGCAAATCTGCCTTATTTTTCCCTATGCTGATATAGCCAACTACAGCCTCTCATAACTGCTGCCTCATGGACACCATCATGTACCATATGATAAGCCTGTATGCTGTACCTCCACATTGTGCAGGACATGCTTCACATGGATCTATCCAGACCGTGCATATCATACTTTTACACATGTGTTAGATTTTCCCATGTTTGCTTTTTGTCCTTGTACAGTATGGCTTATCTCCCACAGTGAAACCTTTGTAGTGCACCCAACATGACTGCCTCAACTGGTACGCTCATGGATGGGGTGAAAAATACATCAACCTGACAGTTGAGATAGGACCCTACTCCCATTTTTAGGTCACTGCAGTCACCCTATTTTGTGTTATTTCTTTTAGGTGTGACCTTTTCCAACCAGGGTAATCCTGTGTAGTGTGCCCAACATGGATGCCTCACTTGGTACCTTTTGTTGGGGGAAATATAAAACCCTGGTAGTTGTTACTCAAAATGTATGCACCAACCCTGCAATTTGCTTATTCAGTGACCTATTTTTTTAACTTTTTTATTACTGCATTAATCTTTTGTACTATTTGCTTTGTTTTGATTCCTGTAATCTTTTGTACTATGGGGGTGATTCCCAGTTGTTCGCTCGCTAGCTGCTTTTAGCAGCATTGCACACGCTAAGCCGCCACCCTCTGGGAGTGTATCTTAGCTTAGCAGAATTGCGAACGAAAGATTAGCAGAATTGTGAATAGAAATTTCTTAGTAGTTTCTGAGTAGTTCAAGACTTACTCACAAATAGCGATCAGTTCAGTCAGTTTCGTTCCTGGTTTTACGTCACACATACGCCCAGCATTCGGCCAGCCACTCCCCCGTTTCTCCAGACACTCCCGCGTTTTTCCCTGACACGCCTGCGTTTTTCCGCACACTCCCAGAAAACGGCCAGTTTCCGCCCAGAAACACCCACTTCCTGTCAATCACACTCTGATCACTTCAACGATTAAAAATCTTCGTTCAGGCATGAGTAAATCTAATAAGTTTTGTGTTAAAATACTAACCGCATGCGCACTGCGAACCATGCGCATGCGCATTTTTGCCTAAATCGCTCCGTTGCAAAAAATCGGCAACGAGCGAACAACTCGGAATGACCCCCCATGTTCTTTGTTTTAGTTGCCTGTAAAGCACCTTAAGTCCTGCTGGAGAAAAAATGCTATCTATATATATATATATATATATATATATATATATATATATATATTTATACAGTATAATAATAATATCAACAACATTATTATTATTATTATTATTATTAATATTATTATTATCTTTTAATTCATTGGCATTTTTCTTCCATGTGATGACCTCTAACTCCCTTAAGGCATACAGACCCTTTCCTGTTAGGTAGCCAGTTATATAACTCATGTAATTCAAATAACGGAAATACTTAAAGTGTGAAAGATAAGGGTGAATATTTATAATGTTTCCGCATCTGATGTCTTTCTTCACAATTGATATCTTAGTTCTAATCAATGTTAGGCCCTCTCCATATCAAGTCACGTATAAATACTCATGTGTATTATTAGCCTTCATATTACTAGGCAATTTGTATATAGGCAGGAACACAAGTATGCATGGAACATATTTCTACACTATTTTAAATCAAAGGATCCTGTTGTGAGCTTCTCATTATTAACCAGCTGCTACTCAGGTAAAAATATATCTAACAGTTGTTCCATATATTAACTGATATTGAAAAGGATTACAACCTGCTCACTGGAGTCAAGAGGCTGAGTTCAGGTGACAAGGCATTCCAAACATAGCAGTCATCATCTTAGTTCTTGGGAGACAGTCGGAATACAGACAGGAAAGTGCTGCAGCAATAATGACTCATAACAGTACCCCCACTTGAGAGTGGACTCTGGACACCCTTTCAGGTCTGAAGGATACTGAGGACTTGACATGACCAGACAGATAAACAAGGCAGATTTCAGTATTTCCGATGAGACTTCTTCTTATTTCTGTGTGGTAGCAGAGGCCTGACCAATGTAAGCCCAAATACATTGTCTGAACTGATGGTAACCTTAATCAAAGAGATTTCAGCTGCTTCAGAATCGTAGTTCAATTTGGAGTCTACATCTAAAGGAAGGAGCACAGTGTTTTTCTAAGAAACAGATGGTACCGAGAAAGTAGAAGCATGCCTAGATTGGGCATAGGCAGGAGACTGATCAGATTCACAGATTCGCATCAGGCTTGTTCACAACTCCTTTACAAGATAAAGACAGTGAGGCATAGGCAATAGTTAACTTCTGGGCTTGAGGTCTAGGTGAAGATGTTACTGTGCTGCAATCAACCTGAGACTGACGATCCTTCCGAATCCTGGTTCTGCAGACTTCACTCCTTTGCTGGTAACTGAGTCCTTGGTCTGTGAAACAGAACTCTCAGGAGATCCAGAAGGAACTGACTCCAGTCTACCAAACTTCTTGATCACAGCTTGGATGAAGGCAGGGCTGGCTCTACCATTAGGTAGTTAGGCAGCTGCCTAGGAGTGTCGGTCCCTGGAGGTCACCACTGAATTCATCCAGCAAAATACTGAAGTATGTTTCTGTATGTGGCCTCCTCCTTTTACTCTACACTGGCTGCTGCTGCAGGTCTAATGAAGTGCAGCCGTTGCTATCAGGCTGCACCACATAGTGTCTTAGCGCATCCTCCATGCTGACTCATGTAACATCAATTCATGTGAAGGCACATGGAGGCGTATGCAACTATGGATCCTGATGGGCGCCACCACAGCACTCCTCATAGCCCTGATGCACCTTTCCAGGACCCTGGATCCGGGCTTTTCAGCAGCAAACATCACCTGACTACATGTCTGCCCCGGAAGCATCTCTGTAATACTGCTGCTGCCTGTAAGAGAATCCATGCCAAATATGAGGTAAAACAAGGAAACAACTTTTAGGTAAGACAACCCATGGGGGTTTCTGCAGGATACAGACAGCACTGATCTTACAGTCCAATGAGTGGATTGCAATTTTAAAAAGCATAATAGGGAAAACACAGGCACTGGAGCACATTACCATACATATGGTGGAGGATGGGAACTCAATAAGGAGCATACAAATATATGTATTTGTGTTGTGTGTACATATGTATGTATATACATACAATTAAATATCCCCACCTGATCTCATATGATGTGTATGTGTGTGTATGTATATATATATATATATATATATATATATATATATATATATGCTCACTGGGATAAATCTTAATAAGGTTAATATACATAATGAGATTCAGTATATTTCCATGTCACCTTAAGTAACGGATAGTGCACCATATGATCATTAACTATATATGCTCTAATTGATGTCCACTTGGACACACCACCATTGAGTCACAATATGTAACATATTAACATAGTAACCTAGTTACTACGGTTGAAAAAAGACAATTGTCCATTGAGTTCAACCTATTTGTGGTCTCCTATGCAGCCTTATTATAGGACTAGTTATTTTTATGTTAGGACTAGTTAATTTAACTATAATGCGTGCCTACGCACCATAACCCTGAATATCTTTATCCAACAGGAATTTATCTAACCCATTCTTAAAGGTGTTGACTGAGTCTGCAGTTACTACTCTCTCAGGCAGGGAATTCCAAACACGTATAGTCCTTACTGTGAAAAAACCTTTTCGCCTCAATGTGCGGAAACTCCTCTAACCTAAGCGAGTGACCACGTGTTCTCTGTGCTGATCTTATAGAAAACAGGTCCCTTCCAAGCTCTGTGTATTGACCCCTTATATATTTGTAGATGTTGATCATGTCCCCTCTTAGTCTCCTCTTATCCAGTGTAAACATGCCTAGCCTTGCAAGCCTTTCCTCATATTCCAGCGTCTCCATGCCCTTGGTTAGTTTGATTGCCTGCCTCTGAACCTTTTCTAGCTCCAGGATATCCTTTTTGTAATATGGTGCCCAAATTGCACACAGTATTCAAGATGTGGCCTCACTAGTGATTTATATAATGGGAGTATAATACTCTCGTCCCTTGCATCAATTCCCCATTTTATGCATGCTAATATCTTATTAGCCTTCTTTGCTGCACTCTTACTTTGGGTACTGCTGCTTAATTTGTTATCTATGTGAATCCCTAAGTCTTTTTCCAGTACAGAATCCCCTAATATTACCCCATTTAGTATGTAGGTGTAATTTTTGGTCTTGCCCCCACAGTGCATTACCTTACACTTGTCTGTGTTGAATCTCATTTTCCATTTTGCTGCCCATGTTTCCAGTTTAGTTAAGTCATTCTGAAGCGACTCAGCATCCCCCTCCGTATTTATAACCTTACACAATTTGGTATCGTATTGACACCATGCTCTCTAGACCTACTGTTAGGTCGTTGATGAAAATGTTGAACAAAAGCGGTCCAAGTACAGACCCTTGTGGTACACCATTTAGTACTTTGGTCCAAATTGAAAATGATCCATTGACCACAATGCGCTGCTCCCTATTATCTAACCAATTACTGACCCAAGTGCATATTGTGCTCCCTAGCCCTATTTCTTGTAGTTTATAGATAAGACGCATGTGTGGTACAGTGTTGAAAGCTTTGGCAAAGTCTAAAAAGATTATATCCACATCCTTACGCTGATCCAGGTTCGCACTTACTGTTTCATAAAAGCCAAGTAAGTTGGTCTGACATGATCTGTCCTTCACAAGTCCATGTTGGTTCTTTTTAATGACCTTATTTGCTTCAAGGAACTTTTGAATACTGTCTCTTAGAATACCTTCCATGACATTATGTACATATCTGTGTTATGAATAACATGTATTTATTACCAATATATGCATTATCAACACTTACTTATACGTGATCAAAGATGTGAGGTATTGTGACGTGCCTCTGGCACTTGAGGCCACCTTATGCTACAAAATCACTGATATTTATTCATTTATGCCATATGATATAGTTATAGTATATACAAAAAAACATTTTTTCTGATTTTTGGTAATTGTTGTAAAATGTGGTAATTTGTTAATTGTCAAAATTGGTTATTTACCATGCTCTAACAAAAAATAATTTTAGCATATTTTGATAACTATCTTGTAATCTGTCTATAAAACAACCAGGTTAGGGACTGGGAGGCTATTATGTGCGATGTAAACACTTTGTTTTGTTATTCTTGTATTGTAGTTTACTGTTCAAATCAGGAAGCCTTGACAAAAGTTCCATAATGGGACCAAAACATTGGCTACTTCTATGTGCATGCCAATAAACTTCAAATAACACGGTTGACCTCAAAGTCTGGAGAGTCCCTTTCTTTTACTACACGTAATAAATTATCTTCTTTGAGTATTGGGTTACCACACATCATGGTCACTCTAAATAAGTACATCAGTGGACACAGGGTGCGAGTGTCGGATTACAAATACTATCTATCTATCTATCTATCTATCTATCTATCTATGCATATATGTATATGGGAGGCAGTCAATTGACCGCCTGTCGGGATCCAGGCGGTCAGGATATCGATACCGGAATCCCAACACCAGCTGAAATACCAGCAGTTGGAGTCCTGATTACCCCTCTTGGGTGGTGGTCCATGCCACCACCCGGAGGGGAATAGAAACCGGTGGCGACCGAAGGGTCTCCTGACCACCGGGATCCTGACCACCGCTGGGATCTCATACTGATCCCATGTATGTATGTATATATATATATATATATATACAGTGCATCCAGAAAGAATCCCAAAATACAGAACATAAATATACATAATAAACAAAGCAGCAGTAAGCCACACATGTATCCACTCACGTGTACTCTCTATATACAGCAGCAACCAAGAGCACATGCACTTGTTGCAGCCTGCTAGCAGCTCAGGTCTGTGAGGGGTGGGCACTTTATAGCATTAGGCCCTGCCCCCTCCTATACTCCCTCGAATAGCAGCATTATATCAGCAAGGGGACGGGGCTCTGATCTTCAGCCATGGACACCCACTGAGAGACAGAGGCAAACAATGCTGTCTCCATCCCAAAACAAACAACGTAACTCGCCCATCAGTGACAGGGGTCTCTTTGTGCACTACTGATTTGCGCTGCTGCTGAGAGCCGGCCAGGGGTGTACAGAGTGGGGATGGTCAGTTTACTGACACTTTGCAGTCAGTGTGGGGGCCCCCAATGTGTGGGGGTTCCTGGACGACCGCCCCATCCGCCCCACCTATAATCCGGCCCTACCCCTTCCCACATTATGTGTGTGTGTGTGTGTGTGTGTGTGTGTGTGTGTGTGTGTGTGTGTGATTGATATCTCAGTTCACTGTCTCTGTCTGCAGTTGCCAGCAAGTGTGTGCACTAGGTTACATTGAGCCATTCAGATGAAAAAGAACTTTCCAAACTGTTTGACCAGCCTGGAGCAAATGGGAGATAAGATTGTTTCTCCCCGCTTTGAACTCTGATATACTGTAGGTGTGATCTTTAAAGATGGTATGTGCCTCTGGATATTCAAAGTTTAGTATTAGTATTTTGTATTCCAGCATGTGATCCACTGCCTCAGGAATCTTTTAATAACAATTTCTATTGATATTATAAATAATTGATCTGAGATACAATAGTTTATCTTTATGCTTGTTTTAAAGCAACTGGATGCATGATCTACAATAAATACTTTTAATATTTGAACTTATTTTTGTGATTTTTGTTCCACGTCAGTTTTCACTGGTGAATATAGTGCAGGATCTCTAGAGAATATTGAAACTGTGGTCAGTCTGATTGCACATAACATGTTGGCCCTTTGGATGTGTAATATTCTGATACTGGTGCTTGCTTTATAATCTCACCTAACTTAAAATCACTTTCTTCTAAGTACAAATGAATTTGTTTATGAACTGTCTGTGTTACGCATGGATATGGTTGGCACTCCCTTGCTTTTGTGATTTTATATTGAATTGAAATCTAAAGTACTGTATTTGGTTTGAAACAAGGAGATGCTGCCAATTAAAAAACTCTGTGATTGTGCAATTTTATTGTTTTTATTTTAAAATAATCTGTTTAAGTCCTCTCCTAATTTATCTATCTATCTATCTATCTATCTATCTATCTATCTATCTATCTATCTATCTATCTATCTATCTATCTGTCTGTCTGTCTGTCTGTCTGTCTGTCTATCCACCTATGAAACATAGAAACATAGAATTTGACGGCAGATAAGAACCACTTGGCCCATCTAGTCTGCCCCCTTTTTTTATCCTTTAGGCCAGTGGTTTCCAAACTTTTTTGAATCGCGGCGCCCCAGAATATTAGAATTTTTTTCACGGCACCCCTAGGCCAAAAATTTCTTATTGAGAAATTTAGAAAGAAATATTACATTAAATAGATCACGTTTATATGTCATCCTTAGGGTCAGTTGTGTGGTGAGGGACAGGATTTGCTTCTGTTTGGCCACATATTTTATGGCTGGAAGCCACCAGCACTGTTTTTTCCTATTATATTGACCATAAATAATTTGAATTGGTCCTGGACCACCAACCCGGGGCACCCCTGCAAGTGTCCTGAGGCACCCCAGGGAGCCACAGCACACAGTTTGGGAACCTCTGCTTTAGGCAATCTCAACCCTGTTTGAACCTTAATTCTTTGTAAGGATATTCATATGCCTATCCCAAGTATGTTTAAATTGCTCTACAGTCTTAAGGGGGGTACTCACAGAGCGATATTCTAAGCAATCTGACTAGATTGCTTAGAATATCGGCAGGATCGCTCCGTGTATAGCCCCCTCGGCGATAGCGATGCGCGGCCCCGCACATCGCTATCGCCGCTGCTAGATTGGCCTGCATGCAGGCCAATCTAGCGGGTCGCTCACTTCACCCGCTGGGTGAAGTGAGCGGCCCCCCCGTCTCCCCCCGCACGCTCAGCACAGATCGCGCTGTGCTGAGCGGCAGGAGAGATGTGTGCTGAGCGGTTCGCTCAGCACGCATCTCTCCTTGATCGGCCCGTGAGTACTGGGCTTTAGCCTCTACCACCTCTGGTTGTGCAACACCGAACAACTAATATGCTAATGATATACGATACAAGATGTGTGAATTCTGGCTCACTATAGTATCAGCCCAATCTTAATCCTCTAATGACCTGCCCAAAAATCAGATCACATACACAGATACCTTTGAAAAACACAATGAGGATAGATCAAAGGCGCTACTAACAACTGGAGAACACTTGATTTGAACAGAAACATTAAAAATGAAATGGAACATGAATATACATCACATGGATTCTTCGTAGTCCTGTGTCAATTGTTATTTATCCTTAAGCTGTTCCAAGAACTTCCAAATGTTGCATATAAAAAGGAAACAGAAATAAAACAAAGAATGTGTAGTATTGTTTTTGCTAAATAAAGGAATGTTCTGTGAAAAAGACCTATGGCCGAAATGGCATTGGTGCTACCAGACAGTGATTTCTTTTATTCAGCAGTTGCCCTCTCCTTCATCAGCTTTCCTAAGGTATATAGGATTTGTTAACACAGGTGTAAGTCCGGAATTCACCTTATTCCATCTGACTTACAATTTTCTATTATACCATTTTTTTGGAATTGGATGAGGAGTATTTTTAGTCTGTTTTTTTATATTATATACTGCCATGTTATAAATAAACCATTTTTGGAGAGAAGAAATTGTGAGTCAATTTTAAAGAAACCGCTATATGTGGAATCATACCTGCTAAGAAGTGAGTGTGGTACGTTCAACTGAACGAAATATCTTCTCTTTGTTGTTAGTTATAAGAAGTATGAAAGATACCTTTATATATATGGTTACATCTTTATCTAAGTGAGTTTTGGTACGTCTCTCTACATGTTGAAGTGGTGGTGAGGAACTATCCTTATCTACTATCAAGAATTATCCACACAATAGGGCTCATTTTCCTGGAGAATTCACGGGACATTCCTTTATTTAGCAAAAACAATACTATACATTCTTTGTTTTAATTCTGTTTCCTTTTTATATGCAACATTTGGAAGTTCTTGGAACAGCTTAAGGATAAATAATGATCTACACAGGACTCCGAAGAATCCATGTGATGTATATTCACGTTCCATTTAATTTTTAATGTTTCTGTTCAAATCAAGTGTTCTCCAGTTGTTAGTAGCGCCTTTGATCTATCCTCATTGTGTTTTTCAATAATATGCTAATGCAAGCAGGAGGTGCCTGATGTAAATTGATGCCTCGTGCCTGCTTCTATGATCCGCTGTTGCATCTGAATATGCACCATCAAATTCCACTGCATGACCATCAGTGGTGGATTTGCAACTAGGCATGTGATGCACTTCCTGGGGGGCAGCACACCAGGCTGATGAGGCCAGGTGATTTTTTTTTTTTTTTTTCATTACGACTTTTTTTCCAATATTTTATTTTGCAACTGATTGGAGTGGGACAATGGGCAGCAAATTGTGGTCCAGGGGGTAATAGTGGGGTGAGGTTGGGACTGCTTTGGCAATCTCGATAAATCCAGACTGGCCCTAAAATGAAGGGAGCAGCTGACTTCCGCTTCCGGTTCCATGCAGGACGCAGCTTAACTCTGCTGCTCCGTTCTGCACCCGGTAATTATACCTTTTCAAGGCTGTTAATAGCCTAAAACACCTCAAACACCACTACCCACGCCAGCTGGTGTACCTGATAGAGAAGTTTCTGGCTTCTCCGCCTGCCGCTGCAGCCCCATCAGGAGAAACTCTGCGCTTAGCCCATCATGGCGCCGGACACAGACACAGTGCCCAGCGTCCCTGCACACAAGAAAGCTGCTGCTGCAGCTATAGAGGACTCTGACTCACCACAGGTACGGCGCTCCCCTGATTCCCCTGTTACTTACAGGGATATAGTAGATGCGATACAAAGCACCATGTTCCCATTACTGACACAAGCAGTGTCTGAAATCACTCAGCAATTACAACACCTTCAGGGAAGGGTTTCTGATACAGAGAATCGTATTAGCACAGTATGTCACGACTTATCTGAAGCACAGTGCCATATCTTAATCCAAAAAGAAAATCATCAACTTTGGAATAAAGTTGATGATATTGAAAACCATTCCAGAAGATGTAATATCAGAATAGTTGGAGTTCCAGAGTTGGTAAAAGGCCCTGCTATAACATCCTTTATAACCACTACCCTCCCAAAACTCCTGAAGATAGAAGCTGAATGCAGTGATTTAGTGGTCGAAAGGGCTCATATAGTCGGTCCCCCCGCCTAAACCGCACGACAAGAGACCACGTGTCATTATTTTCAAGTGCCTAAATTATCTCCACAAACTTGCTATTTGGAAAGCATCCCGTCAGATTCAAGATCTAACATGGGAGGGCAAACGTATCCGTCTCTTTCAAGACTTTTCAGCCGAGCTCACCAGGGCAAGAAAAGCCTTTTCTCCGATTTGTTCATCCCTCGTCTCAGAGAAAAGAAGATTTGCACTCATGTACCCGGCACACTTGCGCATCTTTGCTGGTGACAAGCATTATGACTTCAACTCCCCAGAAGATGCTCAAGCCTTTCTGAGAGAAGAGAGTCTTCTGATGCCTGAAGATATTTCAGACCCACCTCCTACACAAAAGTAGACTTTGCTCTTCTATGCCTATTCTGTTATGTTTATTAGCTGGTTATTGCCACTTGTTTTTTTTTTTGCTTTGTTATGCACATTCTTTCAAGATATATAAATTTTCCTCTTACTTAGCCTCTGGGTCTTCTGAGTATATAGACCGGTCCCCCCCCCCACTGTACTACCCTTCTATTCACGGTTCTCAAATTTCATAATTACATTTCTTAATTATCATCTATTTTAAATCTTAAGAGGTCTTTTCAATTAACGCTTGGGGTGTCAGAACACCTGTCATGCTCCGATATGTCCAATTTTGTATACTCATTCACTTTGATAAGTGTTGTACGTTTTTTTCTTTGTTTTCACATACTGCGGAAGCAATATGCTACATGGCACGCTGTATTTTCATCAGTCATTTGGTCCATACCCATGAGATATTTACTTTCTTTTGTTGCTTTGTTGTCTTGTTTCCCCCCCCCATCTTGTCTTCCCTTTTTGTGCAACTCCTCTATTTTCAGGTCACCCTGCGCTGTTCCTAATGTATATACCGTGCAGATGATATCCCCTTCCAGCGACTTAACATGACATCTCTAAAGATTGGCTCGATCAATGTGGGGGGCTTCAACTCTCCAGCAAAGCGCCATAAGGTGTTGGTTTATCTAAATAGACAGAAATTAGATATAGTATTCATCCAGGAATCTCACCTCACTGCACAGGAAACTGTCAAATTGCAGATGCTAAATTGGCGACTGCTTGCTTCCTCTCCTTTTACATCTAAATCTAGAGGAGTTGTTATACTGATTTCTAAAGCGCTTCCATTGGAAGTTTTAGCTACTGAAAATAATCCAGAGGGTAGATATGTCATAATCTTGGCTAAACTGTACTCTACCACTTATACTTTATGTTCTCTATACGCCCCTAACTCCTATTCCAAACCTTTCTTTCACACTTTAATTCAGAAGCTATTGCCCTATGCCTCCTCTAATATTGTATTGGGAGGTGATTTCAATTTGATCTCTCACTCTTATTTAGACAAATCCCACCATAAGAAAACCCTCCCGCCTTTACCAAAATTGGGCATATCCTCCCTTTTATCTATGCTACAACTGGTTGATGTATGGAGAGCTCTTAACCCTACCGAACGAGAATACACTTGCTTATCCTTTGCTCATAGTACTCTATCCCGTATAGATTATATCACTTTATCTAACACCCTCTTTACCCATGTCACAGATTCTGGTATAGAGCCAATTATAGTGTCAGATCACGCACTGGTATGGTTAACACTAAAAACTCAAAATTACATTTCAACACATAGTTCATGGAGATTCCCAGCCCAACTGAGTAATTCTCCTAGGTTTAAGTCTCACTTAGACAAAACTTGGGAAGACTATCATGAACACAACAAACACTTTCTTGCCTCAGATCCATCGCTTTATTGGATGGCAGCGAAAGCAGTTCTCAGAGGTTCCATCATGTCATACGAATCTAAGGAAAAGAAATGATATTCTGAGTCGTATATATCTCTTCAACAAACACTTTCCAATGCTTATTCTTCTTATAGCTTAAACCCTTCCGCCACCAATAAATCTATTTACTTAACGGCTAAAGCACAATTTGATGAAATACTACAATCACTATCAGATAAATATAAATTTTCATCTAATTACCGCTTCCATAGATACGGAAATAAGACCAGCAAACTTTTAACTAATATTTTAAATGGTACTAGACCCCCAATGAGAGTCCATCCATTACTACTTCCTGAGGGAACTCATACCTCCTCAAAATAAACAGATTTCCCAAATAATGTGAGATTATTTTGCTGATATTTATTCCTTTCACCAGACCACTCCTCCCTCTGCTCCTTCTGACATTTCTTCTGACACTTCGACTCCCATCTCCTCCTCTTCCTTAGATATTTCTCAATCCGTGTGGCATACATTGTCATATCCTAAGGTTCCTCATGATCTAACCTCTTCATTAATACAGCCAATCACTATGGAAGAAGTTAGGCTGGCTATTAAGACATTAAAGTCGGCCAAGGCGCCTGGTCCTGATGGATTCTGCTGGAATTCTATAAATTATTTGCAGACCATCTCAGCCCAATATTAATGTCATTCTACAACTATATTCTATTTAGTAATACTCTGCCTTTATATTTCAATTCATCAATAATTAAATTATTACCAAAACCGGAAAGAGACCCCGCTCTCCCTGGGTCATATAGGCCCATTTCATTATTAAATTGTGATTACAAACTTCTCACTAAAATTCTTGCAATTCGTTTAAACCCTCTCCTCCCCGCTGTAGTCCATCAGGATCAGACAGGATTCATCAAGGGCAGACATTCAGTCACAAATATTCGCAAGGTTTTCGCTGCAGTCCAGGCTGGGTGTCAGGGAACAGATGCGTCCAGTGGAAAAATCATCCTCTCCATAGATGCTGAAAAAGCTTTTGATCTAGTACATTGGACGCATCTGTTCCTTACCTTAGAACGCTTTGGATTTCCCCCCACCTTTATCTCTTTCCTTAAAACAATTTAAACTTCAACATCTTCTCAAATAGCCTGTAATGGCTTTCTATCTCCTCCATTCCCAATCCAGAAAGGAACACGACAGGGTTGCCCCCTTTCACCCCTTCTATTCGCCCTGGCGATCGAGCCCCTTGCAATCGCTCTTTGCTCCACCACACAATTTTCTGGTATACATATTTTCTCCTCAGAATTAAAAGTTTCGCTATTTGCAGATGATATGATCCTCTTTATTTCTAATCCGACAAAATCCCTCCCAGTAATTCTAGACATTATTGCCTCTTTTAGCCCCGTCTCTGGATATAAAATTAACATATCCAAATCAGTAATCTTGCCCATCCATTCTCTACCCTCCAATCTTAGTTCCCATCCTATCTTGGCCCAGTTTCGTATTCAACCCACACAAATCACATACCTAGGAGTCCAAATTACTAATAACCCATACACTCTTTACTCAGCTAATTTCACCCCTCTTCTCTCTAAAATCTTCTCTCAACTAGATTCCTGGTCTAAACTTCTGTTATTTCTATTTGGTAGAGCAGCAGTCCTAAAGAGTAGTATCTTTTCTAAAATCTATTACTTCTTACAAATGTTACCGTGCCCTCTTACTAAACATGATATACGTAGTCTGGAAAAAGCTTTCTCCACCTTTTTATGGAATGGTAAGCGGTCGAGATTGGCTTTAAAAAAGCTTTATAAACCTAAAACCTCAGGCGGCCTTAATATCCCAAATTTTTCCTTGTACGCACTCGCCTCTCACTTCCGTTTTATTCATGACTGGCTCATGAAAACATCCTTTTACACAGATAGAGTACTGGAGCAACATATCTTTCATCCATTCTCCCCCGGAGCACTTCTCCATACACCAACCAGTCTTATACCTAAACATATTTTAAATCACATTCTATTTCGGGACACTTATAATAGTTGGATTCGAATAAATAAAACTTTTACATCTTCATACACTAGATCCTCATTCATCCCACTCTGGGGTAACCCTAATTTCGCCCCGTCCCTCTCTAACCGTATGTTTTGTCAGTGGTCCCATAAAGGTCTTAACCTAGCCACAAAACCATTTGACCCAGCAGGATTTATATTATCTTTCTCCTCCCTCAAGGATTCCTATGATCTTCCTAACACCCATTTTTATTTATATTTACAAGCACGACATTTTGCCCAATCTATAAGACCAGTTAACTCATTGCTCACTCTAACCCACCCTCTGGACGCTTTGCTCAATTCCTTCTC
The DNA here is from genome assembly GCF_028390025.1 of Pseudophryne corroboree. NCBI lineage: Eukaryota > Metazoa > Chordata > Amphibia > Anura > Myobatrachidae > Pseudophryne > Pseudophryne corroboree. Next base: position 771,392,828 of record NC_086444.1, on the reverse strand, counting down.
CAAGCATACTTTTAAAGTCAAGTCACTCTACCTTATTCTCATTACATCCCAAAAAGATGATATCCTTGATACATTAACTCGTGCCTGGAGTGCTGATATCCCTGCAATATCAAGAAATTATCTATTTAATACTCAGACCCCTAGGATAATGAGCACTCTCCATTCAGTTTATCTACAGGAAGTACACTTCAAATCAAAACACAGAATATATATTGCACCTGCTCAGAGAAAACATTTATCAAACTTAGAATCTGGTTCATGCCCTAAATGTTCTATGACTAATGCTACATATTTTCATTCCTTTTAGGCTTGTACAAAAATTTTGAAATTCTGGCGTAAGGTCTTAGCTTTCCTTAACTCTTCTATTCAATTGAAACTAGAATTGAATCCTCTATCTTGTTTATGTCTAAATTTCAAAGGTTGGAAGCTCCCCACAAAAGATCGCAGCCTCTCACCTTTCCTTATTATCACTTTAACTTTGGCAAAGAAACTCATCCTAATACACTGGATTGAAAAATCTTCTCCGACCATCCAAGAGTTGAAACATAAACTCCTACAACTGATCTATTTCGACAAGAGAGCCCTTCTGTTCAACTCAGGCAGTCAATTCGATAAATTTGTACAAAAATGGGGAAAATACATCTCTTCTCTTGATGCAGAGACTAGAAAAGATACTTGGTACAATATTACCGTTACCTCAGACAATCCACAACTATAGATGCACTTACTTTCATTGTCGTCTTGCACTCCTCTACTTCTGATTGCAGTATGACCTTCTACTCCCCACCCTCCTCCTTTTTACACATTAAACCCTTCCCCCCTCCCATCCCCCCCCCCTTCCCCCACCTCCTAGACCTCCCTTTCTCTCCCTATTCCTCTTTCAACATACCTTTCCCTTCTCTGTCTTCGTCTTCCCCCGTTTCTTGACTTTTATTGAATGTACTCATTTATGTTATTTCATTGTATTACAGTTCAACTAGCACTGGTTCCTATGGCATTGTACCATCATTTATATATATGTTGGATATATATATTTCTTTTGTAACTTCATATATGTTCACTTTGCAACATCATTATATATCTGTCCACATGGAACACTTTGTTCTCTGTTCTCACATTTAAGGATATATATAATGTCTATTTGTGTTAAAAACAAATAAAAATATTTATACCAAAATGAAGGGAGCAATGAGATTATGGGGTGGGGGCAATAATATGCCTAGAGGAGTCCTGTCCCCTGAATCCACCCCTGGTGACCATCATTCATCTGAGTAACCTTCTGACATGACTATTGCTGACATGACAAAACACACATACCATACACTACTTTCACATAAACTAAAAATAAACAGTTTACTTAAAATGAAGCTTTATGACATGAAAGCATGGTATACAGTAGACTTCCTCCAAGATAACCTCTACCCAACCTATCAGGTAAACTTAAATATACAGTAGTTTCAGTCTTAAGGCCCATATAGACGGGCCGATGTGGGGAGAGATGTGTGCTGAGCGAACCGCTCAGCACACATCTCTCCCGCCGCTCAGCACAGCGCAATCTGTGCTGAGCGTGCGGGGGGAGACGGGTGGCCGCTCACTTCACCCAGCGGGTGAAGTGAGCGACCAGCTAGATTGGCCTGCACGGCAGGTCAATCTAGCAGCAGCGATAGCGATGCGCGTGGCTGCGCTTTGCTATCGCTGTAAGGGGTACACACGGAGCAATCAGGCTTATATTCTAAGCAATCTAGTCAGATTGCTTAGAATATCGCTCCATGAGTACCCCCCTTTAGTATTTAATAAATCAATTCCTAACTTTTCATTAATCTAAGTTTCGTCTGGTATACTGTTTTGCAATCCATGAAAAAAGGGAGGAGAGTTGGGATTTGTCTTACTATTTTAATAGCCTTACTCTAAACTGTAAATGTTAAAGCATCTGTTATTTCCCTTTATAAAGCACTCCTTTCAAGTTAAAACCCATTAAAGAATCCCATAATTCTTCTAGTTATGTTATTGTGAAAGATTCAAAATAGCAATAATCAATTTACGGGCAACACAGTAAGATTTATGTATGCTGAAACCTAGAACTCCTTGCTTGGGAAAGCATTCTGAATAAAGATAAGTAAAGATTTATGGAGCTGCACACTTTCCTCCCAGAAACACTCTAATGTCTCTTAAAATACCTACTTTTAAAACTTGATTGTTCTTTGAAGAAAGAATATGGAAGAAAGATAGTATTATACATTACACATTCCCCAAGGCCAACGGAGAGATCATACTGAATTAGAAATACAATTTGCTGGCTGTAACCGAGCACCTCCACACCTAATTATATATATATATATATATATATACATATAAAAATTAACAAAGCAAAAAGAAATTATAGAATGTTGTGCTGGATTATGTTTCAGTTTAATGCATTTCTGTAACTGATATGTGAAGAATGCCTTTACTGCTTTCATCTTGAATGTGTTTTTCTAAAGTATAAAAAGGCGCTGACAATGTTTAGTAAGAAAGCCTCTTCAGCACTTTACTCATCAATGTAATTACTCGTACTAAATCCCACATGCTTTAGATTTTTCAGCTAATTTCTTTATTGTGGTGTTGCTAATGTTGTAAAAATGGGTAAACAGGACATATGTTAAGGGCAACTGCTCATATATGTTATTAAACAATATATAACTTACAGTACTGTAATATAGTATAGAGAAAACACACATGAGTCATACAAAAGTCATACTGTAACTGTACAGTAGTACTTCACAAGTTGTCTAATTGTATATAACAAAGTGATACAGTATGTGTGATGTAATGAAGATGTCAAACATACAACATTCCATTCAAAATACACTATATAAATTAGGGATGTGCATTCCGGGTTTTAGATATCCAAATACACCCAAATTCCTGAAGGGGTCGAACCAAGATGAGTCATGCGATCCTGCCGCTGGTTTGGATCTTCCCGCAGCTCGAAATTTAGATTATAAAATTTCGAGTTTTGGAGTGCAAAAATTACATGATTTTAGCTGTATTTATCCACTTTCAAGAATCCAAATCCCAAGATTCAGATTTTAAATACAAATTCCAAACCAAAACACTTGAGGGTGGTTTTGCAAAAGCAAAACCGAAATGAAAACACAACAATGTACCAAAACACAGGACTCCACACACATATCTAATAAAAATGCAGCCACATAAAAATATGCATTACATAATCAGATGTGTTTACATACACCTACACTAAAATTGCACCAAATAGCCCCATTTAGCGCACCATGGACTTTGTGATTTTGCTGCACCAAAACACTGGTCCTAAGTGTTTAGTACACCCAGGGATGCATCTATACATGAGGAGGCCCATGTATGAGCCCCCTTCTCTCTAGCCGGCAGCGCTGTAGCTCTGGGCACTAGGGTCACTAGGGGACCATAGCGCTGTCACAGAGTCTAGTGCGCATACGCAGGGCTCTTGGAAAATGGCACGCCGGCCAGTGATTTCCTTACTGCCGATGAGCAAAATGCCGGGAAAATGGCCACCGCACCACTTTCCTGGTGATTTCTGCAGCACTATTGCTGTGGGACACCAGAGGATACGTATTGAAAAAATGGGTGCTGGGTGTGCGATTTAGGCCTCTCTCATAGGCATATATATAACAATACCACAGGGGAAATAATTCCCTTGAGGGAATCGGGCGCTATAGGCACTTAAAATAAAATTATGATTGTAAAAGCACCTCAGTGAATAATTAGTTTTATTTTATTTTATAGCTGCTCCTATGTGGCAAACTGGATGCCTTAGCCTAAAGATAGCGTGATGTTTGTATAGACTAAACAAACAAGGAGCGCTTATAAAATAACATATGGTATAATATACTGCAAGACTTGAGTTACTTATGCAGCATTGAGGTCCATTTAAATGGTAATATTATGCTGGTTATATCCAGGGTTACGTTATGCTCACCCCTGATCATAGAATTGGTTCTCACCCGCTGCTGATGTTGGCAGTGGTTACCCGTCAGTGGCAATGCAAACGTGTGGGCTCCAAATGGCTGATCAATTCCCCTTCCATGTGTGTACCGGGGAGACAGCAAGTCCACAATAGCTAGTCTGCTGACGGGGCTTTTTGCACGACAGCAATCAGTTGGTTTTGGAAGTTCCTAGCGCAGCGGGTGGCAGGGGGAGGACGTCCTCGCTTTTAACGGTAAAAGATGCTTCTTCCCAGCAATGGACACTCGAACTCTGCAGCCCTCAACGCATTTCTCAGCCACAGAAACCGGTGGTTTCTTCAGGAGGTATAGGTAATCAATAGACAGGTGGAGTGGTATTGAAACTGTTTATAGCCAATCAGCTCAATGCATTATTCTTTCACACTTGGGATTTTTAATTGACTCTATTCACTGCTGAAAGTGAAACAATTACAATGAATCCAATCACTGCTCAGGACCAATAATTACAATAGATAGAGGTGTTTTACATATAAATAATAACTACATATCTAGTATAAAAAGTATATAATATAATATATATATATATTTATATATATATATAAATATAATACAATGCGGGTTGGGTGCAGTGTAGGTCGGATACAGCACGGGTTTCAGTGCAGGTCAAATACAGTGTGGGTCGTAAACAGTGTTGTTCAGATACAGCATGGGTTACAGTGCAGGTCGGATACAGCATGGGTTTCAGTGCAGGTCAAATACAATGTGGGTCAGATACAGTGTTGGTCAGATACAGCATGGCTTACAGTGCAGGTCAGATACAGTGCAGGTTAGATACACCAATAGTGTACTTACTGTGACAGAGGGTCCTCAGTGCGTGGTTGTCAGCGGTGTTTTCAGTGTGGTGGTGCCAGCAGTGTCGGCACTGCAGGAATGCCTGCAGTGTCGGCAACTGCAGGAGTGCTGGAGGTGTCCTCAGTGCAGGAGTGCTGGCAGTGTCCTCAGTATAGGGGTGCCGGCAGTGTCGGCAATGCAGGAGTGCCAGAGTTGTTCTCAGTGCAGGTGTGCCAGCAGTGTTGGCAGAGGGGGAGTGCTGGAATTCAGGGGTGCTGGCAGTGTGGGAGTGCCGGAAGTGTCCTCGGTGCAGGGGTGCCTGCAGTGTCGGCAGTGTGGGAGGTGTCCTCAGTGCAGGAGTGCTGGCAGTGTCCCCAGTGCAGGGTGCCGGCAGCGTTGGCAGCGTGGGAGTGCTGGAAGTGTCCTCAGTGCAGGGGTGCCAGCAGTGTTGGCAATACAGGAGTACTGGAGGTGTCCTCAGTGCAGCAGTGCTGTCAGAATCCTCAGTGCAGGGGTGCCGGCAGTGTTGGTAAAGCGGGAGTGCTGGAATTCAGGGGTGCCGGTAGTGTCGGCAGTGTGGGAGTGCCGGAAGTGTCCTCGGTGCAGGGGTGCCTGCAGTGTCGGCTGTGTGGGAGGTGTCCTCAGTGCAGGAATGCAGGCAGTGTCCCCAGTGCAGGGTGCCAGAATGTGTCGACAGCATGGGAGTGCTGGCAGTGTCCTCAGTGCAGGGGTGCCAGCAGTGTTGGCAATACGGGAGTACCGCAGGTGTCCTCAGTGCAGGAGTGCTGGCAGAGTCCTCAGTGCAGGGGTGCCGGCAGTGTCAGCAGTGCGGGAGTGTCAGCATTGTGGGTGGCGGTGTCGGCAGTGCAGGTGGCTGCGCTATTAGCGCTGTGGGGGTATCCATCTTGGGGCCATTGTAGCCTATGGGGAAACAATGATTGACTGAGAGCCGTGATAGACATCTCTCTCAGCAAATCAGTGGCCTTCTATATGTTACTATGGAGACCAGCATCCGAGGCAAAACCTCAGGATCCGACAGTGGAATCCTGAGGTTTTGCCTCGATTGGGGATCCGGGGCAGGCTGGGACATCCGAGCTGTGGCTCAGATGGCCCCGGATCCCCTAGGTTCGGGGGGGGGGGTTCAGTTATCTGAGAACCAAACCCGCTCATCTCTACTATATATATATTAGAGATGTGCCCCGGAAATTTTTCGGGTTCTGTGTTTTGGTTTTGGATTCGGTTCCGCGGCCGTGTTTTGGATTCAGACGCGTTTTGGCAAAACCTCCCTTCATATTTTTTGTCGGATTCGGGTGTGTTTTGGATTCGGGTGATTTTTTTCAAAAACCCCTCAAAAACAGCTTATATCATAGAATTTGGGGGTAATTTTGATCCTATAGTATTATTAACCTCAATAACCATAATTTCCACTCATTTTCAGTCTATTCTGAACACCTCACACCTCACAATATTATTTTTAGTCCTAAAATTTTAACCGAGGTCGCTGGATGACTAAGCTAAGCGACCCAAGTAGCTGGCACAAACACCTGGCCCATCTAGGAGTGGCACTGCAGTGTCAGACAGGATGGCACTTAAAAAAATTGGCCCTGAACAGCACATGATGCAAAGAAAAGAGAAAAAGAGGTGCACTGTGGTCGCTGGATGGCTAGGCTAAGCGACACAAACACCTCAATATCAGAGGAATTATTAATTCTAATCAATGGTATTATTGGTCCAAATCACTGGATGAAAATGACAAAATCACAGGAATTATTTGTTCTAATCAATGGTATTATTGGTCCAAATCACTGGAAGAAAATGACAAAATCACTGGAATTATTTGTTCTAATCAATGGTATTATTGGTCCAAATCACTGGAAGAAAATTACAAAATCACTGGAATTAAATGGCAGTAATGTCGGGAATTATATCAAATGGCAGTACCACTGGACATATACGGAAGTGTCAGACAGGATGGCACTTAAAAAAATAGTCCCCAAACAGCACATGATGCAAAGAAAAGAGAAAAAGAGGTGCACTGTGATCGCTGGATGGCTAAGCTAAGCGACACAAACACCTCAATATCACAGCAATTATTTGTTCTAATCAATGGTATTATTGGTCAAAATCACTGGAAGAAAATGACAAAATCACTGGAATTATTCATTCTAATCAATGGTATTATTGGTCCAAATCACTGGAAGAAAATGACAAAATCACTGGAATTATTTGGCAAGATCACTGTAATTAATAATTATAAATCACTGATATTAATTGGTAAAATCTCGCTATCGCCTGCCTAGTGAAGTGGAATCTAGATGGGATTTTGTACCGGGGACACATTAACTTCATCAATTGTCTAAATCCCACTGCACTAATGGCGGAAAACAGGCACACGTCTAACAGCGCACTGATTATACTGAGAACTGATTATACTGATCACTAATGATACTACGGAGAACTGACACTGAGCAGCGAGAACAGCACTGGACTATTGTACTGTAGTATACTGGTCACCACAATGCAGCACTGACTCTGAGCACAGATATTAAGCACTGATCAGGATACTAGAAGTGACACAGAGCTGCAAGATACAGCAATGGCCTACTGTACTGTACTACTATATACTGGTGGTCACCACAATGCTGCACTGTACTACTATATACTGGTCACAACAATGCAGCAGCTATTGAGCACTGATCAGGATACTAGAACTGAGTCTGACACGGAGCTGCAAGATACAGCAATGGCCTACAGTACTGTACTACTATAATATACTGGTGGTCACCACAATGCAGCACACTGAGCACAGATATTACCAGGTGTATCTCACACATCACTCAGTACAGATCACAGGATGTATCACCAGGTGTATAACACACGTCGCACAGTACAGTATACAGGGTGTATAATTAATTACCAGGTGTATCACACACATCGCACAGTACAGTATATAGGGTGTATAATCCCCAGGTGTATCTCACACATCGCTCAGTACAGTATACAGGGTTTAAAATCACCAGGTGTATCACAAACGTTGCACAGTACAGTATAAAGGGTGTATAATCACCAGGTGTATCACACACCGCACAGTACAGTATACAGGGTGTATAATCCCCAGGTGTATCTCACACATCGCTCAGTACAGATTACAGGATGTATAAAATCACCAGGTGTATAACACACGTCGCACAGTACAGTATACATACTGGTCACTACAATGCAGCATATATTGAGCACTGATCAGGATACTAGAAGTGACACAGAGCTGCAAGATACAGCACTGGCCTACTGTACTGTACTATATGTATACTGCTGGTCACCAAAATGCTGCACTGTCCTACTATAAACTGCTCACAATAATGCAGCACAGATATGGATAGTATACTTGACACAGAGCTGCAAGATACAGCAATGGCCTACTGTACTGTACTATATGTATACTGCTGGTCACCAAAATGCTGCACTGTCCTACTATATACTGCTCACAATAATGCAGCACAGATATGGATAGTATACTTGACACAGAGCTGCAAGATACAGCAATGGCCTACTGTACTGTACTATATGTATACTGCTGGTCACCAAAATGCTGCACTATCGTACTATATACTGCTCACAATAATGCAGCACAGATATGGATAGTATACTTGACACAGAGCTGCAAGATACAGCAATGGCCTACTGTACTGTACTATATGTATACTGCTGGTCACCAAAATGCTGCACTATCGTACTATATACTGCTCACAATAATGCAGCACAGATATGGATAGTATACTTGACACAGAGCTGCAAGATACAGCAATGGCCTACTGTACTATACTATATGTATACTGCTGGTCACCAAAATGCTGCACTGTCCTACTATATACTGCTCACAATAATGCAGCACAGATATGGATAGTATACATGACACAGAGCTGCAAAATACAGAAATGGCCTACTGTACTGTACTATATGTATACTGCTGGTCACCAAAATGCTGCACTGTCCTACTATATACTGCTCACAATAATGCAGCACAGATATGGATAGTATACTTGACACAGAGCTGCAAGATACAGCAATGGCCTACTGTACTGTACTACTATAATTATATACTGGTGGTCCCCACAATGCAGCACACTGAGCACAGATATTTGCAGCACACTAAGCACAGATATGGAGCGTTTTCAGGCAGAGAACGTAGATATTTTCAGCACACTGAGCACAGATATTTGCAGCACACTGAGCACAGATATTTGCAGCACACGGAGCACAGATATGGAGCTTTTCAGGGAGAGAATGCAGCCACGTCCTCTCCGTTCAATCTCCAATGCATGAGTGAAAATGGCGGCCACGTGCGGCTCCTTATATAGAATACGAATCTCGCGAGAATCCGACAGCGGGATGATGACGTTCGGACGCTTTCGGGTTAACCGAGCAAGGCGGGAAGATCCGAGGCTGCCTCGGAACCGCGTAAAATAGCTGAAGTTCAGGGGGGGGGGGGGGGGTTCGGATCTCAACAATCCGAACCCGCTCATCTGTAATATATATATATATATATATATATATATAGATATATATATATAGATATATATTTATATATATATATATATATACACTGCTCAAAAAAATAAAGGGAACACTTAAACAACACAGTGTAACTCCAAGTCAATCAAACTGTCCACTTAGGAAGCAACACTGATTGACAATCAATTTCACATGCTGTTGTGCAAATGGAATTGACAACAGGTGGAAATTATAGGCAATTAGCAAGACACCCCAATAAAGGAGTTGTTCTGCAGGTGGTGGCCACAGACCACTTCTCAGCACTGTGCTTTCTGGCTGATGTTTTGGTCACTTTTGGAAGCTGGCGGTGCTTTCACTCTAGTGGTAGCATGAGATGGAGTCTACAACCCACACAAGTGGCTCAGGTCGTGCAGCTCATCCAGGATGGCACGTCAATGCGAGCTGTGGCAAGAAGGTTTGCTGTGTCTGTCAGCCAGGGCCGTAACTACGTGTGTGCCAAGGGGGCTTGGCACACAGCGCAGTTGCCCTGGGGGCGCAATGGCCAGCGGCATGTAATGAGTCAAATTGACTCATTACATGCCGCCTCTGTGTGCACCGTGCGCCGCGCTGGAGGAGAGAGACCAGCGCCGGGTTCAAGGAGGAGGAGGGAGGGGGAGCAGGGAGCCGCAGCAGCGCTATTTGATTGGTAGTAAGCGCCGCTGCAGCATCCCCCTCTCCTTCTGTATTGGCTGCCCGGCGCTGCTATGGATGCTGGGATGCGGTTCCTTCATCCCAGCATCCACAGCAGCGCCAGGCAACCAATACAGAAGGAGAGGGGGATGCTGCAGCGGCGCTTACTACCAATCAAATAGCGCTGCTGCGGCTCCCTGCTCCCCCTCCCTCCTCCTCCTTCTCACCTCACACAGCCTGCACCGAGAGGGAGCTGCACGAGGAGCCTGTCAGCAGGGAGAAGGTAAGTATGTCTCTCTCTCTCTCTCTCTCTCTCTCTCAGGGGGACACCATCTGCTGCAATGTGTAAAAAGGGGTCCTGGCTGCCGCAATGTATAAAAAGGGGGTCTGGCTGCCGCAATGTGTAAAAAGGGGGACTGGCTGCCGCAATGTGTAAAATGGGGTCCTGGCTGCCGCAATGTGTAAAAAGGGGGACTGGCTGCCACAATGTATAAAAAGGGGGTCTGGCTGCCGCAATGTGTAAAAAGGGTGCCTGGCTGCCGCAATGTGTAAAAAGGGGGACTGGCTGCCGCAATGTGTAAAAAGGGGGTCTGGCTGCCGCAATGTGTAAAAAGGGTGCCTGGCTGCCGCAATGTGTAAAAAGGGGGACTGGCTGCCGCAATGTGTAAAAAGGGGGTCTGGCTGCCGCAATGTGTAAAAAGGGTGCCTGGTTGCCGCAATGTGTAAAGAGGGGGCCTGGCTGCCGCAATGTGTAAAGAGGGGGACTGGCTGCCGTAATGTGTAAAAAGGGGGACGCTGTCTGCTGTAATGTATAAAAGGGGCTCTACCTGGTGTAGTGGCGCTACTGTGCAGCGTAATTTGAATAATGTAGACGACTGTGCACCGTAGTATGAATTGCTGTTATTTTGTGGCCACGCCCCTTCCCTGTGAAGCCACGCCCCTATAAATTTTTTGCGCGCCTGCGGCGCGCACTGCCCCTGTCTTACATGGGGGGGCGCCACTGTTGTTTCTTGCACACAGCGCTAAAATGGCTAGTTACGGCACTGCTGTCAGCGTAGTGTCCAGAGCATGGAGGCGCTACCAGGAGACAGGCCAGTACATCAGGAGATGTGGAGGAGGCCGTAGGAGGGCAACAACCCAGCAGCAGGACCGCTACCTCCGCCTTTGTGCAAGGAGGAACAGGAGGAGCACTGCCAGAGCCCTGCAAAATGACCTCCAGCAAGCCACAAATGTGCATGTGTCTACTCAAACGATCAGAAACAGACTCCATGAGGGTGGTATGAGGGCCCGACGTCCACAGGTGGGGGTTGTGCTTACAGCCCAACACCGTGCAGGACGTTTGGCATTTGCCAGAGAACACCAAGATTGGCAAATTCGCCACTGGCGCCCTGTGCTCTTCACAGATGAAAGCAGGTTCTCACTGAGCACATGTGACAGACGTGACAGAGTCTGGAGACACCAAGGAGAACGTTCTGCTGCCTGCAACATCCTCCAGCATGACCGATTTGGCAGTGGGTCAGTAATGGTGTGGGGTGGCATTTCTTTGGGGTGCCGCACAGCCCTCCATGTACTTGCCAGATGTAGCCTGACTGCCATTAGGTACCGAGATGAGATCCTCAGACCCCTTGTGAGACCATATGCTGGTGCGTTTGGACCTGGGTTCCTCCTAATGCAAGACAATGATAGACCTCATGTAGCTGGAGTGTGTCAGCAGTTCCTGCAAGACGAAGGCATTGATACTATGGACTGGCCCGCCCATTCCCCAGACCTGAATCCAATTGAGCACATCTGGGACATCATGTCTCGCTCCATCCACCAACGCCACGTTGCACCACAGACTGTCCAGGAGTTGGCGGATGCTTTAGTCCAGGTCTGGGGGGAGTTCCCTCAGGAGACCATCCGCCACCTCATCAGGAGCATGCCCAGGCATTGTATGGAGGTCATGCAGGCATGTGGAGGCCACACACCCTACTGAGCCTCATTTTTACTTGTTTTAAGGACATTAAATCAAAGTTGAATCAGCCTGTAGTGTGTTTTCCCACTTCAATTTTGAGTGTGACTCCAAATCCAGACCTCCATGGGTTAATATATTTGATTTCCATTGATAATTTTTGTGTGATTTTGTTGTCAGCACATTCAACTATGTAAAGAACAAAGTATCTAATAAGAATATTTCATTCATTCAGATCTAGGATGTGTTATTTTAGTGTTCCCTTTATTTATTTTGGGCAGTGTATATATATATATATATATATATATATATATATCACACATCCTTAAATAATACAACCACAATAGTGGAAATGGCATCACAGGGAGGCTTCAAAGTTTAGCTAGTCATTATAGCCATACAAGACAATATTATCCTTTGGTGCTCTAAGTTTTGCGCTCCAGTAGCTCAACTGGTAAGTGGCAGGACTACAACAGGGAAGGTCACGGGTTCGAGACCAACAGGAGTCAAGATCTTTTAAATAAAAATAGTGTATTAATTATTATATTTTTTTAATTATTTTTAATTTTCTGTAATTATTTAAGGAATATTTCATTCCAATTCTTCAAATATAAAAATAAAGATGACCTGAGGTATTAATAAAAATAATACACTATAATTTAAATTTGGATTGAGGAGATGAGAGAACTGAGTGTTAAAAATCCACATATTACTCACTTAACAAGAAGTGAGGGATATATATATAGAAAAAATATATATATGTATAAAAATAAAAATAAAATAAAATAAATTAGAAGGGTTATTTTGGTATATCAATGAATAGAAATAAATATAAATAAATAAAAAAGGAGTAACAAAGCATACTAAAAACCGAACCACCATAGTAACCCAATAGCGTACATTGGTGATAATATATACTTGGGAAACAACCACATCATGAGTGAGGGAAAAGGGGGGGGGGGGGGGGAGACGGGGGAAAAGAAAGCTGAAGGGAAAAGTAAAAAATATATTTAAAAATATTTGAATTGTAATAAATAAATAAAGATTAGGTCTAAAGTGGAGACGAGATAGCAACCAAAGAGTATAGGGACTACTTTAGATATTGTTTAGCTCAATATTTTCATTGAGGCCCAAGGGGAACAAAGTATCCAAGGTGCATATCCAATATGCTTCCCTTTTGCATAAGCGGTTATTCCTACTGTATCACCACCTCTAAAGGTCTTGTTAATATGTTCAACCCCCTGAATGGGAATAATACTAAAGTCTACCCTGTGCACTGAGTTACCATGTCTGTGTACACTATGATTAACAGATTTCTTGAGAGTAAAGTCTTCTGTGCTCAAGAAACCTTGTGTTTAGTGAGCAGATAGTTCTGCCAACATATTGAATTCCACAGGTACAAGATATTAGATAGACCACAAAGGTGGTTTGGCAGTTGATGTTACCTATTATATCAAACAATTTCTTATCTCTGGATGATGAAAATTGTTGACTTTCATTTACGGATCTGCAGGTAATGCATCTTGGTTCCTTACATTTAAAACAACCTGTTGTAGGGGTGCTTATTCTTGAGGTTTAAGTGGTAACAGAGGCAACAATATTCATCTTAGAGAGATTAGAGCTAGATGTTGGAGAATCCTTGGGTATCTCAAAGTGGCTAGGTGACAGATAATTTTGTAAGTTGTTTGCTTTCTTATAGATAACTTTAGCTTCTTCTTCTAGGGCTGCAGAGTTCGAGTGTCCGTTGCTGGGAAGAAGCATCTTTTACCATTAAAAGCGAGGACGTCCTCCCCCTGCTGCCCGCTGCGCTAGGAACTTCCAAAACCAACTGATTGCTGTCGTGCAAAAAGCCCCGTCAGCAGACTTGGTATTGTGGACTTGCTTTCTCCCCAGTACACACATGGAAGGGGAACTGATCAGCTGTTTGGAGCTCACACGTCTGCATTGCCACTGACGGGTAACCACTGCCAACATCAGCAGCGGGTCAGAACCAATTCTATGATCAGGGGTGAGCATAACGTACTTACCTCTATTTGTTCCAAGTTTGGGACTCTATGGCCCTCATTCTGAGTTGATCGCTAGCTGCCGTTGTTTGCAGCACAGTGATCGGCTACAAATCGGCATTTCTGCGCATGCGTACGGGCTGCAGTACGCATGCGCGAAGTACTTTCACACAAAACTGCAGTTTTACACAAGGGCGAGCAACAGTTTTCTGTCGCTCTGTTGATCGGTGAGTGATTGACAGGAAGTGGGTGTTTCTGGGTGGTAACTGGCCATTTTCCGGGAGTGTGCTAAAAAACGCAGGCGTGCCAGGTAAAAACGCAGGCATGCCTGGGGAAACGGGGGAGTGGCTGACCGAACGCAGGGCGTGTTTGTGACGTCAAAGCAGGAACTAAACTGACTGAAGTGATCGCAAGGTATTAGTAGGTTTGGAGCTACTGTGAAGCTGCATGAAAATTTTAACGAGCAGTTCTGCTAACCTTTTGGTCGCACTTCTGCTAAGCTAAGATACACTCCCAGAGGGCGGCGGCCTAGCATTTGCACTGCTGCTAAAAGCAGCTAGCGAGCGATCAACTCGGAATGAGGGCCTATGTTCACAGCAAAAAAACCTTCCAAGTAACCCTGGATATAATCAGCATAATATTACCATTTAAATCGACCTCACCTCTGCATAAGTAACTCAGGTTTTGCAGTATATTATGCCATAAATACTAAGTTCTATTCACTGCCATCTTTGATTGTTTTTATCTTTGTATATGTTTGTCTATGCATTTACTATTGTTATTCTATATGTATTATTAATAAATTGCAACATATGTTATTTTATAAGCACTCCTTGTTTGTTTAGTCTATACAAGCATCACACTATCTCTCTCATAGGCAAATGCAGGAGGGGGGAGTCCCGTTTGCCCAGAAACCCCCCTCCTCTTGGCAAGTGACTCAAAATATGATAGCAATGGTATATAGGGGGTCATTCTGAGTTGATCGCTCGCTAGCTAGTTTTAGCAGCCAAGTAAACGCTATGCCGCCACCCACTGGGAGTGTATTTAAGCTTAGCAGAAGTGCGAACGGTTGTATTGCAGAGCGCCTGCAAAAAAAATTTGTGTAGTTTCAGAGTAACTCAAAACCTACTCAGTGCTTGCGATCACTTCAGACTATTCAGTTCTGAATTTGACGTCACAAACCCGCCCAGCGTTCGCCCAGCCACGCCTGCATTTTTCCTGGCACGCCTGCATTTTTCCGCACACTCCCTGAAAATGGTCAGTTGCCACCCAGAAACGCCCACTTCATGTCAATCACTCTGCGGCAAGCAGTGCGTCTGAAATGCATCACTAGACCCTGTGCAAAATGACATCGTTCATTGTGCCCGTATGTCGTGCTTGCGCATTGCGCCGCATACGCATTCACAGAACTGCCATTTTTTAGCCTGATCACTGTGCTGCGAACAAATTCAGCTAGCGATCAACTCAGAATGACCCCCAAAATACTATTACCAGAGCTGCCACCACGTCATGCAGTTTACAGATAGAACAGTTTCTGCACATGCCCAGTGGTAGTATCTTCTTCTACCAAGTTTTCTGTGTTTGCAATCAGTGCACTGGACCAGAGAGTAGCTACCAGGAAGAAGAGACAGGAGCCTTACCATGAGGTGGGAGAATGTGTGCTTAGAAAATGCAGCACTGGTTCTGTTATGTTTGTGTGTTTGTTTGTTTGTTTGTTTGTTTATTTATTAGGGCATGTTTAACCTTTTTCTTACCACTTATCTTATTTATATTTTTAAATATGTTTGATACTGCCTATACCCAACACCATCTATAGTGGTAAATATTAATATTGTATTCCATACAGTATCCAGTGTATAAAAAGATCAATGTATACACTAATGTCCAGGGTCATTATTAGGTTCTTCTACCATTCTCCAGTTTTCTGCACTTGTTCCAATGTTCTGCAGAGTGGGAGATTGTGGGTTGCATTTGGAAGCCTACTTCTAGAAATCCTACATTTGCCACTGCCCCTGAACCTTGGGAGCCAGTGTGCACCGCACACATTGCTCCCATTATAAATACGCCAGTCAGTAAACTACAAGTGAACTAAGATGCAACAGTGAGGGAAAAGCACAATGGAGTTTAAAGTATCTCCATTGAGGACTCTGTAACAAAATTGAGGAAAAAGGTTGTGGATTAATAGACTGACAATGTCTAGGTCAGTGGCGCAACTGTGGGAGGCAGTGGAGTCGGCTGCCGCCGGGCTCCTGACCGCAAGGGGGCACATCTCCTCCACTGTCTCCCGCTGCCTGAGGACCGCGCTGCTATTGCAGACGGAGGAGCTGTGTCAGTGACACGGAAGCAGCCTCCTGTATTTACAGAGAGATGGCACTGGCTGCAGCTAGGGGGAGCTCCAGAGCACAGCTCCTCCCGGGCCCTTCTAGTTAAGTAAGCCAGCTGAGGGAAGCTCTCTGCTCCTCCGTGCTCCGTGAGCCTGATGATAGACAAAGGTAGGCACTGTGTGGGGGGTGGGGGAGAGGTGGATTTGGGGGGGAAGCACTGTGTTTTGTGTGTGCTTGTTTTTAAGTGAGGTGTGTGTGTGTGTGTGTGTGTTTTTAAGGAAAGTTGTGCATTAAAGTAAAAAAGGCATGTGTGTGTGTGAGTGAGTGATGTGAGTGGTATGTGTGTGAGAGGCATGTATGTTTGTGTGTGTGTAAGTGAGAGGCATGTATGTGTGTGTAAGTGAGAGGCATGTATGTGTGTGTAAGTGGGAGGCATGTGTGTGTAAGTGAGAGGCATGTGTGTGTGTGTAAGTGAGAGGCATTTATGTGTGTGTAAGTGAGAGGCATGTGTGTGTGTAAGTGAGAGGCATGTGTGTATGTAAGTGAGAGACATGTGTAAGTGAGAGGCACGTGTGTGAGAGGTGTGTGTGTGTGTGTGTGTGTGTGTGTGTGTGTGCAAGTGAAAGGCATGTGTGGGTATTTAAGTGAAAGCGGCGTGTGTGTTTTTAAGTAAAGGAGGTGTGTGTGTGAAAGTGGCGTGTGTGTTTAAGTGAATGAGGCGTTTGTGTTTTTTTTTATGTATATCTAGTGTTCACGCTAGGTGTCTTTCACAGGGCGCTGCGCCCTGCTCCTTAGACAGCTGAATCCCGCTCTGCCCATTTTTGTGCGCCCTGCCGTTTGCTGCCTGCCGGACCCCGCCACGCCGCTGGACCCAGCCGTGCGCCGCCGGACCCGGTAAGCACATGAGAGTCCCCCTGGGCTAAATTAACCTTGTAAGTATTTTGCAGCTGTAAACTTCAATCTCAGTGCTCTCTACCTGGTGCAGTGTGCCTCAGTGCTATCTACCTGGTGCAGTGTGCCTCAGTGCTCTCTACCTGGTGCAGTGTGCCTCAGTGCTCTCTACCTGGTGCAGTGTGCCTCGGTGCTCTCTACCTGGTGCAGTGTGCCTCAGTGCTCTCTACCTGGTACAGTGTGCCTCAGTGCTCTCTACCTGGTGCAGTGTGCCTCAGTGCTCTCTACCTGGTGCAGTGTGTCTCAGTGCTCTTTACCTGGTGCAGTGTGCCTCAGTGCTCTCTACCTGGTGCAGTGAGCCTCAGTGCTCTCTACCTGGTGCAGTGTGTATAATGTGCTCTATCTGGCGCAATATGTATAACGTGCTCTACCTGGTGCAGTGTGTGTATAGCAGGTTCTACCTGGTGCAATGTGTTTTAGGTGGTGTAATGTGAATTGCCACTATTATGTGGCCACGCCCCTTCCCCACAAAACAACGCCCATAGATTTTTGCTGCGCGCCGAAGGCGCGCACTGTCCATGTTTTGGCCTATAGGAATGGGAGCACCAAGCATTATAGTAGGTACCTAAGTTTGCCCATCTAACTTAAAAATGTGCCCTCCCGAATGGAAAAATGTGCCCTCCCCATGATCAGCACCCTGCCCTAAAAAAAATCCTAGAGTGAACACTAGTCATATCGGCACACTGCTGCGCCAAAGCATCTCCATCGAGACCCGCTGGCAGGTGAGGGAGCACTGTAGGTGTACTATAAAGGTATGCTGGTGTCTGTTTTATTGTAATGACTGACTTGGTGTGCGTCCACTTTCTATGTGTATCTATATTACTATTGGGAAAGGTACCTGAGCACGCTGCTACTGTTCACCCTTAGTGCCGGATAGCTACATATGGTATGTGTGTGTATATGTAGGGGGGCACCAACATTTATCATGCCTCCGGGTGACTGGGACGAACTAACGCCACTGGTCTAGGTCATTAGGTTAACACAATGTGGTCGACATGCATTAGGTTGACAGGTACAAAAGGTCAACATGTACAAAAAAGGCAGACAGATGAAATGTTGACAGTGCTTAAGGTCGACAGATACAAAATGTCAACAGGTTCAAAATGTCAACCTGAAAATGGTTGACACAGAAATTGCCAACACTTCTTTTTGCTCCAAATGTAGTATCATACTTGTTATCTGACCACCATCAATAGAAACTTGTACCCTTGCTGGCTCACTCCGCTCTGCTTCGCTTGACACAGGTTACTATTCCAAATAGTTCTCATTGATAGTAAATTAAGCTGATCCCAAATTTGGGTCAAAATAATAAAACAAAAAAATTTTTTGACAATTTGTGTGTCAAGCATTTTCATGTTGACATTTTGAACCTGTTGACTTTTTGTACGTGTAAACCACAGGCACTGTCCACCTTTCATCTGTCGACCTTTTGTACCTGTCAACCTAATGTATGTTGACCATATGGAGTAGACCTAATCACTGTTGACCTATATATTGTCAATCATTCATCAGGATACCGGAAATTCCTTTGGGACAATAAAACTACAGTAATCTTAAGTGCACAGTACAGTGGCAAATAACTGTAATAGCCTTTAGGTTTGGGGTGCGGGAATTTAACTCGGAAGCTATTATACTTAGCCGAATATGTGAACTAAGATGCAAAATTGGGAAAAAGCAGCAAATTTGAGAAAAATACATAGCACTGGAATCACGCCAGGCGACTAATGCCATATGGCATACATAGGATGGGCATATGATTCACATCTGTATCTTAATGCACCCAGAGCAAAATACAGCCGTCGGAATCATCATCATCATCAACTCCAATATGAGTATTATGTTTTGGAAAGAATACATTATAAATAAATAAAACAATTTGCCATGCCTCATAGAAAATAACTATCTCCAGTGCTGTAGCCTTGGCTGTTTATAAAAACTAAAATAGGGGAACAATGTCAATCATCATCCCCTCTAGTTGTCATTTCCCATTCCAGTGGGTGAGATCATGCATGTGATAATGAGGAGGATTGTTCACTTAATACACCCAGGAGTAGATATTTTGTGCACAGATAGATAAGGCGACCAGACCACACCTTGAACAATATTTTAGCTTTCATATTCAAGCACCTGCAGGGTTCAACTTAAAATGGGCATATTGTGGCTCCCAGAATGAAGAGATACCATTGTTCTACATGAAGACCCTTTGTTTAGCTGGTCTTTTTAATGTAGAGTTCTACATACTTATTTACAGCAATTTTCTATAGAAAATAGATACTGAAAGTGCATTTACTGTAGATTTATTATCCTCTTGCCTTAAGTAAGACCTTAAGGTTTTCCAGTCCTAATTTCCAAATTTTCAATACTAAAATATGTCAGAACAAACAGTTCAGTATGCTGTATATATTTATGTGTTATTGGTGGTGTAAACCAAATAAATATATATATATATATATATATATACTGTATATACAGTATGTACAGTATATATATACAATATATATATATATATATATATATATATATATATATATATATATCCACACTCTCAGCTTCTTCAATATCCGAATGGGCAGTGCTCCATAATGGGCCTAAAAGGTCCATACATAACATATCCAATAGTACAGGCACTCACCACTTGGACTTCAAAGTGCAATTCATTGTACCTTACAGGTGCATTTCCAGTTTGGAAATTAGCAGCAACCTTATTAGCAGCATGTCGACATTTCGGGTTCGCTCAGAACCATTTTCAAGAGAGACAACCCCACAACAGATTTTAACCCTGCAGCCTATAATACACACTGCCTCAGACCCTCTTAATATAGCAGAGATCCACCACACACTACTCCCCCCCAATCATTTACAGTAAGTAAACAAATATAGCACTGTAGACTGCCCCATACACAGTAACCTGTGCATTCATTGAATGTAAATAACGTACACAAGCCCTCATGGGCTGTCAGTCACAGACTTACTACTCCAATAGTAGGATCATTTACAAACAAGCCAGCTGCGTCCTCCCATGATACCCGAAGTGGCTTGCATTTCAACTCACCAAGTACCACTTGCAGAATGAATACCAGAGGAAGTGCTGTTGTAATGTAGTGGTTCACGCAGCTGATGTAATGTGTTTCACCCCCGGAGGAACACAACCCGGAAGCAACGCCATAGCATATATAAACATACTGAGCCACAAGTATGTATAGCACAAAACACAATAAAGACTAAACTAGCAAAATAGGCATCCCTTTATATAAAGAACTACACATACATCACACAAATGGGCATTGATGCTAATAATGAGTAATCGTATAGTCTGTGCATAACAGCTACCACAGAGCAAATGGAGTGGTGTTATAGGCTAATATCTCTGCCATATAGAGGACCAAGACCACACCAAAATTATATAAACAATGACATACAAATCTAAAAACATACATACAGAAATACAATAATTATATTCATAAACAAATGTGCTGTCACAATAAAGTTATACAATTATACAACATTATGTTTGACAAAATTAACAGCCCTACCGCAAGAAAATATTAAATGGATTTGTTTAGTTTAACCCCCGTGGCACCAGAGTGTCAAGCTCATAGATCCACTTATTTTTAAGTTGTCTTAACAATTTTACACGATCCCCACCATGTGGTAATGCGGGAACATGATCAATTAACATGCATTACATGCTGGAGACTGTATGTCCTCGAAATGCAAAGTGTTGGGCTACTGGTTTATCAGATGACTTAGTTATCAGGGCCACTCGGATGTATGTATGATGGTTCGCCATCCTATCATGAAAATGGCGAGTGGTCATGCCCACATAATAGTAGCCACAAGAGCAAACTATACTATCTATCGCATGGTCCATCATGCAGTGCAATCTGTGTTGGATTTTGATCTTACCGCCACTGCATACATATACACACTCCAAAAGGCTTCTCTTATCAACTTTTACAAATTAAATCCACTCCCAAAATGAGCCCAAATTTATTTTGAGCAACTTTTTTTAAAATTTTATATATATATATATATATATATATATATATATGTATAAAACAATTTTAGCTTAATACTAGCTATTCTACCCATTCTTTGCACGGGAAATTCTGATTTTCATGGCTGTAAATATAAATGAGTGTTAAAAATTGGGTTAATACATAGAGCTGTAAATTTGAGACATCTAAATGTAAGTAAATATTAATCAATGGTACTTGGTGTTACCTGAGGAGCACCATAGCAGATATGGTAAAAAGTGACAGGGACATTTTTGTAGTTTATTAAATTCTGCCCACCAGAGGTGGAATCCAAATTTTTATTTGATTGTCCGTTTGGGCATTATCATTCATGCAATGCAAGCCACACATCGGTAATGATGTCATTATGTAATCCCCCTTTTCATAACCTTAGGGGAGGTTTATTAAAATTCTAATGATGTAGTTTTCCTATTATACACCTGAAGAAAACCTATGTTACATTTCAGCTTCAAAAAGATACACAAGAATTGGAGAGGTGGCAACATCATGACTGAATTAATAAAAAATGAGACTAAATGGATTATTATCTAAAAACATTACAACCCAATGGCCTTAATATAGATATAAATCTAAAAACCTTTTTAGAATAAAATAAGATTTCTCTTTGCTATAATGTTAAAATAATTCAGTTAGTTTAAGGTTCTTTTTTTAAAATAACTAACATTTTAAATAAATTTTTAACATTACATAATCTACTTATACATAAACAAATCCTTTTATATGTAATACCAGCTTAAAAATACCAGAGAGCATGTGGCTACTGCCAAACACTGATATCACTTCCTGTTTGGAATGATGACTTCCGATTTTATAGATGTGTGAGTAATAAAGTTTTTTTTTAAGTATTTTTAACTGTCAACCTATAAATAAAGTGCCTCATGTTATCCACGCCATCCATGACTAAGTGCTCACGCACAAAACGCGTTGGACCTCATGACTCTTATCATTTTTCTAGCGGGAGGATGAGGGCTTCCATCGTCATGTGAAGCTGAACCACTAGTCATGAACATAGGTCTTGGAATGGCAAGGAACAGGGCCTTAGCCGTTCCTTGCCATTCCATGTCGTAAATGTCATATTGGCAAGTTTATGCTTCTCCTTAGACAACTTCAATTCTTCTTTGGGTCTTTTTACTGAACTATGGATTTTTGGATTTTACATGCCCTCTACTATCACATTGGGCATCAGCCTTGGCAGATGAAGTAGATTGGATTTCATCATCTATGTCATGATTAGTGGCAGCAGCTTCAGCCCTAGAAGGAAGTGGTTCTTGATCTTTTCCTATTTTTTCCTCCAAATTTTTGTTCTCCATTATTTTTTTGTAGTTATATAACAATATGCGGTACAGGAAAGCATACCTCTACATGACACAGGGCAATCCCTGTTAAAACTATTTGGATTAAATATTAATAACCCCTTTATTCGGAGTAAATAATATACAGCACAGGACAGCACCACTGAACTTATATGACAGCACCACTGGACTGGATTTATATGGCAGTACCACTGGACATATACAGCAGTATCACTGGACTGGATTTATATGCCAGTACCACTGGAATTATATGGCAGGATCACTGGAATTATACGGTAGTACCACTAGACTTATACGACAGTACCACTGGACATATACGGCAGTATCACTGGACTGGATTAATACACCGGTACCACTGGAATTATACGGAAGGATCAATGGAATTATACACCAGTACCACTCAATGGAATTATACGCCAGTACCACTGGAATCATACGGCAGGATCACTGGACTTATACGCCAGTACCACTGGTTTTATACGGCAGGATCACTGGACTTATACACCAGTACCTCTGGAATTTTACATCAGAATCACTGGATTTATATGCCAGTACCATTGGAATTATACAGCAGGATCACTGGAATTATACACCAGTACCACTGGAAATATACGGCAGGATCACTGTAATTATATGGCAGTACCACTGGACTTATATGGAAGTACCACTGGACATATTTGACAGTATCACTAGACTGGATTTATACACTAGTACCACTAGAATTATACGTCTGGATCACTCGAATTATATGGCAGGATCACTGGATTTATATGTCAGTACCACTGGAATTATACAGCAGGATCGCTGGAATTATATGCAAGTACCACTGGAATTATACGGCAGGATCACTGGATTTATATGCCAGTACCACTGGACTTATATGGCAGTACCACTGGACTTACATGGCAGTACCACTGGACATATATGTCAGTATCACTGGACTAGACTTTTACGTCAATACCACTGGAGTTATACGGAAGGATCACTGGAATTATACAGCAGTACAATTGGAATTATACGGCAGTACCACAGGACATATATGGCAGTATCACTGTACTGGATTTATACGCCAGTACCACTGGAGAATATGAGAAAGAATCACTGGAATTATATGGCAGTACCACTGGACTTATATGGCAGTACCACTGGACATATATGGCAGTATCACTGGACTGGATTTATACGCCAGTACCACTGGAATTATATGTCAGGATCACTGGAATTATATGTCAGGATCACTGGATTTATACGCCAGTACCACTGGAATTATACGGCAGGATCACTGGAATTATATTCCATTACCACTTAAATTATACGGCAGGATCACTGGATTTATACGCCAGTACCACTAGAATTATACGGCAGGATCACTGGAATTATACGGCAGTACCACTGGACTTATATGGCCATACCACTGGACATATACGGCAGTATCACTGGACTGGATTTATACGCCAGTACCACTGGAATTATACGGCAGGATCCGTGGAATTATATGGCAGGATCACTGGATTTATACGCCAGTACCACTGGAATTATACTGCAGGATCACTGGAATTATATGGCAGAACCACTGTAATTATACGGCAGTACCACAGGACATATACGGCAGTATCACTGGACTGGATTTATATGCCAGTACCACTGGAATTATATGACATGATCACTGGAATTATACAGCAGGATCACTGGAATTATACACCAGTACCACTGGAATTATATTGGCAGGATCACTGGAATTATACACCAGTACCACTGGAAATACACGGCAGGATCACTGGACATATACACCAGTACCACTGGAATTCTATGGCAGGATCACTAGAATTATACTGCAGTACCACGTATTTATATGCCAGTACCACTAGAATTATACGGCAGTATCACTGGACTGGATTTATATGCCAGTACCACTGGAATTATACAGCAGGATCACTGGAATTATACAGCAGTACCACTGGATTTATATGGCAGTACCACTGGACCTATATACGGCAGTATCACTGGACTGTATTATACGCCAGTACCACTGAAAATAAGAATTTACTCACCGGTAATTCTATTTCTCGTAGTCCGTAGTGGATGCTGGGAACTCCGAAAGGACCATGGGGGAATAGCGGGCTCCGAAGGAGGCTGGGCACTCTAGAAAGATTTATGACTACCTGGTGTGCACTGGCTCCTCCCACTAAGACCCTCATCCAAGCCTCAGTTAGGACACTGTGCCCGGACGAGCGTACACAATAAGGAAGGATTTTGAATCCCGGGTAAGACTCATACCAGCCACACCAATCACACCGTACAACTCGTGATATGAATCCCAGTTAACAGTATGAAACAACTGAGCCTCTCAACAGATGGCTCAACAATAACCCGATTTAGTTAACAATAACTATGTACAAGTATTGCAGATAAACCGCACTTGGGATGGGCGCCCAGCATCCACTACGGACTACGAGAAATAGAATTACCGGTGAGTAAATTCTTATTTTCTCTGACGTCCTAGTGGATGCTGGGAACTCCGAAAGGACCATGGGGATTATACCAAAGCTCCCAAACGGGCGGGAGAGTGCGGATGACTCTGCAGCACCGAATGAGAGAACTCCAGGTCCTCCTCAGCCAGGGTATCAAATTTGTAGAATTTTGCAAACGTCTTTGCCCCTGACCAAGTAGCTGCTCGGCAAAGTTGTAAAGCCGAGACCCCTCGGGCAGCCGCCCAAGATGAGCCCACCTTCCTTGTGGAATGGGCATTTACAGATTTTGGCTGTGGCAGGCCTGCCACAGAATGTGCAAGCTGAATTGTACTACAAATCCAGCGAGCAATAGTCTGCTTAGAAGCAGGAGCACCCAGCTTGTTGGGTGCATACAGGATAAACAGCGAGTCAGATTTTCTGACTCCAGCCGTCCTGGAAACATATATTTTCAGGGCCCTGACAACGTCTAGCAACTTGGAGTCCTCCAAGTCCCTAGTAGCCGCAGGCACCACAATAGGCTGGTTCAGGTGAAACACTGACACCACCTTAGGGAGAAACTGGGGACGAGTCCTCAATTCTGCCCTATCCATATGGAAAATCAGATAAGGGCTTTTACACGATAAAGCCGCCAATTCTGACACACGTCTGGCTGAAGCCAAAGCCAATAACATGACCACTTTCCACGTGAGATATTTCAGATCCACGGTTTTTAGTGGCTCAAACCAATGTGATTTTAAGAAACTCAACATCACGTTGAGATCCCAAGGTGCCACAGGAGGCACAAATGGGGGCTTAATATGCAGCACTCCTTTCACAAATGTCTGAACTTCAGGTACTGAAGCTAGTTCTTTTTGAAAGAAAATCGACAGAGCCGAGATCTGTACTTTAATGGAGCCTAGTTTTAGGCCCATATTAACTCCTGCTTGCAGGAAATGCAGAAATCAACCTAGTTGAAATTCCTCTGTTGGGGCCTTTTCGGCCTCACACCATGCAACATACTTCCGCCATATGCGGTGATAATGATTTGCTGTAACCTCTTTCCTAGCTTTAATAAGCGTAGGAATGAGTTCCTCCGGAATGCCCTTTTCCTTTAGGATCCGGCGTTCAACCGCCATGCCGTCAAACGCAGCCGCGGTAAGTCTTGGAACAGACAGGGCCCCTGCTGTAGCAGGTCTTGTCTGAGCGGCAGAGACCACGGGTCCTCTGAGATCATCTCTTGAAGTTCCGGGTACCACGCTCTTCTTGGCCAATCCGGAACCACGAGAATTGTGTTTACACCTCGCTTTCTTATTATTCTCAATACCTTTGGTATGAGAGGTAGAGGAGGGAACACATAAACTGACTGGTACACCCACGGTGTCACTAGAGCGTCCACAGCTATCGCCTGAGGGTCTCTTGACCTGGCGCAATACCTCTCTAGTTTTTTGTTTAGGCGGGATGCCATCATGTCCACCTGTGGACGACCCCACTGATTTACAATCATTTGGAAGACTTCTGGATGAAGTCCCCACTCTCTCGGGTGGAGGTCGTGCCTGCTGAGAAAGTCTGCTTCCCAGTTGTCCAGTCCCGGGATGAACACTGCTGACAGTGCTAGTACATGATTTTCCGCCCATCGGAGAATCCTTGTGGCTTCTGCCATTGCCATCCTGCTTCTTGTGCCGCCCTGTCGATTCACATGGGCGACTGCCGTGATGTTGTCTGACTGGATCAGCACCGGCTGGTGTAGGAGCAGGGATTTTGCTTGACTTAGGGCATTGTAAATGGCCCTTAGTTCCAGAATATTTATGTGAAGGGAAGTCTCCTGACTTGACCATAGTCCTTGGAAGTTTCTTCCCTTTGTGACTGCCCCCCAGCCTCGTAGGCTGGCATCCGTGGTCACCAGGACCCAGTCCTGTATGCCGAATCTGCGGCCCTCCAAAAGATGAGCACTCTGCAGCCACCACAGAAGAGACACCCTGGTTCTTGGGGACAGGGTTATCAAGCGATGCATCTGAAGATGCGATCCGGACCACTTGTCCAACAGGTCCCACTGAAAAATCCTGGCATGGAACCTGCCGAATGGAATTGCTCCGTAAGAAGCTACCATCTTTCCCAGGACCCGCGTGCAGTGATGCACCGATACCTGTTTTGGTTTTAGGAGGTCTCTGACTAGAGAAGACAACTCCCTGGCTTTCTCCTCCGGGAGAAATTTCGAAGGAGTATCATCATTTCCGCCATAACCTTGGTAAATACCCTCGGTGCCGTGGAGAGTCCAAACGGCAGCGTCTGGAATTGGTAATGGCAATCCTGTACCACAAATCTGAGGTACTCCTGGTGAGGATGGTAAATGGGGACATGCAGGTAAGCATCCTTGATGTCCAGGGATACCATGTAATCCCCCTCCTCCAGGCTTGCAATAACCGCCCTGAGCGATTCCATCTTGAACTTGAATTTTTTTATGTATGTGTTCAAGGATTTCAAATTTAAAATGGGTCTCACCGAACCGTCCGGTTTCGGCACCACAAATAGTGTGGAATAGTAACCCCGGCCTTGTTGAAGTAGGGGTACCTTGATTATCACCTGCTGGGAATACAGCTTGTGAATCGCTGCTAGCACCGCCTCCCTGTCTGAGGGAGCAATCGGCAAGGCAGATTTTAGGAACCGGTGGGGTGGAGCCGCCTCGAATTCCAGCTTGTACCCCTGAGATACTATTTGAAGGATCCAGGGATCCACCTGTGAGCGAGCCCACTGATCGCTGAAATACATGAGGCGGGCCCCCACCATACCTGGCTCCGCCTGTGGAGCCCCACCGTCATGCGTTGGACTTGGAAGAGGAAGCGGGGGAGGACTTTTGCTCCTGGGAACCTGCTGTTTGTTGCAGCCTTTTTCCCCTACCTCTGCCTCTAGAGAGAAAGGACCCTCCTTTTCCCCGCTTGTTTTTCTGGGTCCGAAAGGACTGAACCTGGTAAAATGGCGCCTTCTTAGGCTGTGAGGGGACATGGGGTAAAAATGCTGACTTCCCAGACATTGCTGTGGAAACTAGGTCGGAGAGACCATCCCCAAATAATTCCTCCCCCTTATAAGGCAAAACTTCCATGTGCCTTTTGGAATCTGCATCTCCAGTCCACTGGCGAGTCCATAAGCCTCTCCTAGCAGAAATGGACAATGCACTTATTTTAGATGCCAGCCGGCAGACTTCCCTCTGTGCATCCCTCATATATAAGACCGAGTCTTTGATATGGTCAATTGTTAGCAGAATCGTCTCTCTGTCTAGTGTGTCAATATTTTCTGACAGTTTATCCGACCACGCAGCGGCAGCACTGCACATCCATGCTGACGCAATAGCTGGTCTAAGTATAATGCCTGAATGTGTATATACAGACTTCAGGATCGCCTCCTGCTTTCTATCAGCAGGTTCCTTAAGGGCGGCCGTATCCTGAGACGGTAGTGCCACCTTTTTAGACAAACGTGTGAGCGCTTTATCCACCCTAGGAGGTGTTTCCCAACGTAACCTATCCTCTGGCGGGAAAGGGAACGCCATTAGTACCTTCTTAGGAATTACCAATTTCTTATCAGGGGAAGCCCACGCTTCTTCACACACTTCATTTAATTCATCTGACGGGGGAAAAACTACAGGTAGTTTTTTCTCCCCAAACATAATACCCTTTTTTGTGGTACCTGGATGTAAATCAGAGATATTTAACACCTCTTTCATTGCCTCAAACATGCAGTGAATGGCCTTAATGGGCATTAAATTTGACTCATCGTCGTCGACACTGGTGTCAGTATCCGTGTCGACATCTACTTGTGCCATCTGAGATAGCGGGCGTTTCAGAGCCCCTGATGACTTTTTAGACACCTGGACAGGCACGAGCTGAGAACTCGGCTGTCCCGCAGTCGGCATGTCGTCAAATTTCTTATGTAATGAGTCTATACGTGCACTCATTTCTTTCCATAAGCACATCCACTCAGGTGTCTGCCCCCCAGGGGGTGACATCCCTTCTAAAGGCATCTGCTCCGCCTCCACCTCATTATCCTCATCAAACATGTCGACACAGCCGTACCGACACACTCCACACACACAGGGAATGCTCTATATAGAGGACAGGACCCACAAAAGCCCTTTGGGGGGACAGAGTGAGAGTATGCCAGCACACACCAGAGCGCTATATAAGGCAGGGACTAACTGAGTTATGTCCCTTATAGCTGCTTTTTAATATAAACTATATACTGCGCCAAATTAAATGCTCCCCCTCTCTCTTTTTTACCCTTTTCTGTAGAGTAGTCTGCAGGGGAGAGCCAGGGAGCTTCCTTCCAGCGGAACTGTGAGGGAAAAATGGCGCCCAGTGTGCTGAGGGAGATAGCTCCGCCCCTTTTCCGCGGCCTATTCTCCCGCTTTTTTATGGAATCTGGCAGGGGTATTTACCTCATATATAGCCCCTGGGGCTATATATTGAGGTATTTTTGCCAGCCAAGGTGTTTTTATTGCTGCCTCAGGGCACCCCCCCCCCAGCGCCCTGCACCCTCAGTGACCGGAGTGTGAAGTGTGAGAGGAGCAATGGCACACAGCTGCAGTGCTGTGCGCTACCTTGGTGAAGACTGATGTCTTCATGCCGCCGATTTTCCGGACCATCTTCTTGCTTCTGGCTCTGTAAGGGGGACGGCGGCGTGGCTCCGGGACCGAACATCAAGGCTGGGCCTGCGGTCGATCCCTCTGGAGCTAATGGTGTCCAGTAGCCTAAGAAGCCCAATCCGGCTGCAAGCAGGCGAGTTCGCTTCTTCTCCCCTTAGTCCCTCGCTGCAGTGAGCCTGTTGCCAGCAGGTCTCACTGAAAATAATAAACCTAAGACTATCTTTCTTCTAAGAGCTCAGGAGAGCCCCTAGTGTGCATCCAACCTCGGCCGGGCACAAAATCTAACTGAGGCTTGGAGGAGGGTCATAGTGGGAGGAGCCAGTGCACACCAGGTAGTCCTAAATCTTTCTAGAGTGCCCAGCCTCCTTCGGAGCCCGCTATTCCCCCATGGTCCTTTCGGAGTTCCCAGCATCCACTAGGACGTCAGAGAAATTAAACTAAGGAACACTGGAATTATACGGCAGGATCACTGGATTTATTTGTCAGTACCACTGGAATTATATGGCAGGATCACTGGAATTATACGGCAGTACCACTGGATTTCTATGGGAGTACCACTGGACATATACAGCAGTATCACTAGACTGAATTCATACGCCAGTACCATTGGAATTATATGGCAGGATCACTGGAATTATACAGCAGGATCACTGGAATTATACGGCAGTACCACTGGATTTATATGACAGTACCACTGGAATTATACTGCAATATCATTGGAATCATACGCCAGTACCACTGGAATAATACAACAGGATCACTGGATTTATATGCCTGTACCACTGGAATTATACGGCAGGATCACTAGAATTATACAGCAGTACCACGGATTTATATGGCAGTACCACTGGACATATATGGCAGTATCACTGGACTGGACTTATACGCCAGTACCACTGGAATTATACGGCAGGATCTTTCGAATTATATGGCAGTACTACTGGACATTTACGGCAGTATCACTGGACTGGTCTTATACACCAGTAACACTGGAATTTTACGGCAAGATCACTGGAATTATAAGGCAGGATCATTGGATTTTTGTGGCAGGATCACGGAAGTTATACGGCAGGATCACTGGAATTATACGCCAGTACTACTGGAATTATACGACAGGATCACTGTACCTATACGCCAGTAATACTGGAATTATACGTCAGGATCATTGGAATTATATGGCAGTACCACTGGATTTATACAACATTACCACAGGACATATGCGGCAGTATTTCTGGACTGGATTTATACGCCAGTACCACTAAAATGATATGGCAGGATCACTGGAATTATACGGCAGGATCACTGGATTTATACGGCAGTTCCGCTGGACATTTACGGCAGTATCAATGGACATATACGGCAGTACCACTGGACATATACAGCAGCACAGGGACACCGCCATTGAACTGATGCAGCACAACACAGCATCACTGGACTTGACTTGTACAGCAGCACTGGACATATGGCAGCAAAGGACACCACCACTGTGACTGGACTGATGCATCACAAGACACTAACACTGAACTGATGCAGGACACTGAGACGGAGACACATCCTCTCTCTACACTCTCCAATGCCGGAGTGTAAATGGCTGCGATGCGCGGCGACTTATTTGGAATCCAAACACCGCGGGAATCCGACAGCGGGATTATGACGTTTTGCCAGGTTCTGGTTTCCGAGTCAGGCGGGAAAACCAGAGCATGACTCGGATCCGTGCTCGGGTGGTGACGTTCGGGCAGGTTCGGTTCTCTGAGAACTGGACCCGCTCATCTCTAATAAATAATAATATGCGGTATCATATTTTAAATAGAAAATTCTCTGTTTAGTTGTCTCTGATCAATAACAAAATGAAAAGAGAAAAGTTGTTTTGAGCAGATTTAACCAGTTATTGGCAAAAGCAATTTTAAGTATACACAGATTTTTGTATACTAAGAAAGACAAAAAAAATATTTAAATAAATCCAAAACGATAAAGGAAAAATGGGGAAAAGCAATTATAGCTTTAGGGTGTAATTAAAATTCCTATATCATTTATAGACTGATGATTACTGATCTTAACCTAACAATTTTAATCCAACAGTATCTCTAATTACAGCAAGGGAGGGGATAGATTTCTGAAGAACACAAAAGCCTATAATTCAGAGGGACACAGTGGGCCAGCAAGTTGACATCTGTGAATTATGCAAATGAGCACAAAAACAGTCATGTCCTAATGAACATGCTGCAGACAGACAAGAGAGTAGGCTCAGGAAAAGCAGAGGAGAGTAAAATCGCACTTTTTTCAGATAATTATTAATGTTGGGAGGCAACTATTCCCATGGAGCTTTTTATGGAAGAATAGTTTGTTTTGGCTTGTCTCTTCAAGTGGAAACCTAAGTGTAAATTAAAAAATGGCATGCTGTGCTTTTGGAGTGGCTGTTGTTTTCTTTGCCAGGACGAAATACAGCGTATAGGGCAACATGTCATCGCTCTTGAAGTCCAAATGCTCTTTTTAAACCCGTGTGGAGTGTAGGAGATAATATATTGCTGCTTGTTAAGCAGAGTTTATATAGTACTAACTGCTTACAGTACATATTCACCAAATAGACTTTTCTTATAACCTAAAATGAAGCTACCACCTGCTCATAAGATTACACCAGAGAAGGCATTTTTTTTTTTCATAATTAGTCATTACATAGAAATCTACCCTCAATGGGAAAATACTTCTTTCTTATTGCTTGTAGATTTTTTTCAGTCAATTCATTTAGAAACGTATTAATTAACATATGTCTGGCTCAATGACTGACTCTTTATTTAAATACATATATTATCAGGGAACAATATGGGTTTGGAATGAATCCAGAATGCATAGAATGTTTTCATAACACATCTGTGCAAGGAAGTTTTATTATGTTGGGAGCTGATAAACATGCTTTGTTTTAGTGCTTTCTTAAGAACATCCTTTGCCATAAGATCTACAGCACTTCCCATAATCCACAAATTTTAGAAATATGTATTATCATATATTGCAGTATTGATAAAGTATGTTATTCCGATCTAACGGTTTATTTAAAAATAATTTAATCCCAGTCTATTGAATTTTGTAAGTTTTTTTGCAAAATAAACTTATTTCACCCTTTTAATTTGTACTAGCTGCTCTACCCATTCTTCACAAGGAGTTTCTGATTTTCACTGTTGTACATATAAATGAATATTAATAATATGGCAAATCTATAGAGTAGTACATTTGAGACGTCTTAATGTAAGTAAATATTAATCCATGGTTCTTGGTGTTATCCAAGAAAAATTATAGCAGATACTGTACGGTAAAAAGTGACGACTATTTTTGGAGTTTATTAAACTCTACACACTGGTGTAATCCAAATTTTTATATACAATTGTCCGTTTGAGCGTTATTGGTGATGCAATGCAAACCACACATTTTTAATGACGTCATTATGTCAACCCCCTTTTCATCCACTTAGGGTAGGTTTATTAAAAATTTTGATTACATAATTTTCCGGTTTCCCACCAGAAGAATACCTATGTTAAATTTCAGCTTCTTAACATATCGGGAAGTAAGAGAATTAGTGATGAGTGAGTGAGTGAGTGAGTGAGTGAGTGAGTGAGTGAGTGAGTGAGTGAGAGATATGGTAAATAATGACAGGGACATTTTTGTAGTTTATGAAATTCTACACACTGGATATGCAAACCAAATTTTGATCCAATTGTCTGTTTGGGTGTTGTTGTTCACACAATGCAAGCCACGCATCGGTAATAACGTCATTCCGTCAACCCCCTTTTCCTCCCCTTAGAGAGGTTTATTAAAATTCTGTTTCCCACCTGAAGAATACCTATGTTGAATTTCAGCTTCCTCACATATTGTGAAGTAAGAGAATTAGTGATTAGTCAGTCAGTCAGTGAGGCCTTTCGCATTTATATATATAGATTATAATGATAACACTAGTCAACAAGGTTTCTGCAACATGGATGAAAACTTGCTTTCTGTTAACTTTTATGTACTGATTCAGAATAAGGTGCTAAAAATAACCAAAATATACTGTATATATAGTCCTCTACTGTATGCACTGGAATTAGAACTGCAAAGGAAAACCACTGGGCGTAGAAATTTTGCGATCAACTGTTAGGATATAGGATAATAATAAAACTTTGACCTGATTGAGGGATCCTTTGCACGGCAATAGGTGTTTGTTAGGATCTTCCTATCTTATATCTAAAAATGTCCACTGTCTTAATGGTTTACGAGTACATATGAATCGACAGCGAATGCAAACATTATGTTTTGTTAAAATCCTTATTATGCAAAAACCTGTATTATTTACGACCCACCCCCGTCTGTGTTAAGTGGCTGTAGGGAGGAGGCTAATCAATAAAGTCTGTCTATATTTGACCCACATACAAAACAAATATTTACTACAGGATATAGTTTTAGCTCATAAACTGCAATGGCAGGTTGTCAAGTTAGAGTGTAGTGTTTGTTTTGTGAAATATTTTAAAATTGAGCGAAAACAAAGTGTATGACAAAATGCGCCAAATAGTTTTTAGCATGTTACGGGACAGTGAATTCACAATCTTGATTAATCATGCAGAAGCTAAAGAAAGTGTATTATGTTTATTTGGAGAGGGGGGGGGGGGGTGTTGGATAACAAATCCCAACAGTCAGGATGCCAATGGTCAATGGGCTGACCACTGATGGCTGAGAGAGGCATCTGCCATGGATCTTAGCCAAATAGAACTTGCCCATAGAGATCAATGGGCAAAACCATAAATATTCCGTCTGCCACCACCCACCACACTAAGGACACCGCCGGCAACCACCCTGCTGCTGACATTGGCAGCATCCCACACAGGGGACACCGCTGTCACCCCCACACGGCTGACACCACCGGCACCTCCGTACAGAGGACATTGCCAGCACCCTCAGACTGCCAAAATTGCCATCACACAACCGCACAGAAGATACCGCTGGCATTATCCTCCTCACAGACACCACCAGGGGCATTAACCATTGGGGCCCCTTCCCACCTGCTATCACAGTAAGTGGTCTATCCAACTTACCCTTTGTCCGACCTCCACTGTAACCTGCAAAGTATCAAACGTGCATGGTATCCAACTAACACTGTAGCTGACCAGCACTTTATCTGACCTGCACTGTATCGAACCTGCACTTTATCCAGCCCACACTGTATACAAACTGCACTGTAACCTGCACTGTATTAAATCCAGATTGTATCCAACTCACACTGTATCTGAACTGCACTTTATCTGTATCCAACCTGCCCCCTTTGTAACCTGCACTGTATCCAACCCGCACTGTATCTGACCCACACTGTATCCAACATGTACTGTCTATAACCTGCACTGTATGTGACCTGCACTGGATCAAACTTGCACTGTATATGCCCTGCACTCAGGGCCGGTGCTAGGGTGTTCAGCTATAAATTTGTGCCCTCCCATACTTAACATAATAACTTAATCTATTGATACATATAACAATAGCTGATCCCTGTTTTAAAAAACAGGTATATGTTGATATAGGATAGAATGTATATGATTTCTTTCATTAATGACAGTCAGTTGAAAGACTCCAGGATTAGATATCGATATGGACATTAGGTTTTCACGTTTTTTAGTGACAGAAATGGTTTCCATTCATTGCTGACTGGTAAAGGTTAAACACCAAGTGTAATAGCAAACAATTTTGCCTGTTCGGATAACAGAAAGTTCTTAATTAAACTAGAGATGAGCGGGTTCGGTTTCTTTGAATCCGAACCCGCACGAACTTCACTTTTTTTTTCACGGGTCCGAGCGACTCGGATCTTCCCGCCTTGCTCGGTTAACCCGAGCGCGCCCGAACGTCATCATGACGCTGTCGGATTCTCGCGAGACTCGGATTCTATATAAGGAGCCGCGCGTCGCCGCCATTTTCACACGTGCATTGAGATTGATAGGGAGAGGACGTGGCTGGCGTCCTCTCCATTAGAATAGATTAGAAGAGAGAGAGAGAGAGAGAGATTGTGCAGACAGAGTTTACCACAGTGACCAGTGCAGTTGTTGTTAAGTTAACTTTTATTTAATATATCCGTTCTCTGCTATATCCGTTCTCTGCCTGAAAAAAACGATACACAGCAGTCACACAGTGTGACTCAGTCTGTGTGCACTCAGCTCAGCCCAGTGTGCTGCACATCAATGTATAAAAGCTTATAATAATTGTGGGGGAGACTGGGGAGCACTGCAGGTTGTTATAGCAGGAGCCAGGAGTACATAATATTATATTAATTTAAAATTAAACAGTGCACACTTTTGCTGCAGGAGTGCCACTGCCAGTGTGACTAGTGGTGACCAGTGCCTGACCACCAGTATAGTAGTATATTGTTGTATACTATCTCTTTATCAACCAGTCTATATTAGCAGCAGACACAGTACAGTGCGGTAGTTCACGGCTGTGGCTACCTCTGTGTCGGCAGTCGGCACTCGGCAGGCAGTCCGTCCATCCATAATTGTATAATTATATACCACCTAACCGTGGTATTTTTTTTTCTTTCTTTATACCGTCGTCATAGTCATACTAGTTGTTACGAGTATACTACTATCTCTTTATCAACCAGTGTACAGTGCGGTAGTTCACGGCTGTGGCTACCTCTGTGTCGGCAGTCGGCAGGCAGTCCGTCCATCCATAATTGTATTATAATATATACCACCTAACCGTGTTTTTTTTTCCATTCTTTATACCGTCATAGTGTCATACTAGTTGTTACGAGTATACTACTATCTCTTTATCAACCAGTGTACAGTGCGGTAGTTCACGGCTGTGGCTACCTCTGTGTCGGCAGTCGGCAGGCAGTCCGTCCATCCATAATTGTATTATAATATATACCACCTAACCGTGGTTTTTTTTTCATTCTTTATACCGTCATAGTCAGTCATACTAGTTGTTACGAGTATACTACTATCTCTTTATCAACCAGTGTACAGTGCGGTAGTTCACGGCTGTGGCTACCTCTGTGTCAGCACTCGGCAGGCAGTCCGTCCATCCATAATTGTATTATAATATATACCACCTAACCGTGGTTTTTTTTTCATTCTTTATACCGTCATAGTGTCATACTAGTTGTTACGAGTATACTACTATCTCTTTATCAACCAGTGTACAGTGCGGTAGTTCACGGCTGTGGCTACCTCTGTGTCGGCAGTCGGCAGGCAGTCCGTCCATCCATAATTGTATTATAATATATACCACCTAACCGTGGTTTTTTTTTCATTCTTTATACCGTCATAGTGTCATACTAGTTGTTACGAGTATACTACTATCTCTTTATCAACCAGTGTACAGTGCGGTAGTTCACGGCTGTGGCTACCTCTGTGTCGGCAGTCGGCAGGCAGTCCGTCCATCCATAATTGTATTATAATATATACCACCTAACCGTGGTTTTTTTTTCATTCTTTATACCGTCATAGTGTCATACTAGTTGTTACGAGTATACTACTATCTCTTTATCAACCAGTGTACAGTGCGGTAGTTCACGGCTGTGGCTACCTCTGTGTCGGCAGTCGGCAGGCAGTCCGTCCATCCATAATTGTATTATAATATATACCACCTAACCGTGGTTTTTTTTTCATTCTTTATACCGTCATAGTCAGTCATACTAGTTGTTACGAGTATACTACTATCTCTTTATCAACCAGTGTACAGTGCGGTAGTTCACGGCTGTGGCTACCTCTGTGTCGGCACTCGGCAGGCAGTCCGTCCAACCATAATTGTACTATAATATATACCACCTAACCGTGGTTTTTTTTTCATTCTTTATACCGTCGTCATACTAGTTGTTACGAGTATACTACTATCTCTTTATCAACCAGTGTACAGTGCGGTAGTTCACGGCTGTGGCTACCTCTGTGTCGGCACTCGGCAGGCAGTCCGTCCATCCATAATTGTATTATATACCACCTAACCGTGGTTTTTTTATACCACCTAACCGTGGCAGTCCGTCCATAATTGTATACTAGTATCCAATCCATCCATCTCCATTGTTTACCTGAGGTGCCTTTTAGTTCTGCCTATAAAATATGGAGAACAAAAAAGTTGAGGTTCCAAAATTAGGGAAAGATCAAGATCCACTTCCACCTCGTGCTGAAGCTGCTGCCACTAGTCATGGCCGAGACGATGAAATGCCAGCAACGTCGTCTGCCAAGGCCGATGCCCAATGTCATAGTACAGAGCATGTCAAATCCAAAACACCAAATATCAGAAAAAAAAGGACTCCAAAACCTAAAATAAAATTGTCGGAGGAGAAGCGTAAACTTGCCAATATGCCATTTACCACACGGAGTGGCAAGGAACGGCTGAGGCCCTGGCCTATGTTCATGGCTAGTGGTTCAGCTTCACATGAGGATGGAAGCACTCAGCCTCTCGCTAGAAAACTGAAAAGACTCAAGCTGGCAAAAGCACCGCAAAGAACTGTGCGTTCTTTGAAATCCCAAATCCACAAGGAGAGTCCAATTGTGTCGTTTGCGATGCCTGACCTTCCCAACACTGGACGTGAAGAGCATGCGCCTTCCACTATTTGCATGCCCCCTGCGAGTGCTGGAAGGAGCACCCGCAGTCCAGTTCCTGATAGTCAGATTGAAGATGTCAGTGTTGAAGTACACCAGGATGAGGAGGATATGGGTGTTGCTGGCGCTGGGGAGGAAATTGACCAGGAGGATTCTGATGGTGAGGTGGTTTGTTTAAGTCAGGCACCCGGGGAGACACCTGTTGTCCGTGGGAGGAATATGGCCGTTGACATGCCAGGTGAAAATACCAAAAAAATCAGCTCTTCGGTGTGGAGGTATTTCACCAGAAATGCGGACAACAGGTGTCAAGCCGTGTGTTCCCTTTGTCAAGCTGTAATAAGTAGGGGTAAGGACGTTAACCACCTCGGAACATCCTCCCTTATACGTCACCTGCAGCGCATTCATAATAAGTCAGTGACAAGTTCAAAAACTTTGGGTGACAGCGGAAGCAGTCCACTGACCAGTAAATCCCTTCCTCTTGTAACCAAGCTCACGCAAACCACCCCACCAACTCCCTCAGTGTCAATTTCCTCCTTCCCCAGGAATGCCAATAGTCCTGCAGGCCATGTCACTGGCAAGTCTGACGAGTCCTCTCCTGCCTGGGATTCCTCCGATGCATCCTTGCGTGTAACGCCTACTGCTGCTGGCGCTGCTGTTGTTGCCGCTGGGAGTCGATGGTCATCCCAGAGGGGAAGTCGTAAGCCCACTTGTACTACTTCCAGTAAGCAATTGACTGTTCAACAGTCCTTTGCGAGGAAGATGAAATATCACAGCAGTCATCCTACTGCAAAGCGGATAACTGAGTCCTTGACAACTATGTTGGTGTTAGACGTGCGTCCGGTATCCGCCGTTAGTTCACAGGGAACTAGACAATTTATTGAGGCAGTGTGCCCCCGTTACCAAATACCATCTAGGTTCCACTTCTCTAGGCAGGCGATACCGAGAATGTACACGGACGTCAGAAAAAGACTCACCAGTGTCCTAAAAAATGCAGTTGTACCCAATGTCCACTTAACCACGGACATGTGGACAAGTGGAGCAGGGCAGGGTCAGGACTATATGACTGTGACAGCCCACTGGGTAGATGTATGGACTCCCGCCGCAAGAACAGCAGCGGCGGCACCAGTAGCAGCATCTCGCAAACGCCAACTCTTTCCTAGGCAGGCTACGCTTTGTATCACCGCTTTCCAGAATACGCACACAGCTGAAAACCTCTTACGGCAACTGAGGAAGATCATCGCGGAATGGCTTACCCCAATTGGACTCTCCTGTGGATTTGTGGCATCGGACAACGCCAGCAATATTGTGTGTGCATTAAATATGGGCAAATTCCAGCACGTCCCATGTTTTGCACATACCTTGAATTTGGTGGTGCAGAATTTTTTAAAAAACGACAGGGGCGTGCAAGAGATGCTGTCGGTGGCCAGAAAAATTGCGGGACACTTTCGGCGTACAGGCACCACGTACAGAAGACTGGAGCACCACCAAAAACTACTGAACCTGCCCTGCCATCATCTGAAGCAAGAAGTGGTAACGAGGTGGAATTCAACCCTCTATATGCTTCAGAGGTTGGAGGAGCAGCAAAAGGCCATTCAAGCCTATACAATTGAGCACGATATAGGAGATGGAATGCACCTGTCTCAAGTGCAGTGGAGAATGATTTCAACGTTGTGCAAGGTTCTGATGCCCTTTGAACTTGCCACACGTGAAGTCAGTTCAGACACTGCCAGCCTGAGTCAGGTCATTCCCCTCATCAGGCTTTTGCAGAAGAAGCTGGAGGCATTGAAGAAGGAGCTAACACGGAGCGATTCCGCTAGGCATGTGGGACTTGTGGATGCAGCCCTTAATTCGCTTAACAAGGATTCACGGGTGGTCAATCTGTTGAAATCAGAGCACTACATTTTGGCCACCGTGCTCGATCCTAGATTTAAAGCCTACCTTGGATCTCTCTTTCCGGCAGACACAGGTCTGCTGGGGTTGAAAGACCTGCTGGTGACAAAATTGTCAAGTCAAGCGGAACGCGACCTGTCAACATCTCCTCCTTCACATTCTCCCCCTGGAGCGACTGCTGATGCTGACATCTGGTCCGGACTGAAGGACCTGACAACGATTACGGACATGTCGTCTACTGTCACTGCATATGATTCTCTCAACATTGATAGAATGGTGGAGGATTATATGAGTGACCGCATCCAAGTAGGCACGTCACACAGTCCGTACTTATACTGGCAGGAAAAAGAGGCAATTTGGAGGCCCTTGCACAAACTGGCTTTATTCTACCTAAGTTGCCCTCCCACAAGTGTGTACTCCGAAAGAGTGTTTAGTGCCGCCGCTCACCTTGTCAGCAATCGGCGTACGAGGTTACATCCAGAAAATGTGGAGAAGATGATGTTCATTAAAATGAATTATAATCAATTCCTCCGCGGAGACATTGACCAGCAGCAATTGCCTCCACAAAGTACACAGGGAGCTGAGATGGTGGATTCCAGTGGGGACGAATTGATAATCTGTGAGGAGGGGGATGTACACGGTGATATATCGGAGGGTGAAGATGAGGTGGACATCTTGCCTCTGTAGAGCCAGTTTGTGCAAGGAGAGATTAATTGCTTCTTTTTTGGGGGGGGTCCAAACCAACCCGTCATATCAGTCACAGTCGTGTGGCAGACCCTGTCACTGAAATGATGGGTTGGTTAAAGTGTGCATGTCCTGTTTTGTTTATACAACATAAGGGTGGGTGGGAGGGCCCAAGGATAATTCCATCTTGCACCTCTTTTTTCTTTTCTTTTTCTTTGCATCATGTGCTGATTGGGGAGGGTTTTTTGGAAGGGACATCCTGCATGACACTGCAGTGCCACTCCTAGATGGGCCCGGTGTTTGTGTCGGCCACTAGGGTCGCTAATCTTACTCACACAGCTACCTCATTGCGCCTCTTTTTTTTTTTGCGTCATGTGCTGTTTGGGGAGGGTTTTTTGGAAGGGACATCCTGCGTGACACTGCAGTGCCACTCCTAGATGTGCCCGGTGTTTGTGTCGGCCACTAGGGTCGCTAATCTTACTCACACAGTCAGCTACCTCATTGCGCCTCTTTTTTTCTTTGCGTCATGTGCTGTTTGGGGAGGGTTTTTTGGAAGGGACATCCTGCGTGACACTGCAGTGCCACTCCTAGATGGGCCCGGTGTTTGTGTCGGCCACTAGGGTCGCTAATCTTACTCACACAGCTACCTCATTGCGCCTCTTTTTTTCTTTGCGTCATGTGCTGTTTGGGGAGGGTTTTTTGGAAGGGACATCCTGCGTGACACTGCAGTGCCACTCCTAGATGGGCCCGGTGTTTGTGTCGGCCACTAGGGTCGCTTATCTTACTCACACAGCGACCTCGGTGCAAATTTTAGGACTAAAAATAATATTGTGAGGTGTGAGGTATTCAGAATAGACTGAAAATGAGTGTAAATTATGGTTTTTGAGGTTAATAATACTTTGGGATCAAAATGACCCCCAAATTCTATGATTTAAGCTGTTTTTTAGTGTTTTTGGAAAAAAACACCCGAATCCAAAACACACCCGAATCCGACAAAAAAAATTCGGTGAGGTTTTGCCAAAACGCGTTCGAACCCAAAACACGGCCGCGGAACCGAACCCAAAACCAAAACACAAAACCCGAAAAATTTCAGGCGCTCATCTCTAAATTAAACCATCATTCAATATTAGAAGTCCAATTTATTTATATTTTTTTTATTATTATCAGTCATTGCTTACTAAAATAATAGCGGTGTTCTTTTTAAGCATACTGTGGATTCCTATATACCAAAATATAAGTACAATTTGTAAAATTTGTAAATTTTATATAATTGATAGTTTTATTAAAGCCACAAACTTAGATTAAGTTAAAGATTAATACTTACTTGAAGACTTAAATTCTGGCTTTTATCTTTAGATAATTATTTTTGAAGTTCTTTGTATGATAGTCACAATCTCTTCTGTATACCTCTTTAACAGTGACGTGCGGTGAGGTAAATGCCTGGGGAGGCACTGGCTAAACTGAGCAGCAGCACATGTACATAAACAGCGATGGGGAAGTTATTTCTCGTTACAGCCAGAGGTGACATGTTTCCTAGAAGCTATGACAGGAGGTGTTATACTAGGGGCCTTATTCAGCATTGTTGCAGTATTGCTAAAATAGCAAAACTGCTATCACTCCCATGCTGGGAGCCGCCCAGCATAGGTCAAGGCCACCCAACATGCTAATGGCGGGCACCAATGCGCTCGAAATTCAATTGTTAATGCATCTCTGAATAAGTGAAGCCACCCTGCCTCCACATGGCTGCAAAGGCAGTCAGGCCACCGCCATTTTCACATCACAACGGCCACGTGTGACATCACGCGCCCACCCCTGGAATGCCGCATTTCCACCCCCCCCCCCACAAACGCATTAAAGTGTCCCTGAAAATGTTTTGGGAAGTGGCCTTATGTGTGTGGCACCTGGTGAGAATCATGTGGGGAAACAGTAGGTGATGTCAGGCATGGACAGACGGTGATAGGGAGAAGAGATGGAGATAGGCAGTGGGAGATGTGGAGAGTGTAACAAGCAGTGGGTGACAGTGTAAAACAGTAGGGAGAGGTTAAAAGGTCAAGGCAGTGGGTGACAGGGAGAGACTGTCAGTGTTTGGGAGAAGTAGAGGGTGACGTCTGGGAGACAGAGAGAATTTTTGGGAGAGATAGTGGGAAATAAAGAGGCAATGGGTGACAGGAGAGTGTGACAGGGAGACGCAATGGGTGATACCAGGGAGAGGTGACAGGGACAATGAGAGACAATACATATAGGGGTTCATTCTGAGTTGATCGCTCGCTGACGATTTTTGCAGTGCAGCGATCAGTTAAAAAAATGGCAAAACTGCACATGCATATGCACAGCAATGCGCATGCGCATCGTATGGGTACAAAGAGGACAATGGACTGAGCACTGACCTAGTGTTGTTGTTGGTGTCCCATTACTGGCATGCCTGGCCCCGCATGCTAGCTACAGCACCGCGCTCTCACACAGCAGCCCCTCAGATGCCTGGTGGTACTGTTCAGTGTGGCTCTTTTCAGTGGGATCCTGAGAAAAAGTTGTGCCCAGTCCCGGCGTCTGTCTCATACAGCCTCCATCAGCGAGAGGCTGACCTGTGGGGACAGTAGGTGGGGCCTCTCTCCGGCTCTGACTCCATGGCTGGCTCCTGATCAGCACTGGCGAGGAATGACACATGAATTCAGCAGCCCCTACACGGACTGACCTCCCGGGTAAAATCCTGTGAAATCTACCCCTGGTAGTAAGAGTATACTATGCCATAACAATTAGTGATGTGCACCGGAAATTTTTCGGGTTTTGTGTTTTAGTTTTGGGTTCGGTTCCGCGGCTGTGTTTTGGATTCGGACGCGTTTTGGCAAAAACCTTACCGAAAATTTTTTGTCGGATTCGGGTGTGTTTTGGATTCGGGTGTTTTTTTCAAAAAACCCTCAAAAACAGCTTAAATCATAGAATTTGGGGGTCATTTTGATCCCATAGTATTATTAACCTCAATAA
Source organism: Pseudophryne corroboree (assembly GCF_028390025.1). Classification (NCBI taxonomy): domain Eukaryota; kingdom Metazoa; phylum Chordata; class Amphibia; order Anura; family Myobatrachidae; genus Pseudophryne; species Pseudophryne corroboree. Next base: position 771,349,105 of record NC_086444.1, on the reverse strand, counting down.
CCATAATTTCCACTCATTTTCAGTCTATTCTGAACACCTCACACCTCACAATATTATTTTTAGTCCTAAAATTTGCCCCGAGGTCGCTGGATGGCTAAGCTAAGCGACCCAAGTGGCCGACACAAACACCTGGCCCATCTAGGAGTGGCACTGCAGTGTCAATCAAGACAGGATGGCCCTTCCAAAAAATACTCCCCAAACAGCACATGATGCAAAGAAAAAAAAGAGGCGCACCAAGGTCGCTGTGTGACTAAGCTAAGCGACCCAATTTGCCGACACAAACACCTGGCCCATCTAGGAGTGGCACTGCAGTGTCAGACAGGATGGCACTTCAAAAAAATAGTCCCCAAACAGCACATGATGTAAAGAAAAAAAGAGGCGCAATGAGGTAGCTGTGTGACTAAGCAAAGCGACCCAAGTGGCCGACACAAACACCTGGCCCATCTAGGAGTGGCACTGCAGTGTCAGACAGGATGGCACTTCAAAAAAATAGTCCCCAAACAGCACATGATGCAAAGAAAAAAAGAGATGCACCAAGGTCGCTGTGTGACTAAGCTAAGCGACCCAAGTGGCCGACACAAACACCTGGCCCATCTAGGAGTGGCACTGCAGTGTCAGACAGGATGGCACTTCAAAAAAATAGTCCCCAAACAGCACATGATGCAAAGAAAAAAAGAGGGGCACCAAGGTGGCTGTGTGACTAAGCTAAGTGACACAAGTGGCCGACACAAACACCTGGCCCATCTAGGAGTGGCACTGCAGTGTCAATCAAGACAGGATGGCCCTTCCAAAAAATACTCCCCAAACAGCACATGATGCAAAGAAAAAAAGAGGCGCACCAAGGTGGCTGTGTGACTAAGCTAAGCGACCCAAGTGGCCGACACAAACACCTGGCCCATCTAGGAGTGGCACTGCAGTGTCAGACAGGATGGCACTTCAAAAAAATAGTCCCCAAACAGCACATGATGTAAAGAAAAAAAGAGGCGCACCAAGGTGGCTGTGTGACTAAGCTAAGCGACACAAGTGGCCGACACAAACACCTGGCCCATCTAGGAGTGGCACTGCAGTGTCAATCAAGACAGGATGGCCCTTCAAAAAATTTTTCCCAAACAGCACATGATGCAAAGAAAAATGAAAGAAAATAGAGGTGCAAGATGGAATTGTCCTTGGGCCCTCCCACCCACCCTTATGTTGTATAAACAGGACATGCACACTTTAACGAACCCATCATTTCAGCGACAGGGTCTGCCACACGACTGTGACTGAAATGACTGGTTGGTTTTGGGCCCCCACCAAAAAAGAAGCAATCAATCTCTCCTTGCACAAACTGGCTCTACAGAGGCAAGATGTCCACCTCATCATCATCCTCCGATTCCTCACCCCTTTCACTGTGTACATCCCCCTCCTCACAGATTATTAATTCGTCCCCACTGGAATCCACCATCTCAGGTCCCCGTGTACTTTCTGGAGGCAATTGCTGCTGGTGAATGTCTCCACGGAGGAATTGATTATAATTCATTTTAATGAACATCATCTTCTCCACATTTTCTGGAAGTAACCTCGTACGCCGATTGCTGACAAGGTGAGCGGCTGCACTAAACACTCTTTCGGAGTACACACTGGAGGGAGGGCAACTTAGGTAGAATGTAGCCAGTTTGTGCAAGGGCCTCCAAATTGCCTCTTTTTCCTGCCAGTATACGTACGGACTGTCTGACATGCCTACTTGGATGCGGTCACTCATATAATCCTCCACCATTCTTTCAATGGTGAGAGAATCATATGCAGTGACAGTAGACGACATGTCAGTAATCGTTGGCAGGTCCTTCAGTCCGGACCAGATGTCAGCACTCGCTCCAGACTGCCCTGCATCACTGCCAGCGGGTGGGCTCGGAATTCTTAGCCTTTTCCTCGCACCCCCAGTTGCGGGAGAATGTGAAGGAGGAGATGGCGACGGGTCACGTTCCGTTTGACTTGACAATTTTCTCACCAGCAGGTCTTTGAACCTCTGCAGACTTGTGTCTGCCATAAAGAGAGATACAACGTAGGTTTTAAATCTAGGATCGAGCACGGTGGCCAAAATGTAGTGCTCTGATTTCAACAGATTGACCACCCGTGAATCCTGGTTAAGCGAATTAAGGGCTCCATCCACAAGTCCCACATGCCTTGCGGAATCGCTCTGTTTTAGCTCCTCCTTCAATGTCTCCAGCTTCTTCTGCAAAAGCCTGATGAGGGAAATGACCTGACTCAGGCTGGCAGTGTCTGAACTGACTTCACGTGTGGCAAGTTCAAAGGGTTGCAGAACCTTGCACAACGTTAAAATCATTCTCCACTGCGCTTGAGTCTGGTGCATTCCACCTCCTTTGCCTATATCGTGGACAGATGTATAGGCTTGAATGGCCTTTTGCTGCTCCTCCATCCTCTGAAGCATATAGAGGGTTGAATTCCACCTCGTTACCACCTCTTGCTTCAGATGATGGCAGGGCAGGTTCAGGAATGTTTGGTGGTGCTCCAGTCTTCGGTACGCGGTGCCTGAACGCAATTCTTCGGGCCACCGACAGCATCTCTTGCACGCCCCTGTCGTTTTTTAAATAAAATTCTGCACCACCAAATTCAAGGTATGTGCAAAACATGGGACGTGATGGAATTTGCCTAGATGTAATGCACGCACAATATTGCTGGCGTTGTCCGATGTCACAAATCCCCAGGAGAGTCCAATTGGGGTAAGCCATTCTGCGATGATCTTCCTCAGTTGCCGTAAGAGGTTTTCAGCTGTGTGGCTATTCTGGAAAGCTGTGATACAAAGTGTAGCCTGCCTAGGAACGAGTTGGCGTTTGCGAGATGCTGCTACTGGTGCCGCCGCTGCTGTTCTTGCTGCGGGAGGCAATACATCTACCCAGTGGGCTGTCACAGTCATATAGTCCTGAGTCTGCCCTGCTCCACTTGTCCACATGTCCGTGGTTAAGTGGACATTGGGTACAACTGGATTTTTTAGGACACTGGTGAGTCTTTTTCTGAGGTATGTGTACATTTTTGGTATCGCCTGCCTAGAGAAATGGAACCTAGATGGTATTTGGTACCGGGGACACAGTACCTCAATCAAGTCTCTAGTTGGCTCTGAATTAACGATGGATACCGGAACCACGTTTCTCACCGCCCAGGCTGCCAAGGCCTCAGTTATCCGCTTTGCAGCAGGATGACTGCTGTGATATTTCATCTTCCTCGCAAAAGACTGTTGGACAGTCAATTGCTTACTGGAAGTAGTACAAGTGGTCTTCCGACTTCCCCTCTGGGATGACGATCGACTCCCAGCAGTAACAACAGCAGCGCCAGCAGCAGTAGGCGTTACACTCAAGGATGCATCGGAGGAATCCCAGGCAGGAGAGGACTCATCAGACTTGCCAGTGACATGGCCTGCAGGACTATTGGCTTTCCAGGGTAAGGAGGAAATTGACACTGAGGAAGTTGGTGGTCTGGTTTGCAGGAGCTTGGTTACAAGAGGAAGGGATTTAGTGGTCAGTGGACTGCTTCCGCTGTCACCCAAAGTTTTTGAACTTGTCACTGACTTATGATGAATGCGCTGCAGGTGACGTATAAGGGAGGATGTTCCGAGGTGGTTAACGTCCTTACCCCTACTTATTACAGCTTGACAAAGGCAACACACGGCTTGACACCTGTTGTCCGCATTTGTGTTGAAATAATTCCACACCGAAGAGCTGATTTTTTTTGTATTTTGACCAGGCATGTCAATGGCCATATTCCTCCCACGGACAACAGGTGTCTCCCCGGGTGCCTGACTTAAACAAACCACCTCACCATCAGAATCCTCCTTGTCAATTTCCTCCCCAGCGCCAGCAACACCCATATCCTCATCCTGGTGTACTTCAACACTGACATCTTCAATTTGACTATCAGGAACTGGACTGCGGGTGCTCCTTCCAGCACTTGCAGGGGGCGTGCAAATGGTGGAAGGCGCAAGCTCTTCCCGTCCAGTGTTGGGAAGGTCAGGCATCGCAACCGACACAATTGGAATCTCCTTGGGGATTTGTGATTTTGAAGAACGCACAGTTCTTTGCTGTGCTTTTGCCAGCTTAAGTCTTTTCTTTTTTCTAGCGAGAGGATGAGTGCTTCCATCCTCATTTGAAGCTGAACCACTAGCCATGAACATAGGCCAGGGCCTCAGCCGTTCCTTGCCACTCCGTGTCGTAAATGGCATAATGGCAAGTTTATGCTTCTCCTCAGACGCTTTTAATTTTGATTTTTGGGTCATTTTACTGAACTTTTGTGTTTTGGATTTTACATGCTCTCTACTATGACATTGGGCATCGGCCTTGGAAGACGACGTTGATGGCATTTCATCGTCTCGGCCATGACTAGTGGCAGCAGCTTCAGCACGAGGTGGAAGTGGATCTTGATTTTTCCCTTTAACCTCCACATTTTTGTTCTCCATTTTTTAATGTGTGGAATTATATGCCAGTATCAATAGCAATGGCCTACTACTATATTTACTGCGCACAACTAAAAGGCACCACAGGTATACAATGTAGATGGATGGATAGTATACTTAATGGATGACGAGTGATGACACAGAGGTAGGTACACAGCAGTGGCCTACCGTACTGCTATATACAGTATACTGGACCTGGTGGACAGTGTCAGCAAACTGCTAAACTAGTCTAAAAAAAAGGCACCACAGGTATACAATGTAGATGGATGGATAGTATACTTAATGGATGACGAGTGACGACACAGAGGCAGGTACACAGCAGTGGCCTACCGTACTGCTATATACAGTATACTGGACCTGGTGGACAGTGTCAGCAAACTGCTAAACTAGTCTAAAAAAAAGCACCACAGGTATACAATGTAGATGGATGGATAGTATACTTAATGGATGACGAGTGACGACACAGAGGTAGGTACACAGCAGTGGCCTACCGTACTGCTATATACAGTATACTGGACCTGGTGGACAGTGTCAGCAAACTGCTAAACTAGTCTAAAAAAAGGCACCACAGGTATACAATGTAGATGGATGGATAGTATACTTAATGGATGACGAGTGATGACACAAAGGTAGGTACACAGCAGTGGCCTACCGTACTGCTATATACAGTATACTGGACCTGGTGGACAGTGTCAGCAAACTGCTAAACTAGTCTAAAAAAAGGCACCACAGGTATACAATGTAGATGGATGGATAGTATACTTAATGGATGACGAGTGACGACACAGAGGTAGGTACACAGCAGTGGCCTACCGTACTGCTATATACAGTATACTGGACCTGGTGGACAGTGTCAGCAAACTGCTAAACTAGTCTAAAAAAAAGGCACCACAGGTATACAATGTAGATGGATGGATAGTATACTTAATGGATGACGAGTGACGACACAGAGGTAGGTACACAGCAGTGGCCTACCTTACTGCTATATACAGTATACTGGACCTGGTGGACACTGTCAGCAAACTGCTAAATTAGTCTAAAAAAAAGGAACCACAGGTATACAATGTAGATGGATGGATTGTATACTTAATGGATGACGAGTGACGACACAGAGGTAGGTACACAGCAGTGGCCTACCGTACTGCTATATACAGTATACTGGACCTGTGGACAGTGTCAGCAAACTGCTAAACTAGTCTAAAAAAAAGGCACCACAGGTATACAATGTAGATGGATGGATAGTTTACTTAATGGATGACGAGTGATGACACAGAGGTAGGTACACAGCAGTGGCCTACCTTACTGCTATATACAGTATACTGGACCTGGTGGACACTGTCAGCAAACTGCTAAACTAGTCTAAAAAAAAGGAACCACAGGTATACAATGTAGATGGATGGATACTAGTATACTTAATGGATGACGAGTGACGACACAGAGGTAGGTACACAGCAGTGGCTTACCGTACTGCTATATACAGTATACTGGACCTGGTGGACACTGTCAGCAAACTGCTAAACTAGTCTAAAAAAAAGGCACCACAGGTATACAATGTAGATGGATGGATAGTATACTTATTGGATGACGAGTGACGACACAAAGGTAGGTACAGCGGGTTCACTACGGCTGGCCGGCGGTCGGGCTCCCGGCGACCAGCATCCCGGCGCCGGGAGCCCGACCGCCGGCTTACCGACAGCGTGGCGAGTGCAAATGAGCCCCTTGCGGGCTCGCTGCGCTCGCCACGCTACGGGCACGGTGGCGCGCTACGCGCGCCACACTATTTTATTCTCCCTCTATGGGGGTCGTGGACCCCCACGAGGGAAAATAAGTGTCGGTATGCCGGTTGTCGGGCTCCCGGCGCCGGTATACTGAGCGCCGGGAGCCCGACCGCCGGCATACAGAAGACCACCCGGTACAGCAGTGGCCTACCGTACTGCTATATATAGTATACTGGACCTGGTGGACACTGTCAGCAAACTGCTAAACTAAAATGCACCACATGTATAGGAATGTAGATGGATAGTATACTTAATGGATAACGACACAGAGGTAGGTACAGCAGTGCACTCTGCACTGTACTCCTCCTATATAATATTAATTATACTGGTGGTCCCCAGTCCCCACAATAAAGCAGCACACTGTGAGCACAGATATGGAGTGTTTTTCAGGCAGACAAATGTATACTGGTGGTCACTGTCAGCAAAACTCTGCACTGTACTCCTGCTTAAGCTGCTCCCCAGTCCCCACAATTAAGCAGTGTGAGCACTCAGCACAGATATATCATGCAGCACACTGGCAGAGAACGGATAAAAACTAAACTCTGCACTGTACTCCTCCTAACAGCTGCTCCCCAATCCTCTCCACAATTATAGTAATAAACAAGCACAAGCAATCAAATCAACTGTCTTCTACTAAATGGAGAGGACGCCAGCCACGTCCTCTCCCTATCATCTCCAATGCACGTGTGAAAATGGCGGCGACGCGCGGCTGCTTATAGAATCCGAATCTCGCAAGAATCCGACAGCGGGATGATGACGTTCGGGCGCGCTCGGGTTAACCGAGCAAGGCGGGAGGATCCGAGTCTGCTCGGACCCGTGTAAAAAAGGTAAAGCTCGGGGGGGTTCGGTTTCTCGGAAACCGAACCCGCTCATCACTAATAACAATGCATCCGGCCCGGGAGGGGGGGGGGGGGGAAATGGCTCTCTGCCCATTCATTCCAGCCCACCCCCTGCCACTGTCTAATGATTGACAGGGGTGTGCCTTGATGTGAGTTAAAGGCACAGCCCCTGTCAATGAGACAATTGTGCTGGTGCCGCTTTCCATTAATTTTTCAATGGGCTTTTCCAGCCTGCGATTTGACCCCATTCCCTGCCCGACCCCCTCTTCAGACACTTTATTATTGTCACTGGGAGGCAGCCCTCTCACTACCTCCCATAGAGTTTTAGCTGCATTCTTAGGTTAAAATTTATTAAAATAATACAAAGTAGAATCTGTGTTATTAGTATCTTTGTATTATTTTAATCATTATGACAGGGGAGGCACTGCCTCCCCTGACTGCACGTCCCTGCTATTTAAAGATCATTTATATTAGTGCTGTTAATATTAAACTAGTATAGTGCAGTGTAAGGAAGGTGTTCCATAAACTTACCAGCAGTATTGCAGCAGCTCTGTTCAGTGTGTGGCTCAAAAGTGGAATTTATGGAGATGTCTCTAGTCCTCTATTGAGTTAAATACTTATGTATAAAATACCCTTTAAGGGTAACTGTGAATTGTGAAGTATATATCTCCATACCAGACACTGTCGAAATTGAGAATCTAAATCTTTGCCTTTGGTAAATCATATAATAGTTCTGCACATTAAAACACCCCTTGTTCTCTTTTTCTTTTTCCACATCTAAAGACACCCCTGAAGAAGTCGCCTAAGACGAAATGCATTGGGTGAAAACTATATGTTATCATTATAAAAGTGAATGGGCTACTTAAAGCCTGCAAGTTGTCATTGTTATTCCTGGTGAAAAATTGTTTGTGAAAATGAAATCTTCAATATTTTAACAATTGTTTTAATTGTATTTTAATAAAATAATCTTTAATGTATGAATACATTGGGTGTATCTGTGCATAAGGTAATAACAGTCTATCCTCAGTTCATATTTTCCACCATTTCAAATGGTTTAATAACCAATTGATACATTACTAATTAGAGCGCTCCTCAAATAAAACTTTATCCATACTATTTTCCATAGGCCCATATTGGCAAGGGGCCCATTTTTGAGCTAGCAGCACAAGAAAACCAATAAATTGTTTATGCGATTAGACTAGAAGTTGTGGTTTTAATCACACTCAATAGGTATACTAAAAATTAAATACCTTGGTTAAAGCACAAGGATTATTTTGTTTTATATCTATATCTATAGATAGATAGATAGATAGATAGATAGATAGATAGATAGATAGATAGATAGATACTGTGCAAAAGCCTGGCACTCTGGACGAACAGGTACAAAAGGGTGCTTTCCAAATGTGTCAATATCTTCCTGTGTCTTACGAATAAGAACGAGACGGCACTAGAGATGAGCGCCTGAAATTTTTCGGGTTTTGTGTTTTGGTTTTGGGTTCGGTTCCGCGGCCGTGTTTTGGGTTCGAACGCGTTTTGGCAAAACCTCACCGAATTTTTTTTGTCGGATTCGGGTGTGTTTTGGATTCGGGTGTTTTTTTCAAAAAACACTAAAAAACAGCTTAAATCATAGAATTTGGGGGTCATTTTGATCCCAAAGTATTATTAACCTCAAAAACCATAATTTACACTCATTTTCAGTCTATTCTGAATACCTCACACCTCACAATATTATTTTTAGTCCTAAAATTTGCACCGAGGTCGCTGTGTGAGTAAGATAAGCGACCCTAGTGGCCGACACAAACACCGGGCCCATCTAGGAGTGGCACTGCAGTGTCACGCAGGATGTCCCTTCCAAAAAACCCTCCCCAAACAGCACATGACGCAAAGAAAAAAAGAGGCGCAATGAGGTAGCTGTGTGAGTAAGATTAGCGACCCTAGTGGCCGACACAAACACCGGGCCCATCTAGGAGTGGCACTGCAGTGTCACGCAGGATGTCCCTTCCAAAAAACCCTCCCCAAACAGCACATGACGCAAAGAAAAAAAGAGGCGCAATGAGGTAGCTGACTGTGTGAGTAAGATTAGCGACCCTAGTGGCCGACACAAACACCGGGCCCATCTAGGAGTGGCACTGCAGTGTCACGCAGGATGTCCCTTCCAAAAAACCCTCCCCAATCAGCACATGATGCAAAGAAAAAGAAAAGAAAAAAGAGGTGCAAGATGGAATTGTCCTTGGGCCCTCCCACCCACCCTTATGTTGTATAAACAAAACAGGACATGCACACTTTAACCAACCCATCATTTCAGTGACAGGGTCTGCCACACGACTGTGACTGATATGACGGGTTGGTTTGGACCCCCCCCAAAAAAGAAGCAATTAATCTCTCCTTGCACAAACTGGCTCTACAGAGGCAAGATGTCCACCTCATCTTCACCCTCCGATATATCACCGTGTACATCCCCCTCCTCACAGATTATCAATTCGTCCCCACTGGAATCCACCATCTCAGCTCCCTGTGTACTTTGTGGAGGCAATTGCTGCTGGTCAATGTCTCCGCGGAGGAATTGATTATAATTCATTTTAATGAACATCATCTTCTCCACATTTTCTGGATGTAACCTCGTACGCCGATTGCTGACAAGGTGAGCGGCGGCACTAAACACTCTTTCGGAGTACACACTTGTGGGAGGGCAACTTAGGTAGAATAAAGCCAGTTTGTGCAAGGGCCTCCAAATTGCCTCTTTTTCCTGCCAGTATAAGTACGGACTGTGTGACGTGCCTACTTGGATGCGGTCACTCATATAATCCTCCACCATTCTATCAATGTTGAGAGAATCATATGCAGTGACAGTAGACGACATGTCCGTAATCGTTGTCAGGTCCTTCAGTCCGGACCAGATGTCAGCATCAGCAGTCGCTCCAGACTGCCCTGCATCACCGCCAGCGGGTGGGCTCGGAATTCTGAGCCTTTTCCTCGCACCCCCAGTTGCGGGAGAATGTGAAGGAGGAGATGTTGACAGGTCGCGTTCCGCTTGACTTGACAATTTTGTCACCAGCAGGTCTTTCAACCCCAGCAGACCTGTGTCTGCCGGAAAGAGAGATCCAAGGTAGGCTTTAAATCTAGGATCGAGCACGGTGGCCAAAATGTAGTGCTCTGATTTCAACAGATTGACCACCCGTGAATCCTTGTTAAGCGAATTAAGGGCTGCATCCACAAGTCCCACATGCCTAGTGGAATCGCTCCCTTTTAGCTCCTTCTTCAATGCCTCCAGCTTCTTCTGCAAAAGCCTGATGAGGGGAATGACCTGACTCAGGCTGGCAGTGTCTGAACTGACTTCACGTGTGGCAAGTTCAAAGGGCATCAGAACCTTGCACAACGTTGAAATCATTCTCCACTGCACTTGAGACAGGTGCATTCCACCTACTATATCGTGCTCAATTGTATAGGCTTGAATGGCCTTTTGCTGCTCCTCCAACCTCTGAAGCATATAGAGGGTTGAATTCCACCTCGTTACCACTTCTTGCTTCAGATGATGGCAGGGCAGGTTCAGTAGTTTTTGGTGGTGCTCCAGTCTTCTGTACGTGGTGCCTGTACGCCGAAAGTGTCCCGCAATTTTTCTGGCCACCGACAGCATCTCTTGCACGCCCCTGTCGTTTTTTAAAAAATTCTGCACCACCAAATTCAAGGTATGTGCAAAACATGGGACGTGCTGGAATTTGCCCATATTTAATGCACACACAATATTGCTGGTGTTGTCCGATGCCACAAATCCACAGGAGAGTCCAATTGGGGTAAGCCATTCCGCGATGATCTTCCTCAGTTGCCGTAAGAGGTTTTCAGCTGTGTGCGTATTCTGGAAAGCGGTGATACAAAGCGTAGCCTGCCTAGGAAAGAGTTGGCGTTTGCGAGATGCTGCTACTGGTGCCGCCGCTGCTGTTCTTGCGGCGGGAGTCCATACATCTACCCAGTGGGCTGTCACAGTCATATAGTCCTGACCCTGCCCTGCTCCACTTGTCCACATGTCCGTGGTTAAGTGGACATTGGGTACAACTGCATTTTTTAGGACACTGGTGAGTCTTTTTCTGACGTCCGTGTACATTCTCGGTATCGCCTGCCTAGAGAAGTGGAACCTAGATGGTATTTGGTAACGGGGGCACACTGCCTCAATAAATTGTCTAGTTCCCTGTGAACTAACGGCGGATACCAGACGCACGTCTAACACCAACATAGTTGTCAAGGACTCAGTTATCCGCTTTGCAGTAGGATGACTGCTGTGATATTTCATCTTCCTCGCAAAGGACTGTTGAACAGTCAATTGCTTACTGGAAGTAGTACAAGTGGGCTTACGACTTCCCCTCTGGGATGACCATCGACTCCCAGCGGCAACAACAGCAGCGCCAGCAGCAGTAGGCGTTACACGCAAGGATGCATCGGAGGAATCCCAGGCAGGAGAGGACTCGTCAGAATTGCCAGTGACATGGCCTGCAGGACTATTGGCATTCCTGGGGAAGGAGGAAATTGACACTGAGGGAGTTGGTGGGGTGGTTTGCGTGAGCTTGGTTACAAGAGGAAGGGATTTACTGGTCAGTGGACTGCTTCCGCTGTCACCCAAAGTTTTTGAACTTGTCACTGACTTATTATGAATGCGCTGCAGGTGACGTATAAGGGAGGATGTTCCGAGGTGGTTAACGTCCTTACCCCTACTTATTACAGCTTGACAAAGGGAACACACGGCTTGACACCTGTTGTCCGCATTTCTGGTGAAATACCTCCACACCGAAGAGCTGATTTTTTTGGTATTTTCACCTGGCATGTCAACGGCCATATTCCTCCCACGGACAACAGGTGTCTCCCCGGGTGCCTGACTTAAACAAACCACCTCACCATCAGAATCCTCCTGGTCAATTTCCTCCCCAGCGCCAGCAACACCCATATCCTCCTCATCCTGGTGTACTTCAACACTGACATCTTCAATCTGACTATCAGGAACTGGACTGCGGGTGCTCCTTCCAGCACTTGCAGGGGGCGTGCAAATGGTGGAAGGCGCATGCTCTTCACGTCCAGTGTTGGGAAGGTCAGGCATCGCAACCGACACAATTGGACTCTCCTTGTGGATTTGGGATTTCGAAGAACGCACAGTTCTTTGCGGTGCTACTGCTTTTGCCAGCTTGAGTCTTTTCATTTTTCTAGCGAGAGGCTGAGTGCTTCCATCCTCATGTGAAGCTGAACCACTAGCCATGAACATAGGCCAGGGCCTCAGCCGTTCCTTGCCACTCCGTGTGGTAAATGGCATATTGGCAAGTTTACGCTTCTCCTCCGACAATTTTATTTTAGGTTTTGGAGTCCTTTTTTTACTGATATTTGGTGTTTTGGATTTGACATGCTCTGTACTATGACATTGGGCATCGGCCTTGGCAGACGACGTTGCTGGCATTTCATCGTCTCGGCCATGACTAGTGGCAGCAGCTTCAGCACGAGGTGGAAGTGGATCTTGATCTTTCCCTAATTTTGGAACCTCAACATTTTTGTTCTCCATATTTTAATAGGCACAACTAAAAGGCACCTCAGGTAAACAATGGAGATGGATGGATTGGATACTAGTATACAATTATGGACGGGCTGCCGAGTGCCGACACAGAGGTAGCCACAGCCGTGAACTACCGCACTGTACTGTGTCTGCTGCTAATATATAGACTGGTTGATAAAGAGATAGTATACTCGTAACTAGTATGTATGTATAAAGAAAGAAAAAAAAACCACGGTTAGGTGGTATATACAATTATGGACGGGCTGCCGAGTGCCGACACAGAGGTAGCCACAGCCGTGAACTACCGCACTGTACTGTGTCTGCTGCTAATATATAGACTGGTTGATAAAGAGATAGTATACTCGTAACTAGTATGTATGTATAAAGAAAGAAAAAAAAACCACGGTTAGGTGGTATATACAATTATGGACGGGCTGCCGAGTGCCGACACAGAGGTAGCCACAGCCGTGAACTACCGCACTGTACTGTGTCTGCTGCTAATATATAGACTGGTTGATAAAGAGATAGTATACTCGTAACTAGTATGTATGTATAAAGAAAGAAAAAAAAACCACGGTTAGGTGGTATATACAATTATGGACGGGCTGCCGAGTGCCGACACAGAGGTAGCCACAGCCGTGAACTACCGCACTGTACTGTGTCTGCTGCTAATATATAGACTGGTTGATAAAGAGATAGTATACTCGTAACTAGTATGTATGTATAAAGAAAGAAAAAAAAACCACGGTTAGGTGGTATATACAATTATGGACGGGCGGCCGAGTGCCGACACAGAGGTAGCCACAGCCGTGAACTACCGCACTGTACTGTGTCTGCTGCTAATATATAGACTGGTTGATAAAGAGATAGTATACTCGTAACTAGTATGTATGTATAAAGAAAAAAAAAAAAACCACGGTTAGGTGGTATATACAATTATGGACGGGCTGCCGAGTGCCGACACAGAGGTAGCCACAGCCGTGAACTACCGCACTGTACTGTGTCTGCTGCTAATATAGACTGGTTGATAAAGAGATAGTATACTCGTAACTAGTATGTATGTATAAAGAAAGAAAAAAAAACCACGGTTAGGTGGTATATACAATTATGGACGGGCTGCCGAGTGCCGACACAGAGGTAGCCACAGCCGTGAACTACCGCACTGTACTGTGTCTGCTGCTAATATAGACTGGTTGATAAAGAGATAGTATACTACTAATATTATATATACTGGTGGTCAGGTCACTGGTCACTAGTCACACTGGCAGTGGCACTCCTGCAGCAAAAGTGTGCACTGTTTAATTTTAATATAATATTATGTACTCCTGGCTCCTGCTATAACCTATAACTGGCACTGCAGTAGTGCTCCCCAGTCTCCCCCACAATTATAAGCTGTGTGAGCTGAGCAGTCAGACAGATATATAATATATATAGATGATGCAGCACACTGGCCTGAGCCTGAGCAGTGCACACAGATATGGTATGTGACTGACTGAGTCACTGTGTGTATCGCTTTTTTCAGGCAGAGAACGGATATATTAAATAAACTGCACTGTGTGTCTGGTGGTCACTCACTATATAATATATTATGTACTCCTGGCTCCTGCTATAACCTATAACTGGCACTGCAGTAGTGCTCCCCAGTCTCCCCCACAATTATAAGCTGTGTGAGCTGAGCAGTCAGACAGATATATATAATATTATATATAGATAATAGATGATGCAGCACACTGGCCTGAGCCTGAGCAGTGCACACAGATATGGTATGTGACTGAGTCACTGTGTGCTGTGTATCGCTTTTTTCAGGCAGAGAACGGATTATAAATAAAACTGGTGGTCACTATCAGCAAAACTCTGCACTGTACTGAGTACTCCTAATGCTCCCCAAAATTAGTAAATCAAGTGTCTCTCTAATCTATTCTAAACGGAGAGGACGCCAGCCACGTCCTCTCCCTATCAATCTCAATGCACGTGTGAAAATGGCGGCGACGCGCGGCTCCTTATATAGAATCCGAGTCTCGCGATAGAATCCGAGCCTCGCGAGAATCCGACAGCGTCATGATGACGTTCGGGCGCGCTCGGGTTAACCGAGCAAGGCGGGAAGATCCGAGTCGCTCGGACCCGTGAAAAAAAACATGAAGTTCTGGCGGGTTCGGATTCAGAGAAACCGAACCCGCTCATCTCTAGACGGCACTCCAATAGTGTTAAAGTTCTGATATATTAGTTAATTGTCATTATCATAATAATAGTCGGCAACGTTTCATGGTCCACAAACCTTTTCATCAAGACATTAAAAAAAGTGGGGGGAAAAACAAATCAAAGCATAAATACCATCTAGCGTGTCTTACCTTTATAAGATGTGTGTGCCTCTGTGTCCAAACGCCCGCTGCTCCCACATGGCAACCGACAGGCGGGACTTTCAGAATTGCGTGACCTGGCATGCTGGTAATTGTTGAACCACAAGTGCCAGCATGCCCGGACATCAAGAGCCTAGCAGTACCTGTACTCCACATATAAAAAAAAATTATAATTACAAGACACAGGCAACGACTGTTCCAATACTTTATTAATTAAACCCACTCTTGACACTAACCTTGTTTACCCATTTATTATTCACAAAATGTAAATGTCATGCACTATATGATTTGGCCATCTATCATCCTGCAGCTTGGAAAAAAAAAAAAATGCTACTACTGCACCTCCGGGAATCCCATCGGAAATGAGAGGTCACTCAGGGACACTCTCCATAACAATAAATTGGGATGCAGTAATTTGACAGAGCATGAGAACTACTGCGAACTGACTAGCAAAGTTGTCCTCAAACCATTTTTCCTCTCAGCCCTGGGCTATACAATTGAGGACTTGTTGCTGTTATGGCAGCGAGACCCAATGCTGTGTGTCCCCCTACCAGTGGCGTAAGTTTGTCCCAGTTGCCCGGAGGCAAGATAAATATTGGTGCCCCCCTATTTCCTACATCAAGATAAGTGTGTGTGTGTGTGTGTGTGTGTGTGTGTGTGTGTGTGTGTGTGTGTGTGGAGTGTTCTGAAAAAAATGTATATACTGTATTTATACATTTAATTGTCTTTTATTTTAAATCACACATTTCTTAGCAGTAATACCCAGGATTAGAACCCATGAACTGTTACACTAACAGCAGACACTTTACTGATGGAGCTAGTTGCTCCTGTAGAGGAAGCATGAGAATTCTAACTGTATGAAGTTACGTGTAATTGTCAGAGAAGGATCTTCATATAGTTAAAATTCTCATATTTCCTATACAGAAGCAAACAGCTTCATCAGTAAGGTGTCTGCTTCCAGTGTAATAGGTTGTGGTTTCTAATCCTGGGTGTGACACTTGTAAAAATAAGAATTTACTCACCGGCAATTCTATTTCTCGTAGTCCGTAGTGGATGCTAGGTACTCCGTAAGGACCATGGGGGTATAGACGGGCTCCGCAGGAGACTGGGCACTCTTAAAAGAAAGATTAGGTACTATATCTGGTGTGCACTGGCTCCTCCCTCTATGCCCCTCCTCCAGACCTCAGTTAGGGAAACTGTGCCCGGAAGAGCTGACATTACTAGGAAAGGATTTGGAATCCAGGGTAAGTCTCATACCAGCCACACCAATCACACCGTACAACTCGTGATAACTATACCCAGTTAACAGTATGAACAATAACTGAGCCTCTCTCAACAGATGGCTCATACAATAACCCTTTAGTTAAGCAATAACTATATACATGTATTGCAGAGAGTCCGCACTTGGGACGGGCTCCCAGCATCCACTACGGACTACGAGAAATAGAATTACCGGTGAGTAAATTCTTATTTTCTCTGACGTCCTAGTGGATGCTGAGTATTCCGTAAGGACCATGGGGATTATACCAAAGCTCCCAAACGGGCGGGAGAGTGCGGATGACTCTGCAGCACCGAATGAGCAAACTCTAGGTCCTCCTCAGCCAGGGTATCAAACTTGTAGAATTTTGCAAAAGTGTTTGAACCCGACCAAGTAGCAGCTCGGCAAAGTTGTAAAGCCGAGACCCCTCGGGCAGCCGCCCAAGAAGAGCCCACCTTCCTCGTGGAATGGGCTTTTACTGATTTAGGATGCGGCAGTCCAGCCGCAGAATGTGCAAGCTGAATCGTGCTACAGATCCAGCGAGCAATAGTCTGCTTTTAAGCAGGAGCACCCAGCTTGTTGGGTGCATGCAGGATAAATAGCGAGTTAGTTTTTCTGACTCTAGCCGTCCTGGAAACATAGAGTTTCAGGGCCCGGACTACGTCCAGCAACTTGGAATCCTCCAAGTCCCTAGTAGCCGCAGGCACCACAATAGGTTGGTTCAAATGAAACGATGATACCACCTTAGGGAGAAATTGGGGACGAGTCCTCCATTCTGCCCTTTCCATATGGAAGATCAGATATGGGCTTTTACATGACAAAGCCGCCAATTCTGACACACGCCTAGTCCAAGCTAAGGCCAAAAGCATGACCACTTTCCACGTGAGATATTTTAGCTCCACGGTCTTAAGTGGCTCAAACCAGTGGGATTTTAGGAATCCAACACACGTTAAGATCCCAAGGTGCCACTGGAGGCACAAAAGGAGCTGAATATGCAGCACACCTGTAACAACGTCCGAACTTCAGGCAGTGAAGCCAGTTCTTTTTGAGAGAAAAAGGGATAGGGCCGAAATCTTGGCCTTTATGGATCCTAATTTTAGGCCCATAGTCACTCCTGACTGTAGGAAGTGCAGGAATCGACCCCCCTGGAATTCCTCTGTAGGGCCTTCCCGGCCACACACCAAGCAACCTATTTTCGCCATATACAGTGAAAAAGTCTTGCTGTCAAGTCTTTCCTAGCCTTTATCAGCGTAGGAATAACTGCATCCGGAATGCCCTTTTCCGCTAGGATCCGGCGTTCAACCGCCATGCCGTCCAACGCAGCCGCGGTAAGTCTTAGATCAGACAGGGTCCCTGTTGCAACATGTCCTGACTGAGAGGCAGAGGCCATGGGTCCTCTGAGAGCATTTCTTGCAGTTCCGGGTACCGAGTCCTTCTTGGCCAATCCGGAGCAAAGAATATTGTTCACACTCCTCCGTTTATTACAATTCTCAGCCCTTGGGTCTGAGAGGAAGAGGAGGGAATATATAGACTGACTGGAACACCCACGGTGTTACTAGTGCGACCACAGCTATCGCCTGAGAGTCCCTTGACCCAGCGTAAAACCTTTTTTATCTTTTTATTGAGGTGGGACGCCATGTAGTCCACCTGAGGCAGTTTCCATCAATTTGCAAAACTGCGTGAAGACTTCCTGATGAAGTCACCACTTTCCCGGGTGGAGGTCGTGTCCACTCCCGGAATGAACACTGCTGACAGTGCGCTTACTAGATTCTCCGCCCAGCGAAGAACTCTGGTGGCTTCTACCCTCGCCACCCTGCTCCTTGTGCCGCCCTGGCGGTTTACATGAGCCCCTGCGGTCTGACTGGATCAGAACCAGTTGGTCGCGAAGCAGGAACTCCGCTTGACTTAGGGCGTTGTATATGGCCCTTAGTTCCAGGATATTGATGTGAATTGCAAGTCTGTTGGCTTGACCACAAACCTTGGAATTTTCTTCCCTGTGTAACTGCCCCCCACCCTCGGAGGCTTGCATCCGTGGTCACCAGGACCCAGTCCTGAATGCCGAATCTGCGGCCCTCGAGAAGGTGAGCACTCCGCAGCCACCACAGGAGAGACACCCTGGCCCTGGGGGACAGGGTGATTAACCGATGCATCTGAAGATGTGATCCGGACCACTTGTCCAGTAAGTTCCATTGTCCTTGCATGGAACCAGCCGAAGGGGATGGCCTCGTATGATGCCATCATCCTTCCCAGGACTCGAGTGCAGTGATGCACTGACACCTGTTTTGGTTTTCAATAGATTCCTGACCAGTGTCATGAGCTCCTGAGCTCTCTCTATCGGGAGATAAACCCTCTTCTGGTCTGTGTCTAGGATCATGCCTAGGCGAGGCAGATGAGCTGTAGGAACCAACTGCGACTTCGGAATATATAGAATCCAGTCGTGTTGCCGTTTCACTTCCAGAGAAGGTGATACGCTGTCCAGCAACTGCTCTCTTGATCTCGCTTTTATGAGGAGATCATCCAAGTATGTGATAATAGTGACACCTTGCTTCCGCAGGAGCACCATCATATCCGCCATTACCTTGGTGAAATTGGTAATGACAATCCCATACCGCAATTCTGAGGTACGCCTGATGAGGTGGATAAATGGGGACACGAAGGTATGCATCCCTTATGTCCCGATTAATTTCAGGCTTGCAATGACCGCTCTTAGCGATTCCATCTTGAACCTGAACCTTTTCAGGTATATGTTCAGGGATTTTAATTCAATATGGGTCTAACCGAACCGTCTGATTTCGGGATTATAACATGGTCGAATAATAACACCCTCTTGTTGAAGGAGGGGACCCTTGACCACCACCTGTTGAAGATACAATTTACGAATTGCAGTTAACACTGGCTCCCTCTCTTGGGGGGAAGCCCGCCGGGTCCTCGGTGAGGGGGCATCTTCTCACAGTCCAGCCTGTATCCTTGCGATACAATTTCTATTGCCCAGGGATCTAACAGGGAGTGAACCCACTTGTGGCTGAACTTACGAAGGCGTGTCCCCACCGGGCCTAGCTCCGCCTGTGGAGCCCCAGCGACATGCGGTGGATTTTTGTAGAGGCCGGGGAGGACTTCTGTTCCTGGGGATTAGCTGTGTTGTACAGCTTCTTTCCTCTGCCCCCGGCTCTGACAAAAAAGGACGCTCCTCAGACTTTCTTGTTTCTTTATTCGAAAAGCTGCATTTAATAATGTCGTGCTTTCCTAGGCTGTGCAAGGAAATATAAGGCAAAATATCAGAATTACCAGCTATAGCTGTGGAGACCAGGCCCGAGAACCTTTCTCCACACAATCCTCAGCCTTCCATATGCCTCTTAAGTCGGCATCATCTGTCCAATGTATATTCTACAGGACACGTCAAGCAGAAATCAACATAGCTTTTGTCTCTAGGACCCAGTATACTCATGTCCCTTTGGGCATGCTTTATAATTATATATCTATCACTTAAGACAGCATCTTAAAATATTTATATGCATACTAGGGTCTCAATCTTTGCTGATAAGGTACCTGTCCACGCTGCCACAGCGCTATAAACCCATGCCAACACAATCGCCGGTCTGGGTAGTATACTAGAATGTGCACACTATCTGCAGGATCCCTGAGAATAGCTAGTGCAAACAGGACACCCAAGGGGAAGATTCTCAACACATCCTGGCCCTAGTGGGGAAAGTATACAGCCTGAGAATTCTCTTGTGGGAAGCTGCCGTCTCTTGTCTGGAGATTCCCGCTCTTTTTCCTCATGAGAGGAGGGAAATTTACCTCAGCATTCTTCCCCTTAACATGTGTACTCTCGTGTCAGGGACAGATGAGTCATCAGTGATATGCAAATCATCTTTTATTCCAATAATCATATATTGAATATCTTTTAGCCCTCTTGGCTGTAACTTTGCATTATCGTAGTCGACAGTGGAGTTAAACTCCGTGTCGATACTTTGTTATTTTGGATAGTGAGCATAGAGAGACTCTGAAGGACTCTGTGACATAGGGACAGACCAGGGTAGATTTCCTTTCTGTTCCCTAACCTTTTGTGCAATAATTTTACCTCAGCACTAACACATATCCAAAAAGGTGTCGGCATTGTTGACGGAGACACCCTCCCACACACTTATCCGCTCTATCACCTCCTTAGAGAAGCCTTTTACCTCAGACATGTCGACACACGCGTACCGACACACCACACACACAGGGGATGCTCTATTTGAAGACAGTTCCCCCACCAGGCACTTTGGAGAGACAGAGAGAGAGTATGCCAGCACACACCACAGCGCTATATAATACAGGGATGTACACTAAACTGAGTGATTTTTCCCCTATAGCAGCTTATATACACAGTTTTGCGCCTAAATTTATGTGCCCCCCTCTCTTTTTTACCCTTTGTGTACCAGGATACTGCAGGGGAGAGCCTGGGGAGCTTCCTTCCAGCTGAGCTGTGAAGAGAAAATGGCGCCGATGTGCTGAGGAAGAAGGCCCGGCCCCCTCAGCTGCGGGCTTCTGTCCTTTTATGTACTTTAATGGCGGGGGTTAATGCACATATACAGTTCATCAGACTGTATTATTGCTTTTCGCCAAGTAAGGTAATCTAATTGCTGCCCAGGGCGCCCCCCCCCCCCAGCGCCCTGCACCCATCAGTGACCTGAGTGTGTGGTGTGCTAAGGGAGCAATGGCGCACAGCTGCATGCTGTGAGCTACCTTAATGAAGACCGGAGTCTTCAGCCGCCGATTTTCAACTTCTCTTTGTTCTTCTGGCTCTGCAAGGGGGATGGCGGCGCGGCTCCGGGACCGGACGATCGAGTACTGGGCCTGTGTTCGATCCCTCTGGAGCTAATGGTGTCCAGTAGCCTTAGAAGCCCAAGCTAGCTGCAAGCAGGTACAGTAGGTTCGCTTCTCTCCCCTCAGTCCCACGTAGCAGTGAGTCTGTTGCCAGCAGATCTCACTGAAAATAAAAAACCTAACAAATACTTTCTTTTCTAGGAAGCTCAGGAGAGCCCTTAGGGTGCATCCAGCTCTGGCCAGGCACAGATACTAACTGAGGTCTGGAGGAGGGGCATAGAGGGAGGAGCCAGTGCACACCAGATATAGTACCTAATCTTTCTTTTAAGAGTGCCCAGTCTCCTGCGGAGCCCGTCTATACCCCATGGTCCTTACGGAGTGCCCAGCATCCACTAGGACGTCAGAGAAATGTGTATAATAAAGAGGGTGTGATCTGTAAGGTGCAGGGACCAGTGAGGAAGTCGGCCACTGAAAAGACAGCGACAGCGACCAATTAACTTAATTCAATGGTGTCACAGAATGGGAGGAGAGGTGCCCACCTTCAGAGCAGGAGCCCGGCGGCAAATGACTCCGTTGCCTCCCAGAGTTCTTCCTCTGCCCCCTACTATATTATCAACTGTCCTGGCTTCTTGAGCCTTCTGCTTGTTATTTGAAAATAAGGTGGAATCCACATTTTTTCTCCCTCTATTTTAAAAAAAGTATATGATCAAAGGCCCAGAGCTGGTTATCATTTTGGGGGGAAGCACACTTTTTTAATTTATTTTTTACATTTTTAAACATTTTTCACAACAGAGCCTGTAGATACAGTATCTTACTGATCTTTGCAGTATTCACATCAACTTTCTTGCCAGAAGCAGGTCTATTAATTGGGTGGGTTTTCTGTCTAAAGAATATTGATGGTGAGCAAATGTTCTAGTGTTCTAAAGTCAATGTTTTAGGCGGATGGATTCCTGTTGGATTTGACTTTAGTAAATTACCAAATTGCAAACCTACCGGGATTCTTACTGAAAACCTAAGACTGACGCTTAGTATGTATAAGTGTAAATGTGCTAAACATGCATACTGTATTATATATATGGAAATGGAAATGTGCGCAGTTAAGGACCCCTACCACCACCCTTGGAAATCCTGCATATGTAACTGACGTGGTGCAGAAATTTCAAGCAAGCACACTTCAAAGAATATGTGTACTTAAAAACAAGCCTTCAGCACCTTGACAAAATGAACTATATAATATTAACCAACATTAATCTAGTGATATTAAAACAGAAGTTTAATGTGCCCTATTTGAGGCTTTTGTTTTGCCTGTGGATCAACATAATCACAAAATTAAAAGGGTGAACTTGTAAAGAAAAGACAGAAAGAAAATATGTTGATCAGTGTTTCACATATCCTATATAACAAAAGTCTAACGCTGCTACTCACCTCTGTGGGGGGATTCAAGTGTTTTGCATGCCTGTGGTCACTAGATGGCGGCTAACAAAGCACCGGCGCTGACATTACTGTCATTTTATTTCATTTTAACAGGCTGGTAACTAGGACTTCAATATTGTGTGTCCATATCCAGAGTAAAATATATACAGTATGTATAAATTAAGTGGATATTTATTTATTGTTTACAAACACATTACAAATGTATCAGCCAGTGACTATCTTTTATATATTCCAATTTAAACACACTTTCAATTCCAATTAATTCCAATTAATTGTCTTTTTTTTTTTTTTTGTACTGACGTCCTTGTCCATACCCATCACCTTGTCTATGCTGCTGCTTAGAGAAGACTGAGGGGCCAATTCAGTAAGAAGAGCAAATTCTGCTAATCAGCAGAATTTGCTATCCTTTTGCACGCATGCTGGGGCCGTCCAGCGCTGGGCAAGGCTGCCCAGCATGCTGACCGGCGCCTCCCACCCTGCTACAAGTAGAAATTGTGATCGCCTCGCAATTTCTGCTTATCAGCAGAAACTAAGGTTGACTCCTGCCAGCGCAGCTTAGCTTCGGCTATAGGAGTCCCAGCACTATCTTACCTGTCGTGGCAGCTGCATGTGACGTCATGAGCCACTGTGACCGCGCCCCCAACATGCCCCCGTTCGCACCACACAGCCCACTGTTCGGGTTGCCCTGCCTCCGCAATGCTCTATTTCCTCCCTGAAAACGGAGCGTTTCCACCCCCTCCTACCCCGCAACCACCTCTGCCTGATTGACAGGCTGAGGCGACTGCATTTTCTGCGGCCCCCAGCAGAAAATGCGGATGCAAGCGAAGTAAGGCCCGCTGCATATGCGCCCGTGGCACCCCTGCAAAAATTCGGCCGGATCACGATTTGCTATCCAACCTCAATTAGCCCCTAAATTTAGTATTTTCTACTTAAAGGAAAGTGTGATCTCATATGATATTGTATATTATTGTACTGTACAGTATGTTCATATGCTAAATCATAGTTAAATAACTACTTCAAATGTAACATAATGAGTCTGAGTTCAAATGCCAGCTTCAGATTCAAGTTACATTAAAATTCCTTTATTGGTGTATTTAATTCACCTACTAGGTTATCACCATAGCAGCCATAATTTCAAAAGTAAAAGAGGATAGATTTGTGCTGAATATAAAAGACCCTCTGTTAGACATCTGTGAAACATGCAAATTCAGTGCAGAACTGAAAAACCTATTGTAGTCCAGAAACTGGAATAATACTATTCTCCTCTTTTGATTCTCTTTGTAGATTAATTTTTATTCTCTTAGATTTAGATGAATCATAAAGAACCCAATTACTTGCAGGTAACGTTTACATTACTAGTTTTGCACCATTTTTAGAGAAATCTTAAGATGTCGCATAGTGTTTTTCATAGCCTCCCTGGCAGCCGACATAGCAGATACACACTGTACGATATCAATA
Source organism: Pseudophryne corroboree (assembly GCF_028390025.1). Taxonomy (NCBI): domain Eukaryota; kingdom Metazoa; phylum Chordata; class Amphibia; order Anura; family Myobatrachidae; genus Pseudophryne; species Pseudophryne corroboree. The sequence continues at coordinate 771,325,201 of NC_086444.1, read as the reverse complement.
GCAATATCATACAGTACTGTCATGCTACGACCAGCCTGTATATGCATAAAATAACTAATAATAACAATAATAATAATAATAATTTTATATATATATAATGTGTATATATACACAACATATATAGTTAGAGATGAGCGGTTCAGATTTACTCGGTTGTTTACGCCAGAATTATCGCCATTTCTTATTTTCTGGATTTTTCTTATTGGCTAACCAAAACACGTGACGTCTGATAGCCAATAAGGAGATTCGGGTAAATCTGAGTAAATCCAAGTAAAACCGAACCCGATCATCTCAAATATATATACTATATATGTTGTCTGCAATCCAAAATATGTGAGGACACTGGGTTTACTTAACTAAAAGTTTTAAAAGTTTTTATATAAATGGATAGATGTTGTAATTTTTTTTCTCTTTGCATCTAATTATAAGCATCAAAAAGTGAATCAATAAAGCTGTTTTATTGCAAATTAAAAGTGCATATTTATGAAGACGTAGTTTTCCTTTGCAAGTGTTATAGCAAATTTCTCTTACATCTAAATAGTTATACAGTATCTAGACTGTTTTCTTCAGCAACTCATTGCAATAAAAACTCATTGCGAGCAAACTATTACATTTCATTGTGATACACTTAATTAGCATATTTAATAATTTATATATTTATTTTTGTTATCTCTTTTACAGTAATCAAAGATAGGAAATATGCTATAGGATTATCTGCTGTAACCCAGCCCCTGGCAGCAAATTGGCTTACTGTATGTAACTTGCCTACAAGATAGCATCTATAGCTTGCCAACACTTACTGTATAATTTGTCTTATCTGCAACCTTAGGTGGGTTTCATCATAAATCCATTTCAGTTTGCATTATTAGTTTCTCTGTTTTGTGCTTTTGCTTTACCCACAGATTTTTTGTTTTACTTTATCATGATTATGACTCAATCCCTCCCTTTCTTTTATAGTACCATATTAAAGGGGTGTGGCTCATAGAGTCGACCACACTTAGGTCGACGGTGTCTAGGGCAGGGCTGGCCAAACTGGTCCTCGAGATCTACCAACAGTACATGTTTTCCAGGCCTCCTGGATATCTGTAGAATTGTCAATTAAGAATGAATGCAGCACATCTTAATTAGTAATGACTACACCTGTGCACCAGCTAGGTGGTTTGGAAAATGTGAACTGTTGGCAGATCTCAAGGACTGGTTTGGCCAGCCCTGGTCTAGGGCGACCACTATGGGTCGACAGGGTTTCCAGGTTGATAGGGTCTATATGTCGACATGAACAAGATCAACATGACAGAAGGTCGATATGAGTTTTTTTATTTTTTGGGGTGTTTTATCTCCATATAGTGACTGGGAACCCCAATTAGTGCACTGTGTCCCCTCGCATGGCTCGCTTCGATCACCATGCTCCGGGCAAGGTTGCCGTTCCCAATTGTAGTCCACGTGGATCATAAAGTATGAAAAAGTTTTAAAAAATTGTGCAAAACTCAAGTCGACCTTCTGTCATGTCGACCTAGTACATGTTGACCTAGAGACCATGTCAACCTAGAAACCCTGTTGACCTACTTACTGTCGACCAATAGTGGTTGACCTAGACATTGTTGACCTAAGTGTGGTCGACCTAGAGACCGGATACCATGTTAAAGTGCTCGCTATTATATATCTGTGTACCTTCTTTTTCTTATGGCTCATGGTCCATAGATATACTGTACTACCATGTATGGTAAATATATAATATTTTGCATATTCTAAATATTTCCTCTTCAGTAACTCTCTTCCCATACCTAAACACCTTATGTACCACTTTTCCTTTAGATTGTAAGGTTGAACAGGGGATTCTAGATTTATTTTTCTGTATTTGTATACTTTATTATTTGTTTCTATTATAACCCAATTGGATTATGGTATTTGTAAATAGCCTTCATCATAACGAAAAGTGTGGCATAAAAGCTGCTCGCAACTGCCATGAATTTTATGTCACATAAAATCATCTTGATATACTGAGGTTTGGGAGCTATTCCATTGCTGTATGCAGTGGAAGCAAGTGCCTCTACATCATGCAGAAGAAATGATTTGCATTTTCCGGTAGAAACATATTATGTATTAATCTGTAAAAATATTATATTGTTTGGTATATATAAAAAAACATAATTGATTTAGTTTTATACAGTATTATTATTATTATTGTTATTATTATTATTACATTTTATTTATAGGGCACCACAAGTGTTTTGCTGCGCCATACAAAGGACAGTACAGGGAGACAAAACTTAGTAATACAGTAAATAAATAACAGAAATAGAGTACAGGTGACAAAGAGCACCACAATTCTCAAAACATAATACAGCTAAGATGTAAGTAGCAAGGGGGTAATCATCGTACTACTTGGGGCTGGTGGCCATAGATAGAGATGAGCCTTTACCAGCAGGAGAAAAAGCGGGCAAAGATGGTCACTGAGTAGGAGAGAGCTGCGAGTGAAATGTGTCGAGAAGAGGGCTTTGACAACAAGAGGAAAGAGGGCCCTGCTCTGAAGAGCTAATAATCTTGTTGGAAGGGGCGTCAGACAGATGACATGAGCTGCAAGCAAGCGGGAGGTGGCCTGATGGCAGTATGTAAGCAAAGCAGGAAGGTTCAAGGCATGAGGCAGGGTGATAGAGGAGCAGCCTCAGGACTAGGTTATGCATCGGAAGGGTACGCTTTGATGAATAGGTGGGTTTTCAGTGCTTGTTTGAAGCTTTGCAAGGTCGGGGAGAGTCTAATGGAGCGGGGGAGCGCATTCCACTGAAGGGGTGCAGCACAGGCAAAATCTTGAACTCGTGCATGGGAAGCAGTGAGCAGGGCAGAGGAAAGGTGATGGTCATTGGCCGACCGTAGTGGGCGGGAGGGAGTATGAAGGGAGAGGAGGTTGGAGATGTGGGGAGCAGTGAAATTAGAGATGGCCTTGTATGTGAGGGTGAGGAGTTTGAAGAGTATTCTGTAGGGGAATGGGAGCCAGTGTAGATTTTGTCGAAGGGGAGTGGCAGATGTGGAGCAGCGGGAGGTTGTTTTGAATTATTAAACATTATGTTATTTTGATAATTTTATTGTGACAATAGTCTAGTCGAGGCAGAGACAATCCTTGGTACTAGTAACACAAGGTACTCAAGGATGTTTTCAGCAGCACCTATTGGGTTAGTCATATTACCCATGCTGCACTGCTCCACTCCTCATTCTCTAATGCCTTTCCTCACAGAGGATACCTTCTTAGCTTGCTATACTCTATCCTATCCACAGAATCAAATCTAGGCCTGCATACCCAGCAAATCCTAGGCCACAGTGGCGTGCGGTGAGGTCAGTGGCTGGTGAGGCACTGCAGCCAGAATATCCACTGAGTCCTGCTGATGACCCTTACCACTGCCGAGCTGGTGCCCGCTACTGCACCTGAGCATATGCCCGGCACCGCCCCTGATGCCCACTACCCCCGCCACTAAAGGCCACCGCCTCCGCCAATTGCTTACAAAATTGCCGCCATCAACTGCCCGACCCCTCGCCGCTAATTTGCATATCAGTCTGATGCCGTCAACACCAATGCCCGCAGCCTGCCTACTCATCAAACTTGTGATAAGCAAGCAGCTAATATATTTTACATTTTTATAAAAAATAAATATTAGTGTTTGGGATCAGTGAGACACTGGAAGGAGGACATGAATGCAATTTTGTTGTCCATGGCTTCCATTAACTTAATAGTGCCATTTGTGTGACTTGGAAGTCCTGGAAAACAAAATAGCCAGCAGGATGAGCGTGACACCAGGTAGAGGGTGACAGGGAGGGTGACACCAGCGAGAGGGTGACAGCAGTGGGTGACAGGCAGAGGGTGACAGCATAGGGTGACGCCAGGGAGAGGGTGACAGGAAGAGCGTGACGCCAAGGAAAGGGTGACAGGAAGAGCGTGACGCCAGGGAAAGGGTGACAGGAAGAGCGTGACGCCAGGGAAAGGGTGACAGCAGTGGGTGACAGGAAGAGCGTGACACCAAGGAAAGGTTGACAGGAAGAGCGTGGCGCCAGGGAAAGGGTGACAGGAAGAGCGTGTCACCAGGGAGAGGGTGACAGGAAGAGCGTGACGCCAAGGAAAGGGTGACAGGAAGAGTGTGACGCCAGGGAAAGGGTGACAGCAGTGGGTGACAGGAAAAGCATGACGCCAGGGAAAGGGTGACAGCAGTGGGTGACAGGAAGAGCGTGACGCCAGGGAAAGGTTGACAGGAAGAGCGTGACGCCAGGGAAAGGGTGACAGCAGTGGGTGACAGGAAAAGCGTGACGCCAGGGAAAGGGTGACAGCAGTGGGTGACAGGAAGAGCGTGACGCCAGGGAAAGGGTGACAGCAGTGGCTGTCAGGGAGAGGGTGACGCCAGGGAGATGGTGACAGGAAGAGCATGATGCCAAGGAGAGGGTGACATGGAGAGGGTGATGCCAAGGGGAGGGCGACAGTGGTGACGACAGACAGAGGGTGACAGGGAGAGGGTAACAGAAGTAGCAGAGGGTGAGAATTTGACAGAGAGAAGGAAAGGGTGATGGAAACAGACAGTGAATGATGATTATATTGCATTTTCTTACCTGGTCATGGGCCTAGAACTGCAGCGCGGCTCCCCTATTTGGTGGCAAGGACAGCATGAACATGGATCTGGAGTCATGGAAGAGTGAGGGAGGAGGGAAGGAGCAGGGATCGTGGCCCTCTGGCCAGCAGGTCCGGCGACAGGGAGGTCAAAGGGGACATCCATCCCATGCCCCGATGTTGTGAGGGGCCCAAAGGTCCAGCAGCGGCAGCATGGGGATGTCATATTTAAATAATATAAATCGCAGCATTTTTTTTTATTCAGCAGACAAGCCCCCCCCCACACACACACACCTTCCCCCGGCCCTGTGGTCACCTCTCAGTGCCCCCAGCCCAAGGTCATCTATCAGCCAATCCCAGTTTGGTGATCCCCTCCTTATCAAGTCTTCCCCGCCCGCCCTGTCTCTGGTCAGACTGCGTGCGAGTGACCAGAGACTTTCGGGTTTCAGAGTCGGGCAGTGGCGGCGGTGTTACAGGGGAAGTGAGGAGGAAGTGGCTGCAAAGTACGGGACTGTGGGCTCTGTCGCAGCGCCGCACGCAGGGAACTTTCCCTGCATGCACGTCCTTCCCTGGCTGGCGGCGCAACCCTTCTTCCGTATCTGCTACGGTGCAGGTAGACGGATGGGCTGGGGATCAGACCGGCGGGTAATACAGCAGTAATATTTATCATTTAGAAAAGTCCTAGACGTCCTTGCCCACCCCCATACCGCTACTGCCCAATCACAGTGACAGGGGCGTGCTTTCATATGGGATGAAAGCACGCCCCTGCCAAAGAGGCACTTATATCAGTGCCGCATATAGGGCTATTTTGAACGGGTTTTTACTGTCCGCTGCTTGGCCCCGCCCCCCTCTTCCGGCCCTTTCTCATTGTCAACGGGAGGCACCGATAGCGGTGCCTCTGAAACAGTTTTAAAACAGTTTTTTACGGGGTACAAATTATTAAAATAATACAATGGCTAAAGCAGATACTTATGACACAGATTATGTGTCATAAGTATGTTTTTTTGTATTACTTTAATCAATAAGGACAGGGGAGGCACTGCCTCCCCTGCCTCCCCTGACTGCACGTCCCTGCTAGGCCACAGTGAACCTTGTCAGTCACTCTGCTTGCTCACAAAAAAAAGTACAAAATCTGAAGCAGTTCTTTTCCAGACTAAAAAGTTAAAATTGTTAAAAGTGTGTAAGATTGGTTTGTGAAATCCCAAATTTTAAAATTTAAACAAATCAATATACTTCCAGTCTTTAATCTTCTTGTAAGAAATGTCACAAACCTGTAGCTTACAAATAACTAAAGATGTGCGCCCGGCCATTTTTGCTGGATTTGGAATTGGTTTTATTTCATTGGCCAGCTTTGGATTTGGATTTACCAAAGCGCTGTGACTGGCTTTGGATTTGGATTTTTTTTTAATGTACAAAAACCGCTAAAATCACGTAATGTGGGCTTTTTCGTCCCTGGAGTATTATTAACCTCAATAACATTAATTTTCAGCCATATTCAGACAATTTTGGCCACCTTATAGCTCACAAAGTTGTTTTCATCCACTTTAGGCCAAAGTCTGCAGCGAGCTGACTGGTTTACTAAGCAACAGAGCAGTGGCGCAAACACGCAGCAGTTTATAGCATATCTATGAAACACTGAGACACAGCAGTGGGAGAAATGAATGGTGATGCAAGATGGAATAAACCTTGGGCCCTTCCCACCCACCCTCATGTTGGATATTAAAAAGGACATACACACTTTAACAAACCAAGCACTCCAGTCACAGGGACCACAGCTTTTGTGGTTGAAGTGCTTGGTTTGTTTGGGCCTCCACAAAACAAGCCACTAATTGACTTAAGGCAACAGCTCTACAATGGCTAGATGTCATCATCATCATCATTGCCATCCTCATCCTCACCCTCATCAGTGTGTACATCCTCCTCACACAATATTAATTCATCCCCACTAGAAACCACCATTACAGAAGTCTCTGTACTTTGACATAATTGCCGGGAAAGGTCTTCCTTATGGAATTTCCAGTTCATTTTAATGGACATAATATTTTCCACATTTTGAGGAAGTAGCCTCCCACGCTCATCACTGACAAGGTTCCCAGCTGTGCTTAAAACTCTCTCTGAGTATACACTGGAGGTTGGTCAGCTTAAGTAATGCAAAGCCAGTTCATACAAGGGCCTCTAAATTGCCTTTTTTGCCTTCCAGTACTTTAAAGGAGTCTGTGACATGCTTATTTTTATGGTGTCATGAAAATAATCCTCCACTATTCTTTGGATAGGGACTTTATCAGATGGAGTTATGATAGAGGTGTCACAAATGCTGGGCAATTCATTTAGACCCGATCAGATGTGAAAATGTTGTGTTGCCTTATCTGCATCACCACTAGGTCTTTTGGGAAAGGAAAGTTTTTTCCTGGCTGCTGCCAAAGAAACTGAAGGAGACTTTGTAGTGCCACATGTCACTTGAGCTGCCGACTTGCTCACCAGTAGCTCTTTGCATCTCTTAAGATCTCGGTCAGTTGAAAAGAAAGACACAGCATATGACTTAAACCTAGGATCAAATACAGTTGCCAAAATGTAGTGATCTGATTTCAAGCTGCTAGCAACCCTTGGATCCTGGCAAAGCAAATCAAGGACATGATCTACAAGTCCGGCATACTTTGCGGATTCGCTTTGTTTTATCTCCTCCTTCAATTTTTCCAGCTGATTTTCCAAAAGCCTAATTAGGGGAATAACCTTGCTCAAGCTAGCAGTGTCAGCACTCACTTCACAGGTAACTACTTCAAAAGGTTTGAGCACCTTGCACAAGACAGAAAGTACTCTCCACTGTGCTGGGCTAAGGTACAATCCTCCTCCTGTCCCAAAGTCATGGCTAATTGTATAGCTATGGATGGCTTTTTGCTGTTCCTCGAGTTGATGACAGGGCAAATTAAACTGTTCTTGCAGGTGCCGCAATCTCCTGCATGCTGTTACTGAATGCCAAAAATGTCCCCAAATCTTTCGGGCCTCAGACAGCATCTCATACATGCACCTGTCATTCAAAAATAAAAACCCTATACCACCAATTTGATCATGTAAGCAAAACAGGGGATGTGTTGGAATTCACCCAGCTGTAGTGCTTTCATGATATATGTGGCTTTATCAGAAACCACAAATCCTCTGGAGAGTCCAAGTGGTGTAAGCCATGTTGCTATGACATCCCACATTTGTTCTGCTGCTGCTGATGAAGGCAATTCACCCATACAGTGGACTGTCACAGGCATACAATCTTTAATTTGCCCCAAACCACTTGACAACATTCCTGTGGTTAACTTGACAGTGTGCACAATGGCATTTTGTAGGGCAATAATTATATATATTTTTTAATGTCCTGGTACAGCCGAGGAATGGCTTCTTGGCTAAAATGGAACCAAGATGGAATTTGGTAATGGGTACACAGGACCTCAATTAACTGTGTAAAACCCACTGAATTAATGGCAGATATTGGATACAGAGCTAATACTAGCATAGCAGTCATGGTGTCAGTGATCCGCTGTGCGACTGGGTGAGAACTGTCATACTTGCTTCCCCTTGCAAAGTATTGTTTAACAGTCAATTGTTTTCCAGAAAAATTACTAGCAGTCTTCTTGGTCCCCTTCTGGGATAAAGATCCACCTCCAGCAGCAGGCCTAGCTCTCAAGGATTCTTCTGGGGAATCCTGGTAAGAAGAGGAGTCATCTAGCATTGACAAATTTGTTGCAGGACTATTAATGAGGATTTTGAGGATGAATGTGTTGGTGGTGGAGATTGCAAGTGCTGTGATCTAGTAGAGAGAAGGGGGCTAGCTGATGCTGGACTGCTTGCTGTTATTTCTTTTAGCACCAGTTGTGGACGTTATAAAATGCTTGTCATAAACTCACTGTAGATTATGTAAAAGGATGGAGGTTTCTAAATGCTTAACATCCCTACCTCTACTTACTGTGGTTCCAAAAAGGCTACAGATGGCTTGATGAAAGGCTACAGATGGCTTGAAATAATTCCACACAAAAGTGGTGGATTTGTTGGTCCTATGTCCAGACATGACAATGGCCTACTGTTTATCATGGCCAAGAGATGCTTCCACTGGTGCCTGGCTAACACAAACAGCATCCTCATCCTTAACATCCTCATTAGTGCTAGCAACAGCTACACAAATCTCCCCCTCATCCTCTTGCAAATCCACAGTGGCATCCTCAATTTCTATGACATCAGTAACACTTTTGCTGCTTATCCCGAAATATGCATAGGGAGCAGAAACAGTAGAAGGTGGCTTCTCTATGATTACAGTATCTGAAAGGTCAGACTCACACATAGCACTTGGGCACACACTTAGGGGTATATTTACTAAGATCCCGATTTTGACCGAGATGCCGTTTTTTCTTCAAAGTGTCATCTCGGTCATTTACTAAACTCAAATCTCGGCAGTGATGAGGGCATTCGTATTTTTTTTGAAGTCCAACAAAAAAAATACGAATGCATACACCATCGGTCAAAACGCGGCTGTTTAAGTATGACTCTCGGTCATTTACTAAAAAGTGCAAAGCAAAAAAAAAAAAACACTGCCGTGAAAAAATACAACTCGTAAAAAAGTGCTAAAAAAAAACAGACCTGCTTTTTTGAGCCGTGATTGGATAGGCATGCACGGATCCATGAGATCCGTGCATGTATATCAGTGGGAAGGGGAGGGAAAGTGTTAATTTTAAGAAAAAAAATTGCGTGGGGTCCCCCCTCCTAAGCATAACCAGCCTCGGGCTCTTTGAGACGATCCTGGTTGCAGAAATATGGGAAAGAAAATGACAAGGGTTCCCCCATATTTAAGCAACCAGCATCGGGCTCTACGCCTGGTCCTGGTTCCAAAAATACGGGGGACAAAAAGCGTAGGGGTCCCCCGTATTTTTAAAACCAGCACCGGGCTCCACTAGCTGGACAGATAATGCCACAGCCGGGGGTCACTTTTATACAGTGCCCTGCAGCCGTGGCATCAAATATCCAACTAGTCACCCCTGGCCGGGGTACCCTGGGGGAGTGGGGACCCCTTCAATCAAGGGGTCCCCCCCCCAGCCACCCAAGGGCCAGGGGTGAAGCCCGAGGCTGTCCCCCCCATCCAATGGGCTGCGGATGGGGGGCTGATAGCCTTTTTGTAAAAGTGTAAGATATTGTTTTTAGTAGCAGTACTACAAGGCCCAGCAAGCCTCCCCCGCATGCTGGTACTTGGAGAACCACAAGTACCAGCATGCGGCGGAAAAACGGGCCCGCTGGTACCTGTAGTACTACTACTAAAAAAATACCCAAAAAAAGACAATACACACACACCTTGAAAGTAAAGTTTTATTACATCCATCCACACAAACATACATACATACATACTTACCTTATGTTCACACGCAGGTCGGTCCTCTTGTCCAGTAGAATCCATGGGGTACCTGTTGAATAAATTATACTCACCAGATCCAGGGTACCAGGCTCCTCGGATAATCCTTTTGTAATCCACGTGCTTGATTAAAAAAATAAAACGGAGACCCGAGCCACGCACTGAAAGGGGACCCATGTTTTCACATGGGTCCCCTTTCCCCGAATGCCAGAAACCCACTCTGACTTCTGTCTAAGTGGGTTTCTTCAGCCAATCAGGGAGCGCCACGTTGTGGCACCCTCCTGATCGGCTGTGTGCTCCTGTACTGACTGACAGGCGGCACGCGGCAGTGTTACAATGTAGCGCCTATGCGCTCCATTGTAACCAATGGTGGGAACTTTCTGCTCAGCGGTGAGGTCACTTTCGGTCAACCGCTGAGCAGAAAGTTCCCACCAACTTTACTTTCAAGGTACTAAAAACAATATTCATAACTATCAACAAAGGCTATCAGCCCCCCATCCGCAGCCCATTGGATGGGGGGGACAGCCTCGGGCTTCACCCCCGGCCCTTGGGTGGCTGGGGGGGGACCCCTTGATTGAAGGGGTCCTTACTCCCCCAGGGTACCCCGGCCAGAGGTGACTAGTTGGATATTTGATGCCACGGCCGCAGGGCACGGTATAAAAGTGACCCCCGGCTGTGGCATTATCTGTCCAGCTAGTGGAGCCCGGTGCTGGTTTTAAAAATACGGGGGACCCCTACGCTTTTTGTCCCCCGTATTTTTGGAACCAGGACCAGGCGCAGAGCCCGATGCTGGTTGCTTAAATATGGGGGAACCCCTGTCCATTTTTTTCCCATATTTCTGCAACCAGGATCTGCTCAAAGAGCCCGAGGCTGGTTTGCCTTAGGAGGGGGGACCCCACGCAATTTTTTTTTAACATTTAAACGTTATTTTTTTTTTTAAACAAAGTGCACAATGAAGCCCAGCACGGATCTCTCAGATCCGGCCGAGATTCATTGTATTAAAGTCGGCAGTGTTTTACAAGTCACTCACGTAAAACACTGCCTAAAAAAACGAATGACATCGACATCGGAAAACCCGAAAATGCAGAATACAGCAGCTTAGTAAATTAGTCGTAATAAATTCAAAAAGTTGCAGTTTTACACTTTCGATGTCATTCGTGATTATTCTCCCACCAAATCGGGAGAATTACGAATGTTAGTAAATATACCCCTTAGACTCTACTTAGGTATTTGTGACATTTCTGTTTCTGATTGCACAGTTTGTTCTACTTTCTTAGTGGTTTGCAGTTTTTTTACACCTCTTCTATTCTCCGAGTGTGAGGCATCATGAGAGGCAGAAGAAGATGCCTCACTGACAGTTGCAAAACCACCACTCAGAAATAAGTCCACAGCCTGAGCCTTTCCTTGCCACTGCGTGTGGTTAATGACATGTTGGCAATTTTATGTTTTTCTGCACCAAACCTTCCCTTTATAAGAGGTGTTTTTTTCTTTACCACTACATATTGGGTTTTTGCCTTTAGATGCCCTGACTTTGATCCACTTAGATCACCTTTAGTAGATGCTGGACTATTGTCATCATCATGACTGATGGCAGCAGGTTGGTGTTCTCTAAACTGATTGTTATCCATTTTAAATGCGTGAATCACAGGGTTAGATACACTAGGGTACATCACACCAAATAGCACAAACAAACAATAGAAATCATCAATATATTTTAAATAACTTACAGCTCCTTACAAACTGCTTGAATCACAGGGTTAGATGCACGTGAGGAAAGCGCACTAGGGTACAGTGCACCAAATAGTACAATCAATAGAAATTAACAATGTACTGTATTTGAAATAACTTGCAGCTCCTTTCAAACTGCGTGAATCACAGGGTTAGATGTGTGTGAGGAAAGCGCACAAGAGTAAAGCGCACCAAATAGTACAAACAACAAGTAGAAATTAACAACATATTTGAAATTACTTGCAGCTCCTTTCAAACTGCATGAATCATAGGGTTAGATCAGCCATTTTCAACTGGTGTGTTGCGGCACACTAGTGTGCTGCATCCAGTTGCTAGGTGTGCCGCCACCCGCCAGAGGTGCCCGCCACACAGACCCACCGGAGCCGCACAGACCCGCCGCCTGCTGCCTGCCAACCAGGCCTGCCACTGGCCACCAGAGACCCGCCGCCCACCAGACAGTCCCGCAGCAGCTGGCAGCCAGATATTTAAGACTGCTCAGCCAGCGCTGCTCTTCCGTTCTGCAACATCAGGCCCGTGGCCTATGAGTCACCATAGGTCATGGGCCAGATGTCACAAGCAGAAGTGCAGCACTGGCCGAGCAGGCTTACATATGTGACTGTCTGGCACCCATTGTCGCATTCCCGCTCTACCGCCCAGTGCCCACCCACCCACTCACACACTGCTGCTCGGTGCTGCCTGGTGCAATCCCAGTGCTCCTCCGTGAGAGATGTCATGTTTATTAAAGCGTGAGTAATTATGGGGGCTTGAGGCAGGTGTGTGGAATTACTAAGGGGTGGAGCTGGTGTGTGGAAATGTGAGGGGTATGTGTGTGGCATTACTATGGGGGGCAGGTGTGTGGAAATATGAGGAACATGTGTGTGGCATTTGTGTGGCATTAATATGGGGGGAGCTGATGTGTGGAAATATGAGAGGCATGTATGTGGCATTACTATGGGGTGCAGGTGTGTGGAATTAAAGTGGGGGACATGTGTGTCTAATTACACTGGGGGGTAGGTGTATGGAATTACAATGAGGGATATGTGTGTATAATTATGTTGGGGGGGGGGAAGGTGTATGGAATTACAACCATCCGTCCTCAGATAAGAGACATCATGAGACATCACCAAGAACAGGTTTTCCAATAATATTCTTATCTAAGTAAAACCTGTTTATTTCTACTCAATTTAAGATAAATAATAACAAATATTTGTCAACATATATTAAATATATGTCGATATTTGTTATTATATGTATTATATTTGATTAAAAAAACTCATGGTGTGCCTTGGCAATTTGAAAATCTTGTTTAGTGGGCCACGAGTTTAAAAAGGTTGAAAATCACTGGGTTAGATGCACGTGAGGAAAACGCACTAGGGTGCAGTGCACCCCTTTGTGAGACTCTGAGTTACTGGAGTTGACACAGCACTGTTAGAACTTATAATAACAGCAGAGTCAACACAGTGTACCCCCTACAGTACAGCTCCTTGTGAGACTCTGTCTGGACACAGGCTGGCAGAAGTGCATCCCCTACTTGTCGTAATATACTGTTAATGTCCCCCCTAATTCATATTTTTTTTATGCAGAGCAGACTCAGTTTACACTGTAAATGTCCCCCATAATTTATATATATATTTATTTTTTTGCAGAGCAGACTCCCGGCTGCGGCACTTTTTATAGAATCGAAGTCCCGTGAGAATCTGATGCCGGGCAGATGATGTTCATCCTCATCCAATTTTAAAATACAATTTTTTTCATTTGAGAATATTATATGTGTACTTTAAAAATGCTACTGTTTTATTCATTATATTCCACTATAATTCTTTAAACCAACAACTCTAAAATAAAATTACAGCCCATGCACTACAAGCAATTGTTTATGAAAGATCTAAAATAGTTTTGTGCCAACTTAATAATAAAGTAGAACTATATTAAAAATACATAGTAAGCTAGTGCGATAAATTAAATAAATGTACATTAGTGAATAATTAAGTCAGACACATATTCCCACAAATAAGATTTTATCTGTAACTCCAACTTTTTTTTGTTTATTTTTAGATTTATGAGTTATCTGTACTAGTACAATGTTTTCCTAGTTTATATCATGTATCTTAGGAAAAATTTATTGAAAACAGTATAAATCAGTTAAAACTGGAGGCTTTCATAAATCTAGCGCTAAATAAATAGCAGTAAACATCAGAAAATTAATGTCCCACAGGTCAACTGTCTTCTTGCAGCATTTTTACAACCATTAATAGATAATTTTCAGTCTGTTTTGGGATGTTGCTGATAACATTTCTGAGAAATTCAGGAGATTTAAGATGCTCTGTCTGTGTAATTCTTTAAAAATGAGGTTTGCTGTTCATTATTAGTTCCGTTGTTCTAAGTCCATTGCTAATTTATAGAAAAAAATGAAATGATGTTTCAGATATAATTTTTAAATTAAAATAATCTGTCACTGTGACTGTAGCAAAACAATGTATTGACTGTAGAGTGTCTTTTGTTTTATATTTTTAATTGTGATGTACTTTCAGAAGTGCTCTAGGGATTCTTAAATTGTGTATTTTTGTGAGAGTCTCTTTATGATATTCAACTGGTTTCCAATGTGGAACTTCTGTGATACAGTATATTTATTTCCTGTGTCATTCTCCTCCGGAGTGTGCATTAATGAATTCCTGGATTTCTGCATATGTGCACTGTCCCAGTAAAGATGGCAATCTGGAGGTCTAAAGAGACAATTTTTGACAAAGCTGAATAATCATGGCCCTCCCCCCACTGCTCAATGGCATAAATAATATCAGTAGAATGGCGGAGGGGTTGCAAAAAAGCTAATTCACCTCACTACATTACTCACATCTCCCTCCTTTAGATCCCAGAGGACTTTCAAAAAATATTGACATGAATGTTCTGTATGCAGATACAAATGTTGATTTTCCATTGTAACAACATTTAAGTGCAAAAAATCATGATCTGTAAAGGTTTGAGGCACAGTATTAAATGGTCCAAAATAGCAGAATAAAAGGAAAGTAAATAATTGTTGCTATATGACAGTTTCCAGATACTGTACACATGACTGAGCATATCTTTCTACAGGCTGTGAGTGGAATAGTGCCTAAAACATAATACACAAGTCAATACCAGGAGTAAATCCAAAGTACTAGATCCTAAACCTGTATTCTCTACAATGGCTTAGCTATAATAAATGCAATTAGTGCAGTGTACATGGGCCCCGGGGTCCCGGGAGACCCACACCCTGCAACCAAGTTTAATTACTTGCCTCTCTAAAGCATGCATCAGTGCTGCAACTGCCTCAGAAATCACCCAGAAAATGGCATGATGCCCATTTTCTCAGTGATATGCACATGAGCAGTAGAGATTAGTCAAAGGTGGTGCGACCAGTGCTCAGCACACAATGCATTTGCGCTATGTGTGGAACAGACCACATCCAACCACTGCCTGGTAAAGCCCCCTCTCACCTGCCTCTGCTACATTCTGAGAATTTTAGCTGCTCATAAAGCATGTCACTTCTTGCTATGAACCACTCCTTATCTGGGAATGGAGCTTTACCATTGATACACAGCCTGCCTGCATCATCTCAAATCTCGTTTCTAGGTGCCTCCTCGCTGCTGCCTTTCCATCAGTGGCTGCCTGGCCAGAATACCTGCTACGGTTCTCCCTGTGATTTCTCCTCTCTCCTGCACTTGAGCTTGCATCTGAGGGTGAATGCTTTCCTGGAGATCTGGTTGCCACAACTGCCATTTTGGGTTTTGCACTTCCGAGTTCTTCTGCTCCTCCCTGAGTACCCTCTTATATCACCTTCTGGGGGACATAAATGGTGTGCTCATATGCTCTCTCTTTCCCTGTACAGATGGTATGCACCACAGCCAGCTACTGTATACTGCCTGTTTCAATGTACAATAGTAGCTGTGCACCTGTCTCCTTCTCTACTAGGTGCACTGCTACTATTATACAATGATGAGTATCACAACTGTCCAACGGATTCTCCAGATATCTCAATCTGAAAATTGCCACCAATGACTTATGGTTACCTCAGCATGTGTGGTTAATGAAAACCAGGTAACTGGTGCCAACAACAAAAAAAAACAACACAAAACATACATATATGGATACCAGACAGTCTTTTTGTAGCTATCTGCATTCAGAATTATTAATTGCACACCCACCTACTCTTTGGTATGTAGCTTTGACCTTACAGGCTTATAGATTCACCAGGAGACATGTACTGTAGAATATGCTAGAATTAATTATCTTTTAATTAGAACAAAATAATCCAAGGTGGGATTTATAACAAAAATCTAAGTTTACAAATATGGACAGAAATACAGTACATGAATCTCAGAAAACAAAAGAAAATAATATCTCAGAAGCCTAACACTTACTCAAAGAATTTAGAACCAGCTGAATCCCCAAGAGACAATGAACACTGAGCTTCGAGTGACACTGGTACTTATTCCAGCTCCACTCTTCCCACCCACCTTTTTTACTTTTAAGCAGCTCAACACTGGACACTGAATATGTAAGGGATCATGTCCTCCCAAGTCTGTACTCAGTAAATAGGGGGGGAGGGTGACTTAGCCCAGATAGGGCACAGACATTCCATTCTCCTTAAGAGGTGAAATTCTACTTTATTTATTATTTATGGCCTAGCATGACCAAATATGATGGTTAAGGGATGAAGGATGCAGTTTCCCATGCCTAAACATTTATGACTGGTACAATATAAAAGATTGTTATCTGTCCACTGCACATAAATTTCTCTTCCACTTTCCCTGGATAAAGTTAGGTCAACTTCAGGACAAGGCTTAGCAGCCATGTTGTTTCATCTAAATTAAACAAAACCATTTCTTTACACATTCTCATATAACATACAATTCTGACACTGCTGACGGTGAATGAATGTCACATCTCTATCACAATGAGGATAAGGAGTGAGGAGGAGAAATGATGAACAGGAGGGGCTCTACTGTGGTGTAATGTGTATAAGGGGCTCTATTGTGGTGTAACGTGTATAAGGGGCACTGTTGTGTGGTGCAATGTGAATTGCTGCTGTTCTGTGGTCTGGCCCATTCCATATGAAGTCACGCCAAGCGCTATCCCTATTTTGAGTATGGGGAGGAGCACCAATTCTCTTTCTGGCACAGGGCATGAAAATGTCTAGTCACAGTTTTGGTCAAAGGGAACATGATGGGGGCCAAGTTTCCTGAGACCTGTGCATGAGGAGTAGACACCTCATGCGCCAGAGTTTACTGTGCAATAGACAGGAGGGAGCCTGCATGGTTACTGCACAAGGGTCCTCTCCTCTGTTAAACCAACCCTGATTCTCTATATAAGATTTAAATTTCTTGGTTAAAATAATGTTTTGTGGACACCAACTACAGTGGTGACCTATTCCTTAGCATAAGAAGGGATTTTTAGATATTCAAGGTTTTACTAACATTCAGTTTCTCTGAAGATTTCACTTTAGGCCACAATATCATTATTTTCTCTAGATGCTGACCCTTTTCTTGTCTTGGAAAAATTCTGCAGGGAAGTTTTTCATGTATATGCATTAAACACTTTCCTTGCAAATACAGAGAAACACTTACATCATTTGGGATATAACTTTGAAATATACAGTAAAATGTAGCTCTACATTTATCAGAAAGACCTGGCAGTTAAATAACATGCAGGTTGTGTTAGTTTCTTTCAATAGATGGAGTTTGTTGCATAGTAGACACAGAAGGAAAGTTAAGGTACATTTCTGAAAATATGCCAAGTTTTATAAATGTGTTTACTGTACAATTTGAGATGAAATATTTCATTGTTACTATTACACTATTTATCACACAAAAATTCCTTGCAACTATTTTTCATAGGTATCGCAAGTTGACACATAAACCATGCAATATAAACAGTGTTAAGCAGTGAAACTTTGTTAATATAAACAAAAACAAGATTTTTTTATTTTTTTAAATCCTTCTCACGATAAACTTGACTAGAGTAATAAATAGTCTTGGCAGGAATAGTAATCATCACTCAAAACTAGAGATGAGCTGTTCAGATTAATTTAAATCCGAACTGCTCCAAACTTGGAGATCCGAGTCAAATCGGAGTCCTGGCTCAGGTTGTCCTGCCAGGCTCAGATGTCAGATGGAGGCCAAAAGTCATCCTCCCAGCTTTAGATTCTGGTGGGTTTTGGATTCCATATAGGGCAGCCATGGCCGGGATTTGGTAACATTTATCTAAGGTTCTGTACTGCTGTCACTGTGTCCATCTAAGAGTCTGTGCTGCTGTCACTATGTCCATCTAAGGGGCTGTGCTGTCACTGTACCCATCTAAGAGGCTGAGCTGCATGTCACTGTGTCCATCTAAGGGGCTGTGCTGTTGTCACTGTGTCCATCTACAGTAAGTGGCTGCACTGTCACTGTTTCCATCTATGTGGTTGTGCTGTCACTGTGTTGATCTATGTGGCTGTGTCCATCCACAAGCTGTGTCTAGTCTCCTTAGTCTAATTCCATCACAGTGGTGCTGCACTGACTTTACAGGTCCCACCCACTGCATCCACAGTGTGACTCCAAATTTTTCAGCACAAAAAAAAAATAGAAGAAGGTCTTACAGGGTTTAAAAATCAGTGCACCTGAACTAAAAAACAATACTTTACAGGGGTAAAGACAATAACTAAAACACCTCTATTAAAGGGAAACTTTAGTGGTGAAAAACAAAAACATAAAATTGGCAATATGCCATTCACCACTGCAGTGGCAAGGAAAGGTTCAGGCCTTGGGCTTTATTTATGAGTGGTGGTTCTGCAACTGTCAGTTAGGCAACTTCATCTGCATCTCATGACGATGCAAGAACTTTTCACCAAGGGTCAGAAGAGATTTTTTTTAAAAATCAAACCGCTTAGGCAGTAGACCAAAATGTGTTCAGAACCATCACACATCACATAGGAGAGTCTAGGGGTGTCCACAGTAGCTGTGTGAGACTGAAATTTCTCACACTGTCCTCACAGAGATGTCTCTTTCGCCTCCTTCCACCATTTTCATGCCATGTGCACATGATGGTGATGCGAACATAATATAAATTGTGGATGATTGTGTGGAAGTGGAACAGGATGAGGGGATTATGTGTACTACTACTATCTGACACTAAAGATGAGGATATTGATGATGTTGTTTGTGTAAGTCATCCATCAGTGGCTGCAGTTCTTGCCCATGATAAAAAGAAAGCCATTGTGATGCCTCGGCATAAGACCAAATAAGACCAACTCTTGGATGTGGAATTATTTTAACCAAATCCAGACAACATTAGTGAAGGCATCTGCTCCATTTGTGAGGCCAAAGTTAGTAGAAGTAGGGATGTTAGCCAATTAGGCACCTCTTTCATGTAATGTAATTTGCGTAGAATTCTTGAAATTTATTTTACAAGATTATAATGTAATTAACAACCTCATCTCCAAACAACCAAACATTTCTGCCACAAAATTGTCAGTCCCTGTTGCTGAATTGCTTGGTTTGTTTAACTGTGCATGTCCTTTTTAATATCAAATATAAAGTTGAGTGGAAGGGCCCAAGGACAATTCCATTCTTTTCAAAAAGGCCAGTCATTTTGAGGGGCATTAGGTTTGATTTATTTATTTTTCTTAGATATTTTGGTTGGTTTAGCTCTATGGGGGTAATTCCAAGTTGATTGTAGCAGGAATTTTGTTAGCAGTTGGGCAAAACCATGTGCACTGCAGGAGAGGCAGATTTAACATGTGCAGAGAGAGTTAGATTTGGGTGTGGTGTGTTCAATCTGCAATCTAATTTGCAGTGTAAAAATAAAGCAGCCAGTATTTACCCTGCACAGAAACAAAATAACCCACCCAAATCTAACTCTTCCTGCACATGTTATATCTGCCTCCCCTGCAGTGCACATGGTTTTGCCCAACTGCTAACAAAATTCCTGCTGCGATCAACTTGGAATTACCCCCTATGATCATTATGGGCTGCATTTTTGTGGGGACATTTATTTATTTTATTGCCTTTTTGCTACTAGGCCTCACCTTGCAGAGAGTATGGAACATACAGTTGCCTACCACATTCAATAAATCAATCAATCATATCAATGACTTCACTGCTTTACCATACAGTTGCCAACGCCTACCACAATCAATCTTTTTTTTTCCATTTGTCTTTTATCGTCCTATTGCCCCTAGGCCTCACAGAGAAAATTTCATTCACATCTGTTTCTTCCTTAGTGGACCATACAGTTGCCAATGCCAACCACAATCAATCAATCTTTTTTTTATATTCTTTTATTGTTGACATAATAAATATAAGAGAATATAAGAAGTGTGATTCGTTGCTGTGAGTTGTCATTTTTGAAAAAAGTAAAGGAGAATTGCTATTTTTAATTGCAGAACTTGTGTAATGTTGAGTTCATCAATATGGAGAATGTGGATCATACAGTTGCCTACCTTAATCAATTAATCCTTTTTAAATTCTTCTTTTATTATCTTATTACTACTAGGCCTTGCCTCACTGTCACTTAGTTTACTCAGTCAGCTAGCAAGCTGCAGCCTTTTGGTGTTTAAAACTGAGTGGAAAATAATGGAAATTAATGTTATTAATGGTTATTAATACTCTAGGGGAAAAAAGGCCCAAATTATGGCCCTCATTCCGAGTTGTTCGCTCGGTATTTTTCATCGCATCGCAGTGAAAATCCGCTTAGTACGCATGCGCAATGTTCGCACTGCGACTGCGCCAAGTAACTTTACTATGAAGAAAGTATTTTTACTCACGGCTTTTTCTTCGCTCCGGCGATCGTAATGTGATTGACAGGAAATGGGTGTTACTGGGCGGATACACGGCGTTTCAGGGGCGTGTGGCTGAAAACGCTACCGTTTCCGGAAAAAACGCAGGAGTGGCCGGGGAAACGGTGGGAGTGCCTGGGCGAACGCTGGGTGTGTTTGTGACGTCAACCAGGAACGACAAGCACTGAAATGATCGCACAGGCAGAGTAAGTCTGGAGCTACTCTGAAACTGCTAACTCGTTTGTAATCGCAATATTGCGCGTACGTCGGTCGCAATTTTAAGAAGCTAAGATTCACTCCCAGTAGGCGGCGGCTTAGCGTGTGTAACTCTGCTACATTCGCCTTGCGAGCGAACAACTCGGAATGAGGGCCTATGTTATTTTTATTTTTTTTGTGAATTTAGAAAAAAAGAAAAGAAAAAAGAAAAACCAGTCACAACAGTTTTGCAAAACTGAAACCAGATGACAAATTAGAGCCAAAATCAGCAAAAATGGTAGAGTGCAGATCTCTACTTAAAATAGTTTTAATATGTAGTAAGTAAGAACTCATTTAAGTGCTGTACTGTATATTTCATTGCAATAAACAGTATGTTTTAACATTTATCACATACTGTAGCTCACCACAAACAGAAAGTGTTTTTTTTCTCACCTCTAGCAGAAATGAGACCTAATATGGGGCCTTATTCAAACCAGATCGCTAGCTAGAGGTTTTTTGCACTGCTGCAAGCAGATAGTCGCTGCCAAAAGGGGAGTGTATTTTTGCTTTGCAAGTGTGCGAACTCATGTGCAGCCGGGCGGTACAAAAAATATTTGTGCAGTTTCTCAGTTACCCAGAACTTACTCAGCCCTTGCGATCACTTCAGACTGTCCGGAACCGGAACCGGAATTGATGTCAGACACCCGCACTGCAAACGCTTGGACACAACTGCCTTTTCCAACCACTCCCAGAAAAACGGTCAGTTGCCACCCACAAATGCCTTCTTCCTGTCAATCTCCTTGTGATCGGCTGTGCAAATGGATTCTTCGTAAAACCCATCGCACAGCAACAATCAGCTTTGTACCCAAGCGATGCGCCTGCGCATTGCGGTGCATACGCATGCGCAGTTCTGACCTGATCGCAGCGCAGTGAAAAAAACCTAGCATGCGATCAGGTCTGAATGACCCCCATGGCCCCACTGTATCATACATTTTTTTACTTTGTCTCCTGTTGAATTGATATAATAGCATGTGCAATGTTACCAGATGGAAAAAAATAACTGTGTTTCAGCTACATAATTCTCAGAAAATGCCTTAAATCCAGCCACTTTGAAGCCCATTATTAAAGTGAGGAAATGTTGGTAAAAGATTCAGTTGATAGTTGATCACTTTCAAAACACTGCAGCATATTTGTATGTTTATGAGTTCCGTTATCTTGTGTTATTGTTCAGAACTGTTTTAAAGTCATTCTTTAATAAATATGCAAAACCAGCAGAATGGATTGTCTGACAGAGAGAGCAGGCATTTCTCATCATTACTTTTGAAGCCTTGCCACATTTAGGGTACTAATAAGGGCTTCCCCATTGCTAATCTCTCTTACCAATGCCCTTCTACTGCCAGCTTACCCAGGGACTTATCTGCACCCACCTCCACTGATTTTGTGATCCAGTCCACCCTTGCAGACTGGAGCTGTGGCCTAGTGTGGGGGACTGATGTCATCGGACCCGTAGTGACCATGACCGCTGCTGGAGTCAGATTACCCTGCTGCCTTCCTTGCTGTGAGCGGCTTAACCACCTTCACTCTCACTGTAACAGGTGAGCTGCATCCAGTACGAGTGCCTGGATGCATGCTATATATTGTTGTGAGTGAGACCTACTTGTCAATGCCTGCCCTGCTGTGCTGTGGACCAGAGTCCCTGAAGCTCTCTTCTCAGCAAGGCATTTCCTCAAGCTGGACTGCGATTATCCTGCAAAGAAGCTCCTCCTGTGACCTAGGCTGTATGGGACTGAGCTGTTTCTTTAACTTGATTATCACCTAACTTGGTTGCCTACATGGTCATCTTCATCTCCAGTTTGTGGTGAGTGACAGCAGTTTTTTTGTCCCACCACTATCCTTGTACTTGACATCTGGACCCCTGGCTGCACACTTATTGGGGTGGTTGAAAATGCTGGTCTGTCTCTACATGTGTGTTATTACTATTTGCTATTCTTCATCTCTGAGCTATTGCTCTACTATATCATGCCATCCCCGGTGGGCTAATGTAAATTTCAGCCATGCAATAACCTACTCTCTGCTTGCTGTTGCACCACCATCCAGTGCCTTCTGTTTGTTAGTGTTTTCTTCTACGTGTCTCCATTTGACTACTTGCCATACTACCACTCCTCCTAAATCAGGGGTGGGTACCTTTTTTCTACCAAGGGCCATTTGGATATTTATAAAATCCTTCATGGGCCATTCAAAAATTATCAACTTAAAAACTAGCCTGCCCCCAGTAGTTATGCCCCAGTAGACATGCCCTCAGTAGTTATGCCCCAAGTCAGTAGTTATGCCCCCAGTCAGTAGTTATGCCCCCAGTAGATATACCCCCAGTCAGTAGTTATGCCCCCAGTAGATATACCCCCAGTCAGTTGTTATGCCCCATTAGATATGGCCCCAGTCAGTTGTTATGCCCCATTAGATATGCCCACAGTCAGTTGTTATGCCCCATTAAATATACCAATTAGATATGCCCCCTAGTATTATTATTATTATCCTTTATTTATATGGCACCACAAGGGTTCCACAGCGCCCAATTACAGAGTACATAAACAAATAATCAAACAGGAAAACAGCAACTTACAGTTGATGACAGTATAAGACAAGTACAGGGTAAATAAACATAGTTACATAAGCAGATGACACTGGAATAAGTATCAGGTGGCAGAAGACTGCTGGATTTGGGGCAGTTGAAGATTATTAAAGAAAGGATAAGCACATGAGGGAAGAGGGCCCTGCTCGTGAGAGCTTACATTCTAAAGGGGAGGGGTAGACAGATAGGGGTTACACAGACAGGGTACATAGAGAGCGTGGAACAGAGGGTTAGGATGAGATTTGGCTGGGTTTGGTGAAGAAGTGGGTCTTGAGAGCTTGTTTGAAGTTTTGTAGAGAGGTGGAGAGTCTGAGGAGGAGAGGTAGGGAATTCCAGAGAAGTGGTGCAGCACGTAGTAGCGCCGCTTACACACACATCAAAAGGAAAAACAATACAATACTCACCAGCCCCACTCCTGCTTCCAGACCGTTGCCCTCCGCCTGGCTGCCAGCTCCTCAGAACTAAGGGAGAGAGTTCATGACATCTCTCCCATAGCACCGCACAGCCGCAAACGCACACTGCCAGAGCCAGAAGCTGAAGTTCAGGAGGGGAAGAAGCCGGGCGTCCGCTAATAACAAAATCTCAGCGGGCACCTGGCATCTCCCTCAGTTAGGTGAGCCTGGCAGGGCCAGATCAAGTGGCTCTGCGGGCCTTATATGGCCCGCGGGCCTGAGGTTCCCCACCCCTGTCCTAAATTATCCTGAAGTTTCTCTCTCCTGTTCAATTTCTAACTATGGAGGTAATTCAGAGTTGATCGTAGATGTGCTAAATTTAGCACATCTATGATCATTTACTCTGACATGCGGGGGGACGCCCAGCACAGGGCTAGTCCACCCTGCATGTCAGTCGCTACCCCACCTGCACAGGTACAAAAGCATCGCACGGCAGCGAGTAGCTCCATACCTGCGCAGCTCCTGCGCACTGGCAGGGAGCTAACCACTGCATTCCAGGTTGCAGCTGCTGTGTGTGACGTCACGCAACCGCAGCGGCCCGCCCACCCCCAATGGTCTGGACATGCCTCCTTTGTCCGAACAGCGCCCTACCAATGGCATTCTAATGCCGTTGGCATGCCCCCTCCTGCCCCGCGACTGCCTCTGCCTGTCAATCAGACAGAGGCAATCGCAGCCATAGCTTCACACTGGGCTCCCGGGGTGCACACGCGCAGTGCGGCAGCACTCCACAAAGTAATTGAGACAGCGATTGCTACTGCTGCAGTGATGCAGTCTGAATTACCCCCTATGTCGGCACCTCAGCAGTGAGTAGAAACATCAGTGCAATTGCTATGGGTAGAAATTGTTAGCCTGGGAGGCCGTACAGACCATCTTGAGGGGAAGATGGAGGAGCTTGTTTACTTTCTCAATGGCATGCTCACAGATCACTCTAAGTTGCAATCTTAGGTGTCTTCGATTAGGGATAAGATGGCAGAACTAGAGGACAGATAGAGATAGAATTACATCAAAATACAGGGTATCCTGCACTCCTTTGCCCCTGAGAAATGCAATAATACCTGACCAAGCTGTTCCTTAAGCTTCTCCTCTTGGCTACTAGACCTCATCATTGATTGGGTTCACCACTAGCCTAGGCTGACAGTTGGAGCTGCGAACTTCCCCAGGGATACCTTGCCAGACATGCAGAGGGATCCCATACTTCAGATTTTCCCACATCTGTCAGAACACACCTTCATGCTATCATTGCTGCATGATATTCTCAACTGATGGGTCTTTCCAGTCAAATTTCTGGGCCACTGTGACTCTTCATCTAAGTGACTTCTACGTTTAAGGCTGGCGTTAAACTGCAGGCAGAATGGGACATTTCCATTGCTACTCCTCCTTCTCGACCAGATGATAGGCTATCTACAGACAAAGCAGTGAACACATTAGAAAATTCTGTACCTACTGTGGCTCTGATGTGTTCCTGATGAGCTCCGGTTTCTCCTTGCCTCCAGCTCATTTCCTTTGCTCATGGTTTACTGCGGGGGTGGTTCCTATACTGGGCTACTAACCCAATAATTTTTGTTTTTCTGTATTTCCTCCCCTGCAGCAAATGCTGTAGCCTCATATTTTTGGCAAATTCTCTTTCTACCCTTTTATTTTGTGTTTTCCTTTTGCCGTTTTGGTCATTTTCTCCCTACCCTTTCCTGTCAGTTTTTGGGAAACTAGATCCTTTGTGTTACTTCTGCCCTATGGGCTTCCATTTTGATAGTCTTACATGGTTAAATTTTACTCATTTTGCACTCACAGTCTTAACTCCCCACATAAAAGAAGTCTGGCTGTAGCTGATTTTTATCAGGAGTAAACAAAAATTCAGGCCTCTAGATATCCAGTTGCTTATTATACCAATGGTCCATTTAAGTTGGAACTGAGCATCAATACTGTTTCACCCAAGGGCATAGCTACCACAGGTGGAGGGAGTGCATCTGCTATGGGGCCCACACCTAAGAGGGGCCCACCTTCCCTGTCAACGTTACATGTATTCTAATACATTTTTACCACTGAGTAGTTAAATAGGACCCCTACAACTTTTGCCTTGGAGCCTAAAAATATCTGGTTTTGCCTCTGGACCTGCTCATTGTAATGTGGTATATAGTGAACTGGCGAACATTATAATGTTACATAATATGAACAGAGCACTGTAATGTGGCACAGCATGACGTGGAAGCACTATAGTGTGGCATAATATGAACTGGGCATTGTGTATGTCATAATGTGAATTGAGGGTACTGTGGTGCATTATGTGTGCTGACAGCTCTACACTTTGACATATAATAAACTAGAGCACAGCTATATAAACTATGGTACTAATATTAGAGATGAGCGGGTTCGGTTTCTCTGAATCCGAACCCGCCAGAACTTCATGTTTTTTTTCACGGGTCCGAGCGACTCGGATCTTCCCGCCTTGCTCGGTTAACCCGAGCGCGCCCGAACGTCATCATGACGCTGTCGGATTCTCGCGAGGCTCGGATTCTATCGCGAGACTCGGATTCTATATAAGGAGCCGCGCGTCGCCGCCATTTTCACACGTGCATTGAGATTGATAGGGAGAGGACGTGGCTGGCGTCCTCTCCATTTAGATTATAAGAGACTGAGAGAGATTTACTGGAGCTGACTAGGAGGAGTACTGTTACTGTAGAAGTGTAGAGACTGAGTGGAGAGAGTTTACTAGTGAGGACAGTGCAGTTTACTTTATAATCCGTTCTCTGCCTGAAAAAAGCGATACACAGCACACAGTGACTCAGTCACATACCATATCTGTGTGCACTGCTCAGGCTCAGGCCAGTGTGCTGCATCATCTATTATCTATATATAATATTATATATATCTGTCTGACTGCTCAGCTCACACAGCTTATAATTGTGGGGGAGACTGGGGAGCACTACTGCAGTGCCAGTTATAGGTTATAGCAGGAGCCAGGAGTACATAATATATTATATAGTGAGTGACCACCAGACACACAGTGCAGTTTATTTAATATATCCGTTCTCTGCCTGAAAAAAGCGATACACACAGTGACTCAGTCAGTCACATACCATATCTGTGTGCACTGCTCAGGCTCAGGCCAGTGTGCTGCATCATCTATTATCTATATATAATATTATATATATCTGTCTGACTGCTCAGCTCACACAGCTTATAATTGTGGGGGAGACTGGGGAGCACTACTGCAGTGCCAGTTATAGGTTATAGCAGGAGCCAGGAGTACATAATATATTATATAGTGAGTGACCACCAGACACACAGTGCAGTTTATTTAATATATCCGTTCTCTGCCTGAAAAAAGCGATACACACAGTGACTCAGTCAGTCACATACCATATCTGTGTGCACTGCTCAGGCTCAGGCCAGTGTGCTGCATCATCTATATATATTATATATCTGTCTGACTGCTCAGCTCACACAGCTTATAATTGTGGGGGAGACTGGGGAGCACTACTGCAGTGCCAGTTATAGGTTATAGCAGGAGCCAGGAGTACATATTATATTAAAATTAAACAGTGCACACTTTTGCTGCAGGAGTGCCACTGCCAGTGTGACTGACCAGTGACCTGACCACACTGACCACCAGTATAGTTAGTAGTATACTTATATTGTGATTGCCTGAAAAAGTTAAACACTCGTCGTGTGACTTCACTTGTGTGTTTTTTTTTTTTTTATTCTATAAAAATAAAACTCATTCTGCTGACAGACAGTGTCCAGCAGGTCCGTCATTATATAATATATAATATATACCTGTCCGGCTGCAGTAGTGATATATATATATTTTTTATATCATTTATCATCCAGTCGCAGCAGACACAGTACGGTAGTTCACGGCTGTGGCTACCTCTGTGTCTCTGCACTCGGCAGGCAGTCCGTCCATAATTGTAATACCACCTAACCGTGGATTTTTTTCATTCTTCTTTATACATACATAGTTACATAGACATCTTCTCTTTATCAACCAGTCTATATTAGCTGCAGACACAGTACAGTACGGTAGTTCACGGCTGTGGCTACCTCTGTGTCTGCACTCGGCAGGCAGTCCGTCCATAATTGTATACCACCTAACCGTGGTTTTTTTTCATTCTTCTTTATACATACATAGTTACATAGACATCTTCTCTTTATCAACCAGTCTATATTAGCTGCAGACACAGTACAGTAAGGTAGTTCACGGCTGTGGCTACCTCTGTGTCTGCACTCGGCAGGCAGTCCGTCCATAATTGTATACCACCTAACCGTGGATTTTTTTCAGTCTTCTTTATACATACATAGTTACATAGACATCTTCTCTTTATCAACCAGTCTATATTAGCTGCAGACACAGTACAGTACGGTAGTTCACGGCTGTGGCTACCTCTGTGTCTGCAGTCGGCAGGCAGTCCATAATTGTATACTAGTATCCATCTCCATTGTTTACCTGAGGTGCCTTTTAGTTGTGCCTATTAAAATATGGAGAACAAAAATGTTGAGGTTCCAAAATTAGGGAAAGATCAAGATCCACTTCCACCTCGTGCTGAAGCTGCTGCCACTAGTCATGGCCGAGACGATGAAATGCCAGCAACGTCGTCTGCCAAGGCCGATGCCCAATGTCATAGTACAGAGCATGTCAAATCCAAAACACCAAATATCAGAAAAAAAAGGACTCCAAAACCTAAAATAAAATTGTCGGAGGAGAAGCGTAAACTTGCCAATATGCCATTTACCACACGGAGTGGCAAGGAACGGCTGAGGCCCTGGCCTATGTTCATGGCTAGTGGTTCAGCTTCACATGAGGATGGAAGCACTCAGCCTCTCGCTAGAAAAATGAAAAGACTCAAGCTGGCAAAAGCAGCACAGCAAAGAACTGTGCATTCTTCGAAATCCCAAATCCACAAGGAGAGTCCAATTGTGTCGGTTGCGATGCCTGACCTTCCCAACACTGGACGTGAAGAGCATGCGCCTTCCACCATTTGCACGCCCCCTGCAAGTGCTGGAAGGAGCACCCGCAGTCCAGTTCCTGATAGTCAGATTGAAGATGTCAGTGTTGAAGTACACCAGGATGAGGAGGATATGGGTGTTGCTGGCGCTGGGGAGGAAATTGACCAGGAGGATTCTGATGGTGAGGTGGTTTGTTTAAGTCAGGCACCCCGGGAGACACCTGTTGTCCGTGGGAGGAATATGGCCGTTGACATGCCAGGTGAAAATACCAAAAAAATCAGCTCTTCGGTGTGGAGGTATTTCACCAGAAATGCGGACAACAGGTGTCAAGCCGTGTGTTCCCTTTGTCAAGCTGTAATAAGTAGGGGTAAGGACGTTAACCACCTCGGAACATCCTCCCTTATACGTCACCTGCAGCGCATTCATAATAAGTCAGTGACAAGTTCAAAAACTTTGGGTGACAGCGGAAGCAGTCCACTGACCAGTAAATCCCTTCCTCTTGTAACCAAGCTCACGCAAACCACCCCACCAACTCCCTCAGTGTCAATTTCCTCCTTCCCCAGGAATGCCAATAGTCCTGCAGGCCATGTCACTGGCAATTCTGACGAGTCCTCTCCTGCCTGGGATTCCTCCGATGCATCCTTGCGTGTAACGCCTACTGCTGCTGGCGCTGCTGTTGTTGCCGCTGGGAGTCGATGGTCATCCCAGAGGGGAAGTCGTAAGCCCACTTGTACTACTTCCAGTAAGCAATTGACTGTTCAACAGTCCTTTGCGAGGAAGATGAAATATCACAGCAGTCATCCTACTGCAAAGCGGATAACTGAGGCCTTGACAACTATGTTGGTGTTAGACGTGCGTCCGGTATCCGCCGTTAGTTCACAGGGAACTAGACAATTTATTGAGGCAGTGTGCCCCCGTTACCAAATACCATCTAGGTTCCACTTCTCTAGGCAGGCGATACCGAGAATGTACACGGACGTCAGAAAAAGACTCACCAGTGTCCTAAAAAATGCAGTTGTACCCAATGTCCACTTAACCACGGACATGTGGACAAGTGGAGCAGGGCAGGGTCAGGACTATATGACTGTGACAGCCCACTGGGTAGATGTATGGACTCCCGCCGCAAGAACAGCAGCGGCGGCACCAGTAGCAGCATCTCGCAAACGCCAACTCTTTCCTAGGCAGGCTACGCTTTGTATCACCGCTTTCCAGAATATGCACACAGCTGAAAACCTCTTACGGCAACTGAGGAAGATCATCGCGGAATGGCTTACCCCAATTGGACTCTCCTGTGGATTTGTGGCATCGGACAACGCCAGCAATATTGTGTGTGCATTAAATATGGGCAAATTCCAGCACGTCCCATGTTTTGCACATACCTTGAATTTGGTGGTGCAGAATTTTTTAAAAAACGACAGGGGCGTGCAAGAGATGCTGTCGGTGGCCAGAAGAATTGCGGGACACTTTCGGCGTACAGGCACCACGTACAGAAGACTGGAGCACCACCAAAAACTACTGAACCTGCCCTGCCATCATCTGAAGCAAGAAGTGGTAACGAGGTGGAATTCAACCCTCTATATGCTTCAGAGGTTGGAGGAGCAGCAAAAGGCCATTCAAGCCTATACAATTGAGCACGATATAGGAGGTGGAATGCACCTGTCTCAAGTGCAGTGGAGAATGATTTCAACGTTGTGCAAGGTTCTGATGCCCTTTGAACTTGCCACACGTGAAGTCAGTTCAGACACTGCCAGCCTGAGTCAGGTCATTCCCCTCATCAGGCTTTTGCAGAAGAAGCTGGAGGCATTGAAGAAGG
Source organism: Pseudophryne corroboree (assembly GCF_028390025.1). Lineage (NCBI taxonomy): Eukaryota > Metazoa > Chordata > Amphibia > Anura > Myobatrachidae > Pseudophryne > Pseudophryne corroboree. The sequence continues at coordinate 771,294,681 of NC_086444.1, read as the reverse complement.
AGCTAAAAGGGAGCGATTCCGCTAGGCATGTGGGACTTGTGGATGCAGCCCTTAATTCGCTTAACAAGGATTCACGGGTGGTCAATCTGTTGAAATCAGAGCACTACATTTTGGCCACCGTGCTCGATCCTAGATTTAAAGCCTACCTTGGATCTCTCTTTCCGGCAGACACAAGTCTGCTGGGGTTGAAAGACCTGCTGGTGACAAAATTGTCAAGTCAAGCGGAACGCGACCTGTCAACATCTCCTCCTTCACATTCTCCCGCAACTGGGGGTGCGAGGAAAAGGCTCAGAATTCCGAGCCCACCCGCTGGCGGTGATGCAGGGCAGTCTGGAGCGACTGCTGATGCTGACATCTGGTCCGGACTGAAGGACCTGACAACGATTACGGACATGTCGTCTACTGTCACTGCATATGATTCTCTCAACATTGATAGAATGGTGGAGGATTATATGAGTGACCGCATCCAAGTAGGCACGTCACACAGTCCGTACTTATACTGGCAGGAAAAAGAGGCAATTTGGAGGCCCTTGCACAAACTGGCTTTATTCTACCTAAGTTGCCCTCCCACAAGTGTGTACTCCGAAAGAGTGTTTAGTGCCGCCGCTCACCTTGTCAGCAATCGGCGTACGAGGTTACATCCAGAAAATGTGGAGAAGATGATGTTCATTAAAATGAATTATAATCAATTCCTCCGCGGAGACATTGACCAGCAGCAATTGCCTCCACAAAGTACACAGGGAGCTGAGATGGTGGATTCCAGTGGGGACGAATTGATAATCTGTGAGGAGGGGGATGTACACGGTGATATATCGGAGGGTGAAGATGAGGTGGACATCTTGCCTCTGTAGAGCCAGTTTGTGCAAGGAGAGATTAATTGCTTCTTTTTTGGGGGGGGTCCAAACCAACCATATCAGTCACAGTCGTGTGGCAGACCCTGTCACTGAAATGATGGGTTGGTTAAAGTGTGCATGTCCTGTTTTGTTTATACAACATAAGGGTGGGTGGGAGGGCCCAAGGACAATTCCATCTTGCACCTCTTTTTTCTTTTCTTTTTCTTTGCATCATGTGCTGATTGGGGAGGGTTTTTTGGAAGGGACATCCTGCGTGACACTGCAGTGCCACTCCTAGATGGGCCCGGTGTTTGTGTCGGCCACTAGGGTCGCTAATCTTACTCACACAGTCAGCTACCTCATTGCGCCTCTTTTTTTCTTTGCGTCATGTGCTGTTTGGGGAGGGTTTTTTGGAAGGGACATCCTGCGTGACACTGCAGTGCCACTCCTAGATGGGCCCGGTGTTTGTGTCGGCCACTAGGGTCGCTAATCTTACTCACACAGCTACCTCATTGCGCCTCTTTTTTTCTTTGCGTCATGTGCTGTTTGGGGAGGGTTTTTTGGAAGGGACATACTGCGTGACACTGCAGTGCCACTCCTAGATGGGCCCGGTGTTTGTGTCGGCCACTAGGGTGGCTAATCTTACTCACACAGCTACCTCATTGCGCCTCTTTTTTTCTTTGCGTCATGTGCTGTTTGGGGAGGGTTTTTTGGAAGGGCCATCCTGCGTGACACTGCAGTGCCACTCCTAGATGGGCCCGGTGTTTGTGTCGGCCACTAGGGTCGCTAATCTTACTCACACAGCTACCTCATTGCGCCTCTTTTTTTCTTTGCGTCATGTGCTGTTTGGGGAGGGTTTTTTGGAAGGGACATCCTGCGTGACACTGCAGTGCCACTCCTAGATGGGCCCGGTGTTTGTGTCGGCCACTAGGGTCGCTTATCTTACTCACACAGCGACCTCGGTGCAAATTTTAGGACTAAAAATAATATTGTGAGGTGTGAGGTATTCAGAATAGACTGAAAATGAGTGTAAATTATGGTTTTTGAGGTTAATAATACTTTGGGATCAAAATGACCCCCAAATTCTATGATTTAAGCTGTTTTTTAGTGTTTTTTGAAAAAAACACCCGAATCCAAAACACACCCGAATCCGACAAAAAAAATTCGGTGAGGTTTTGCCAAAACGCGTTCGAACCCAAAACACGGCCGCGGAACTGAACCCAAAACCAAAACACAAAACCCGAAAAATTTCAGGCGCTCATCTCTAACTAATATGGGGCATCAGATTAATTAGGGGACTACTATGGTTCAGAAAATTAACTAGAGACCTATTATAAGATATTAAATTAACAACTGCTGCAGTGAGGTGTCTCTGTTGAAGCATTGGGGCAGGGGCCCCTTCAAAATGTTGGTTTGGGGCCCAAAAGTTCTGCTATACTCCTGGTTTCACTGCTAAATACAGTTTGCGCTATCCAACAAGATAGCAATCAGAGACAGCAGATATTTGATACTGAATGGTAAACTAGAAAACATGGAGGTCACTCTCATTTCTCTTTATGTCTATAACTCCCATCAGGTATTTGTACTTAGGAGTAAGTATGGGGTTCTTCCAAAGGTTTAAAAACATTTGGTTGTCATGGGTGAGTTTGATTTAGTTCCCAACACAAAGCTTGACAAGTCTCCTTCTTCTAGAGAGGCAAGAGCTAGTCCCAACCCTTCTATAGCCTTCCATACCTTGACTGTGATTTATGATTCACTGCCCTCCCCAACCTTTTTCATTTTTGTCTTCCCCTCTTCAAAATATTTTTTTCTTACAAAAACTTGAATTAAAACTATTGTTGAATAAAAATAACTAAATACATATGAAAAACCAACAATTTTATAACCAGTAATATCTTTTGCTAACCTGCTAACCGAAGGCATGAATGGCAATTGAAGGTTATCTAATCACCATATATGTAAAGATTCTGTGTTTGCACTACCCTACACATTATTAACTTATTACACAACCCAACAAGAAGACTCAGGAAAATGTATCCAACACCAACAAAGGACAACACATTGAGCTATCATCCTGATTTAGAAATGTATGAAATGCCAATATTTACGGAGTTTAATGATTATCGGCTGATTGCTCATGCATCACAGATGCACTGTGCATTTGCCAAGGCACCTTAGCAAAGTCACTCTAATTGAAGAATTGTTTGCAAATTGATTAACAGTAAGGGACTGTGGGGAGGTATCTGTGGGGAGGTGGAGTGTCTCAGCCTACAACTGTGATCCCATATGTTGAAAACATTGCGCCCATTAAGCATACCCATAGGATTACTCAGATGATCAATAATCAAAGGATCTGCAAGTACTGCTGCATGTTTGTATGCAGTTGCTAGGATCTACAAAACCACCAGTGGGCTTCTCCATACATTTATAGGTGGCTACAGCATTAGCATACTTGCTGCATTCAACATGCTGCATTCGACCATTTGCATGTTGCCCTTTTGAACCTGTTGACCTTGTGACCCTGTTGACCTAAGATCATGTTGACCACTTAACTATCGACCTTTTGACACTGTTGACCTACTGTCTATCTTCAATCCACACCCATACAGAATAGGCAATCATGATAATGCACAGCATGAAAAATACAGGTCAGTAAAAAAGAAACTTCACTATAAACATAGACTATGGTAAGGGAAGAGGTAATAAAGAGATATCTAGGAAAACCTTTGAGGTGATCATTGAGAGAAAGTGGGGGAAGACTTACAGATAGAACCAAGGGGCTAACATTTTATAAAACTTGTCGTCTTTGTCATGGAGTTGATATGTAATTGTATCTGTTCATGTAATAAACTAAATGAAGGGCTTCAGGGCTTAAAGCCAGTAGTCAACCTTTTTCCAATGTCTAGCTATCAGCATTAGGCAACAGCAAGAAAATGGGAAGCCAGATTTGCAGAATGGTAGTCAGAATCTGGGAGAGAGAAATAAAGTACAATAGGAACCACCAGGGATCCTTACAGACAGAGCACTGAAGGACCAAGTAAAGAAGGGAATAGGCTTTGTCCACCAAATAGTTAAGAAGGTGTATGTCCACAATCTGACCAACAAGGAGGGAGTAGAAAGATATATTTTATCAAACTTCTTGAGATTAAGTTATTAAGGTGGAGAATGAGCTAGAGGCTACAGAACTTCTCTCTTAAAGCCTTCCCAAAGTCTTCATCAGGTGTGGGGGGGGGGGGGCAAAGTCTCACTCCCCTTTGTGCTGTGTCCAGAATCCAAGATTGTAATAATAATAATAATAATAATTTTATTTATTTAGTGATCTTCTCCAATAGAACTCATGGCTCTTAACAGATAGAAGTAATATAATACAGTACAGAAACAATGAAGTACAGAAAAGCTATTCATAAAATACAGAGAGCATGGAGATACTATAGGGAAATTATGGAAACAGGAAAGTGTTGAGTCTGTTTTTGAAGGATACTGGAGTGGGGCTACTTGAGTTGTTTGGGGAAGTGAGTTGCATAGAGTCGGAGCCCCATGGCTAAAAGCTTGACACCCAGATGAATTACGGGAGATTCTAGGTACTGCTAAAAGTGTTTCATCTATAGATTGCAGTAATCGAGTGGGACAGTATGGAATCAGAAGCTGCTTTAGGTACCTTGGGCCCTGGTCATGTAGATCCTTGAAACTCAGTAAGTCAATCTTGAAGATGATTTGCAATCTTACAGGCAACCAGTGGAGGGAGTAGAAAATGGGTGTTATGTGGGATGATTGGTTAACAGCCTGGCAGCTGTGTTTTGTACCAGTTGTAAGTGGTGCAATTCTATTGCTGAGAGACCAAGGTAGAGGGCATTGCAGTAGTCTAATCGAGATGATACAAATGCATGGATGACTATCGGCAGATCTTTAGAGGGAATTAAGTGTTTGATTCTGGCTATATTCCTCAGATGAAAGAATGAGCATTTGATTGTGGCTGATATCTGTCAAGACAGCACCAAGATTCCAAATATGATCAGTGTTTTGTAATTCTGTACCCCAAGTATAAGTCCAGTTGGTTGCCTATGTTGAAGTCTTGTCCATTGATGTTGAGGTTATATCATAAGGATGTCTGTTTTATCAGAATTTAGTCTCAGCCAACTAGCACTCATCCACTCCCGCAGCTCAGCTAGACAGCCATTTAAGGTTGCAAAGAACAAGTACAGTTGTGTATCATCTGCATAGCAGTGGAAGACTAGGCCATAGTGACTGATTATTTCACCCAGTTGTAGCATGTATACTGCAAATAGCATGGGGGATAGAATAGAACCTTGTGGGATACCTCATGGCAACAACACTGATGGTGATGAGTATACTCCAGACAAAACTCTCTGTGACCTGTCAGTGAGGAATAAATTGAACCAGCTTAGGACTGTGCCATCCAGTCCACAGAAATTTTTCAGTCAGAATTTTTCAGTCAGAAGCACATGGTCCATGGTATCAGATGCTGCAGATAGATCCAGAACAATAAAGATTGAACAGTCACCTTTGTCTCTTGCCATCAGAAGATCATTTAACACACACACACACACACACACACACACACACACACACACACACCAGGGCTGTTTCAGTGCTATGTCTTCTCCTGAATCATAAATATCATGGGTTGTCTGGAGGGGGTTCCATTTGATTTGCAACCACTTTCTCAATAACCTTTCCTTAGAAAAGGAAGGTTTGATTCCGTCCTGTAGTGGGTCATGCAGTCGGGGCCTAAATTAGATTTTTTTACAAGGAGGTCTAACTATTGCTTCCTTTAGGGGCTCAGTAAAAATACCTGTGTGCAAAGAGCATTGAACATTTTTTGCAAAGACAGGGCCAATTATATCCATAAACCCTATTAGAAGCTTTGTTAAGGCAAGGTCCAGATCACAGGTAGTGGGTTGCAAAATCCGGGCAATTTTTAGCAATTTTCTTTACATCCATTGAGTCAAAGCTGGTCCTTGAAGATAGTTGGCTTACATTGGCAGGCTTGGTAGTTTGGCACTCCTCTGATGGCACTGTGGAGATTCCAGCCTGGATGGCGGATATTTTGTCTGCAAAGACGTTTGCAAACTGTGAAAGTGTTTCATCAGTCTGCAGGCATGCTGGCATGTAAAGCATCTCCACTGTGCCGAAAAGTTGAGCTGGCCTATTGTTTGCTGCCATGATCTCATTTGACAGCAACTCTGATTTCTTATGGGTGATAGTCAATTGATATTCTTCATTATGCTTTATTAGTTTCATCTTTTCCTCCACCAGGTTAGTTTTACTCCATCATCTTTCCAGTCTATGCCCCCTTGTCTTGAGCTCATTAATACTGTTGTTAAACCAGAGAGCTTGACAGTGTGGTCTACAAAGTTGTATACACACATGAGCAATAATGACAATTGCAGCCATCACGTCTCTATTATAGTAACAAACCAGGGAACAGGGGTCTTCACAGGCACCCAGTATCGCAGAGAGATCTAAGGAGGTGCAACTAGGGAGATACTATAGAGTGCAGATATCATGCCTTTTTGTAAGGGGGAAGAATTACAACATTTATCATATGGGAGAATAAACAATAATGCAAAGTGAGATGAAGAAATTAAGAAACAAAGTAAATGAATAAAGCAGCTTAAGTAACGCCCACAAAATAACTTGCCCAACAACAAGTAAAAGATATACAGTAAAAACAAAGAAATGTGGTAAAATCACAAAGCCTAATGTGTATCATTGTCCTGAGCACATAAATTACTCTTAAAGATGGAGTGGTGGTTTTATGGCATGCAGGGGAATCTCTGTATCCCCATTGTGTGCAGAAATCAATGTATCATACTCACTTAATGTGTGTCTGGAATCTGGCCCATAAAGGCATCTCTTTGGAGGAGAAATTTCTCTACCTCAGTGAGGTATACCAAATGTGTAAGTTATTCAAAAGGGGGGAACATACCCTACTCAACTATTAGGAGAGCAGGGTGAAGTATGCAAAGGTATCTTTTGTACAATGTTATGCATACCCAAACTCACATAGTAGACAAGTCGACTGTTCACATCAAGGTTTCTTTTTCCAATGTTTACAGAAAGCCATCCATTTATAATGCAAGCTGTGTTTATTACATAAAAATTCAGAAAAACATAAAAAATCCAATACAAAAAGGACAACAAGGTTCTAATAAAAACAAGATATACATAAAAACAATAGGGAGTCTCTCAACAGATAAAGGTATCAATATTTCCATAAACAGTCCGAATCAGTTTGATGGTTTAAATGGTGTACCTTAGAAACCTGGGGTATCTCCCAGTATAGTGCTTTTAGTGGTGCAAGTCCATAAAAGCAACACTTTTCGATAGAATTATCTTTTAAGGTTGAAAAAGATAATCCTATAGAAAAGTGTAGGTAAGGAAAATATCATTTGCAAATAAAAATAGCTTGATTTCAAGGTTCCCTATCTTCACACCCCTAACATTTTACCAAGTTGCAAGAGGTACAATTAAGAGGGCAAAGTCAAGGGGGGCAGCCATTTTGTGTGCCCTTGGTGAATGAGATAGGATCATAAAGGTAACTACTGACCATCAGGTGGGGCGAGGAGAACACAAGGTCTTGACCCCATGAGAAAATTACCTGGGAGGCCAAAATGTTCCATAGTATGATTTATACATGGCCTTCTCTGCATCTAGAATCAAACAATGGATGGTATCTTCCCAGCATTTTACAAATGGATCAGGTGAATGATTCTCCTTGTATTGTCCACTGACTTGCCTGCCCAATTTAAATCCCACTTGGTCATAGTGGACCAGGGAGGGCAGGACTGAGTTCAAGGAATTTGGCATCAAAAGAAATGTAATTGTTGCGCAAGGAGATCAATCGGTAGTTAATATCTGATCTCCTTATGAATATTCAAAATACAGGCTTTGAGGGATTCTATAGGATACTGTCCAAAAAGAGTACAAATGTGGAGGACAAGTATAACTACAATTTTTTTTATATTAAACAGACAAAAAAAATCAGGTCCTGGGACTTTTTGTGGACTACTGACCCTTCACAACCTAGTTAATCTCTTCTATTGTCATTTCATCACTAAATTATTTTGCAATTTAAGAAGATAACTTGGGTAGCTTAGCGTCTTCCATAAAGTCATTAAGAAAGGCAAACTGTTGCTGCATGGAAGCAGAGCCTGTGGGTTGGGGTAAGTAATAACGTTAAGATAATACTTCTGTCTTTTGGATTGGTCAACTGGGGGTCATACTTAAGCGTCCCAGTATAGTCCCTAATAGTCCCTAACAGCAAGAAAATTGTAGGCCTAACATTTAGCTGGAAGGCAGCTTACAATTTGTTAGCCTATTGCCTTCCTGTTGCATTAGTTAAGTCATTTGAACTTAGTGGCTGCTTGGTGAGAAAGGAAGAGATTAAGTTCAACCCTAACTTAATCCCATGAAGTATAGTAGGATTAGAGTTAGATTTATGCTGGAATGCTAACATTTGTAGAGAGTCAGTTAACTGAATGGTCTTAGCTAACCTATCTCTCTTAGACTGGGATGTACTCGTTAAGCCAAAAAATGGCCATTGGAGGTTGGAGGGCCAGAGAAGACAGGACAGTAGAAATAGAAGCATGGTCTGATCATGCAGTGGGGTAAACCTTGGAGTCAGTAAGTTTCATTGTGAGGTCATGGCTGAGAAAGTGCATGACAAGTCTGGGAAAAAAATTATTTACTGAAGAAAAAAGTTATAATCTCTAACTAGAGTATCAGAAACCTGCCATGAATGATAAAGGACTTCGGGGGCTATTCATGAATCAGTGAAAAGAGAGGAGACGTGAGCCTGTGGGAAAGTTGCCCATGGCAACCAATCAGCTGCTTGGTACAGTTGCATAGTATGCAAATTATAAATGTTACTTCAATGCTGATTGGTTGCCATAAGCAACTTCTCCATTGGCTCACTTCTCCACCCTTTTCACTGCATCATGAATAAAACACTTGTTTAAGGAAATCTTGTAAGGCCTTGCTGCATAGTGAGTCTTTTAATCAGGCAGGCCACCAGGTAGGCCAGTTTTTTCCAGGTTAGGATGCAGGACTGCTTTGATGTTACACCCCACAATCAACTCAGCACCTGATAGAAGAGTGACAATGTATCTGAAGAACCAAGGCTGACTTATGTTGGGAGCATATACATTAACAAGAGTCTTTAACAAATTACTGAGTTTACCAAACCTGCACTCTTTATCTCTATAGAGCAGAGATTTTCAACCTTTTACAACTCGTGGCACACTGAACAAGATTTAAATATTGCCAAGGCACGTTTAAATCTAATGGTGATGCATTGTGCAGTTGCGTGTCCTAGGATGTCATGTCACAGCTTCTCCATAGGTAACACCTGAGCCACATCTGAGAAAGCTAGAAAAGCCCAACACTGCCCCGGCCCAAAATTAGAACTGGCTCTGCAACCACTAAACCCACCAGTATTGATCATCCCAGGGCCTTAGTAGTGGCAAAACACTGACGGGCCTGGCTGTGCTTCTATGGCGGCACACCTGAAGACTGGTCAGGGCACACTAGTGTGCCACAGCACAGCTGTTGAAAAACACTGCTATAGACAGTAAGAAGTTTAAATGTTTGGTAAAGAAGATCAATAAACCTTGTTTTTTCCTGTTATCATATGCAAGTATGCCACAGGCAATTACCTAGATTTCAGAAGCTGAGGATGGTCAATAAAATTAGTTTCTGGTAGCCTAGGTCACCGTGAAGGGCCTGAATAGAGGTTAATAGCTTGGAGCATTTGTGAGGTGTGTTGACACCTTTAATGTTATACTGTATGTATGAGAGAGTATGCAAAAACATGAGAGACAATTGGTGAGTATCTGTAAAGTGAGGATGGACAAATACCAGGAGAGCCTGAGATCATACAGTGAAAGTGTGTAGTGATGACTTCAGGGGGTTCTGTAATGGAAGAAAAAAAGGAGCATGGGATAGGGTTGTGTTGTTCTGTGGTGTGATGGGGGACATATGCTGAAAGCATTGGAGGGAGCTAGCAGAGATTCAGAGGCTAAAGGTGGTGTAAGGTCCATGTGTAGGGAGAGGAGCAGAGAGCAGTGTCACAACTCTCATTGAGATGGATTTAGAACACAGTCACAGAGTCAATCAAATCCGTAAAGTTCACCAAGTATAGCCTTCGCTGTGCCTGATATGCTTGTCATGGTCCTCTGACTGTGTTCCTACCATATCAGAACAAAGATAAGTACAGGTATGCAGGTAATTCTAGTAGAACAGATGCTGGAGAACCATATGTGAGCTTAATACTCTGGTACTGAATATTGCACAAAGACTTCCTTAAATAGGGAGGGAATTTGAATTGGGTGCCATATGTGAAATCAGGATTGGTTCACCTATACCTTTAAATTTTAAACAGAGCAGTGGGCACATCCCTATGAGAGCTGCAGCTGCCTCTAACAGCTACTAGGAAAAGTGATGCCAGCAATCCCTGTAGCAGCTGGGAGAGGAACACCTGCAGCTGGACCTAGTAAGAGGGAGCTGGACTCCAGTATGCTGTGATATTAGCCCCTCCTCTAGAGTGGGTGCTGAACAACACACAATAGGTTTATCCCCATGGAATTTGCATACCAATTGAGGGGCATGGATATCCAAAGCCATCATCCAACATCTTTCTTCTGGACCAAAACCCTTCCTGTATACTAAGTATCAAGTTGATCCTCAGGAGAATCTAGAGTCAAGGATTTGCTTCAAATATCCTTCCTGGTGGTCAACTGAGATGATAGAAAGAGTGCACTTAGAAGTGCAAAAACCAGTTAAGAATTACAGGTTTCAGAAGAGACATCAAAGATGCTAGGGATCTGGAGTATAGGTGAGAGTTTCAGTCTGAATGCCACTGGATTGATAAAGTGTAGAATTTGGAATAGCCCAATGAAACTAAATGTTTAGCTGAAAATCAAATCTCCAATCTTTAGCAAAGGAACCTTCCTTCTTTTTCTGTCCGTGAAGAGTCTTTTGTTGATTCCTTTAGGGATTAATGGCCGTCTGCGAATAGTCACAGCATGGCACGTCATACAGCAAGTCGCATTGTAGCATGCTGCATCGCAGCAAAGATGAGCATGGATACATCTGCATGTTCTGTTTTCCCACCTTTCTGGCTCTGCAGGGTGCTGTGGTCCCTTACAATTCAATGATAATGATATATAAGTCATGCATGAATTTTTTCTGAATTGCACATATTAAAATTTTTCAGCGTATTGCTTTTATTATATAGTCTTCCTATTATTCCACGTCTATGAATGTGCATTTTATGGTTGACAATCCATAAATCTCTGAGACAATTCTTTTCATGCTCTGTACCTTTCGATGCAATTCAGCTTGCCTTCGATCTTCACACGTTGCAAGTCAGAAGTGAAAATTGTACTCTTTCTGTTTATTTCATATTCTGCCTTATAAATATATAGTTGCCTATTCTTAATTTTCTGTTTCTACTAAACATGTGGACTCCTCTGTGAATCATTACCGATATCTCTATAATTAACTTAGTTTTGATGTCATATATCAAATATAGTAATCTAAAATAATTAACATACATCAATAATTATAAGAAGTTACTTCGAGTGATTACTAACAAAAACAGGAAACACAAATGTCAAAGTCTAGCTCAAAAGCTAATTTTATCTAACATTTGCTCTGAGATGGCCTGGGCCCCATAGAAGCCGCACCTCCTGAACCGACTGTAGCTATGCCCTTGGTTCTAAAATTGGAGATGACTGGAAGAGGTTAAGGGTCAGTAAAATCACAAGCCTTTGTTAGAAACAAATGCAGCAATTCCCACTCTACCACATGGAGACAAGAAGCATTACGGCACTGACTGTACTGTAAGTGGAACTATCAAATAAGATTATGCAATCCGTTTATTTCCAAACTATACCAAATTACCTGGCATGGCTAATTTTGAAAACCCAGTCTTTTTGCAAGGCTAATGCTCTAATTAGACTTCATGGTGGTTGACACAGGTGTCCCAGATGATGCATTACTGACCATACAGTACAAGCTTAGAAAATCAGGGTGGGCAATGATGGAAAAGCATTGCCATACCATCACCAATTAACCTCTGAGCCCCAAAGTCACTGCACCCACTGCACCTACTGCAATGGCAGTAGTTCTGCCACTGGGCCTAATTCAGATTTGTGTGGTATTGCCTTGCAGCTGTACAATACCATACAACTAAAATACAAATGGAGCAGGAGGCATCCATAGAAAAAAAGGTGCCTCCTGTATACATCTGTGATATGAGTGCTGCGTCTGAAGATGCAGCATCGGATCACCATTGCGACCTGTTCACAGACCTTGGCCAGTCTGCATAAGCCAAAGCTTACTCAGACTGGCCATGAGAACCCCTCTACCAGGATCCCTGAAGTCTGGGTCCAATGACCGAAACCCTGGGCTTGGCACGACTACAAAATAGAGGTGACATGCCCCTGTCTTGTAGCATGGTCTTAGTCACTGTCACCCCAAAACGCTGCAACAAGTCACTTATGCTGCAGATAAGGGGAAACTGTGAATGATCATGCAAGACAAGTCCTGTACTTATCCAGTTCTACAAACATTGGATTTCTACATAAACTATTGGGTTTGCTTACAAATCAGGATAAGGCCCACTGTCTAAAGGCAGAACACAACTAGTTACAAGGGCCTTTTTCACATACCTGTATTTATGAAAATTAACAGCTAAAAGATAAATCTACTAATTTCTTATAGCAGTTTGTGCAAAACTAACATATAATTGACATAGATAAAAATATAATTAATAAATAAATTAATTAATTAAAACATAATTCAATTAATTCAGTATTTTTCTAAGTTGTACTGTAATTACAGTATATTTATCATTATCCTAATATCGATCCATTCATTTTCTTGCAAGTAAATATTGTTAATTTAATGTAAAATTATATTTTCCCCTGTACTGATGAAGTTGTTGCAAAATGGGATGTCTACGATATCTTTGTTTCAGTCATAGGAACACTGCATGCTGTGAAGTCCTTCTGTGTGATACTGTCACTGCTATTGTCTTTCCATTGCTGCTGGAGTTTGGAATCTCATGGGAGCTGTATCTTGGTATGTGAAGAACAAGAATATGACTCAGACAGATAGAACTATTGCGTTAATGGGTCACTGAGTGACAGCTGAGCTATCTCTCTGAGGTATCAGCCACACTGTCATTGCAAAGCCTACAACATTTTTACTGTGAAATATACCAACTCTATTTGAACAGTTTTTCTGGTCGTCAAAGATAGTGGGGTTTTTTTTTCTAAATATTCCTCTAGGTAAAACGTAAAATGTAAAGTAACGGAATAGACGTGGTTCATATTAGGTCAATACTGTTTATATCTAGTAAGAGATGCAAAATATTCAGACAGTATGACACCTTACTCAGCAGCCGTTAACAATTTATCATAGAAATAATGATAAAGGAAGTAATCCATAAATACATTTTGGATTTAGCAATGCACACAGCTGTTGCATTACAATTTCATTTTTCTTTCTGACCTTTAAAGCAAAACTCTAATTGTTTATAAAGCTACATTTCTTTATAAATAACTTATTTAAGAGCCATTTGTGACTGTAGAACAAGCTTAAATATCACATCAATAATATTTTTCATTCATTTCCTAAATAGAACAGTAGATTTTAACAGTAGTCACGTTTCAATTTTTCATCCTTCTCTTAAAGTGTGGTATAATAAAATTGACTGCATGTGGAAATAATCCGATTTGTTGCATTTTTAATTCAGAATCACTGAAATGGAAAAGATTATAACCAGTGCTTAAAGTTATCCTGGAGAGGTGGTGGAACTCATTTAACCTGCCCCCTATCCCCCCCAATATACACACACACACACACACACACACACACACACACACACTTCTCCCATAAGGTGAAGCCAGGGCCAGTGCTAAGGTGTTCGATGCTCCCCCTGCAAACTATTAATTTGTGCCCTACCTCTCACACTTTCTAAAGGAACAATGCATGTCAAACATGAACTCCACAATAAAGGGGTGTGGTTTCACAAGGAAGGGGTGTGGCCACACACCTTGTGCCCCTAATTCAAATTACACCACACATAATGCCCACCACAGTAGTAGCGCCGCTTACACACATAATGCCCAGCACGGTAATAGTGCTGCTTACACACATAATGCCCACCACAGTAGAAGAACAGGTACATGCATAATGCCCACCACAGTAGTAGCACATCTTACACACATAATGCCCACCACAGTAGTAGTGCCGATTACAAACATAATGCCCTGTACAGTAATAGCGCTGCTTACACACATAATCTCCACCACAGTAGTAGAACCGGTACATACATAATGCCCACCACAGTAGTAATGCAGCTTACAAACATAATGCCCACCACTGCAGTAGCACATCTTACACACATAATGCACACAACAGCAGTAGCACATCTTACACACATAATGCCCACCACAGTAGTAGCACATCTTACACACATAATGCCCACCACAGTAGTAGCACATCTTACACACATAATGCCCACCACAGTAGTAGAACTGGTACATGCATAATGCCCACCACAGTAGTAGTGATGCTTACACACATAATGCCCACCACAATAGTAGCCCATCTTACACACATAATGCACACAACAGCAGTAGCACATCTTACACACATAATGCCCACCACAGTAGTAGTGCCGATTACACACATAATGCCCTGTACAGTAATAGCGCTGCTTACACACATAATCTCCACCACAGTAGTAGAACCGGTACATACATAATGCCCACCACAGTAGTAATGCAGCTTACAAACATAATGCCCACCACAATAGTAGCACATCTTACACACATAATGCACACAACAGCAGTAGCACATCTTACACACATAATGCCCACCACAGTAGTAGAACCGGTATGTTTCAGTGAAACATAGTTTATTATTGCATGCTGTCTGGTGTTTACCTCCTTTGATCATTTGGCCATGGTCAGGTGTACTATATCTTTACATTTAGTGAGGTGTAGTCATGGTGTAATGGACAGAGTGTGATTCCTGATTAATAAAAAAAAAAATACCAAACACTGAGCAACATCACCAAACAGGTAATTTCGACTTTAAGCTTGTCATTTATTTTGTACTGTCTGGACATGGCTACTAATAACAGATGTACAAACAAAATTCTTAAAGCTATGTGTGCATATGCTAGGAGCTTAGGAGACAAAATTCCAGAACTGATTGCGATAATGACAAGGTATAACCTGGATATTGTGGAAATTACAGAGTCATGGTGCAATGAGAATCATGACTGGGACATAGCTATACCAGAATACTATTTATTAAGTAAGTATAGAATGGGAAGAATAGGAGGAGAGGTAGCAATGTATGTGAAAAAAAGCATAAATGCTACTTTAATACAAAATATTGAAGACAAAACTGAGACCCTTTGGGACACCACAGAAACCTGGGAGAAGGGCATTATTCGCATTGGGGTGATCTATAGATCACCAGGCTAGGGGCAGGATTTGGACAGGAACCTATTGTTGGACATCACTAAAATGGCTTTAAAGGGAGAAGTCATAATCATGGGAGACTTTAATTTACCTCATCTAAATTGAAAGGGGTCTTTTGCAAGTTCAGCAACAAGTGGCAAATTTCTAAATTCCTTACAGGGAGCATCTCTCAAGCAATTGGTGAGGAACCTACTCGCAAAGACTCAATATTAGATTTGATTCTTACAAATGGTGATAGGATATCTGATATATATGTGGGTGAGCACCTGGGATCCAGTGATCATCAAGCAGTATGGTTTAGAATAAAGACAGGATCCAACTCCAGTCACACAAAAACAAAGGTGTTGGATTTTAGAAATGCTGACTTTGCAAAAATGGGGAGATGTTTAAGTGATTCATTGGCGGACTGGAGGAACTTGGAAGGGGTGCAGGAGAGGTGGGAAAACTGAAAAGTGCAGTACTAAGGGCAACAGACCTTTGTATCAAAAGGGTTAGGAAAAGCACCAGGAAAAGGAAGCCAGTGTGGTTCACAAATTTAGTATCAACTAGTGTGAAAGCAAAAAAGATGGCTTTTACGAAATACAGACCCAAAATAATAACGACAAAGAGGTGTATCTTGACAGACGGAAGGATGCTAAAAGAGTGATCAGACATGCAAAGGTAGAAGCTGAGTAGAAAATGGCCCAATCAGTAGATAAAGGGGGCAAAACTTTTTTTAAGTATATAAATGAAAGGAAAAAATCAAATGGAGGAATAATAAGACTTAAGATAGAGAGTGAGAATTTGGTGGAGGGAGACAAGGCAATAGCAGATCACCTAAATAATTATTTTTGCTCAGTATTTACTACAGAAGGAGAAGGGAAGGGGCCATAATTAAGTTGCAAGGACATTAATAAAAATAAGGTATATAAAAGTACATTTACAGAGGAGAAGGTCCTAACAGAACTTTCAAAACTAAAAGTGGATAAATCAATGCGGCCAGAATGGATACACCCAAGGATACTAAAAAAGCTAAAAGATGTGCTTGTGGCACCATTAACAGAATTATTTAACCAGTCACTAAATACAGGTGCCATTCCAGAGGACTGGAAAAGAGTGAATGTAGTTCCACTGTACAAAAGTTTAAGCAAGGAAGAAGCAAGTAACTACAGACCAGTAATCCTTACATCAGTAGTAGGGAAAGTAATGGAAAAACAATTAAAAGAAAGAGTTGTTGAATATCTTAAATCAAACAACTTACAGGATCCAAAACAGCATGGATTTATTGGCGGGAGATCATGCCAAACAAATCTTATTGACTTTTTTGACACTGTGATGAAAACAATAGATCAAGGGGGAGCTGTAGATGCAGCTTATCTAGACTTTAGTAATGCATTTGACACCGTCCCACATCACAGACTGCTAAATAAATTTGAAAGCATGAGGGAGGATTATAAAACAGTTAAATGGATAAGAACCTGGCTGCAGGATAGGAAACAGACAGTTGTAGTAAATGGAGTGACATCTAAGGAGGGAAATGTTACCAATGGAGTACCCCAGGGATCTGTACCTGGTCCAATTCTCTTTAACATCTTTGTTGGTGACATTGCAAATGGTATTGAAGGGAAAGTATGCCTTTTTGCAGATGATACAAAGATATGTAACATGGTAGACACACCGGGATGGCTAGAAAAATTGTCAAGAATGTCGCAGCTACAGTTTAATACAAACAAATGCAAAATCATGCACTTGGCTCTCAAAAACCCAAAGGCTAAATATCGTATCAAGGGTACTATAATGGAAACTACTGAGGAGGAAAGGGATTTAGGAGTCACTATTTCAAGTGACTTACAGGCAGGAAAGCAATACCACAAATCAATGAGAAAGACAAGTCAGATGCTTGGTTGCATAGGGAGAGTAATCAGTAGCAAAAAAAAAGAAGAAATAATGCCACTGTATAGGTCATTGGTAAGGCCTCATTTGGAATACTGTGTCCAGTTCTGGAGACCATATCTCCAGAAGGATATAAGTATATTAGAGACTGTATAAAGAAGGGAGACTAAAATGGTGCATGGCCTACATCACAAAACTTACCCAGAAAGGCTAAAAGATCTTAACATAAATAGTTTGGAGGAGATAAAGAAAAGGGGGGACATGATAGAAACTTTCAAATATACCAAAGGCTTTAACAAAATTCAGGAGGGAAACATTCTTCCAATGAAGAGAAGTATTAGCACTCAAGGACATACACTGAAACTGGAGGGAGGGAGGTTCGGGGGAAATTTAAGGAAAAATTACTTCACAGAAAGGGTAGTGGATAAGTGGAATAGCCTCCCATCAGAGGTGGTAGAGGCTAAGACTGTAGAGCAATTTAAACATGCTTGAGGTAGGCATATGAATATCCTTACAAAGAATTAAGGTTCAAAAAGGGTTGAGATTACCTACAGTAAAGGATAAATAAAAGGGTCAGACTAGATGGGCCACGTGGTTCTTATCTGCTGTCTAATTCTATGTTTCTATGTTACATGCATAATGCCCACCACAGTAGTAGTGCTGCTTACACACATAATGCCCACCACAGTAGTAAAACTGGTACATGCATAATGCCCACCACTGCAGTAGCACATCTTACACACATAATGCCCACCACAGCAGTAGCACATCTTACACACATAATGCCCATCACAGTAGTACAGCGTTTTTCAACCGCTGTGCCGCGGCACACTAGTGTGCCGCCAGCGGTTGTCAGGTGTGCCGCAGCCTGCCGTTCACGCGGCTCACCGGCCACCAGAGATGCCCTGCACAGTGCGCCGCCGCCCGCCGACAGTGCTCTGCCGCCGTCAGCCTGCGATACATGGATCCTTCTCCTGTCGTCGTGCACGGCCAGCACAGTCAGCTTTCCTGCTGCCCAGTCCGTGACCTATGGTGACGTGCTGATAGGTCACTCATACTACGTCTCATTCCCGCTGCGCTTGGTGCTGGTGTATGCTGCAGCGTGCGGACTGCCCTGTCCTAATCCTACTACAGCTCTGATATACAGGACTTCGGGCTGACATTACAGTGGGGGCTGTGAGTAGTATACTATTACAGGGAAGGAGGGGGCAGTATGTGTGCCATTACTGTGGGGGCTGTGAGGGGTGCAGTGTGTGTGCCATTACTGTGTGTGTGTTTGTGGGGGGGAGGGGGGGGCAGTGTGGAATTATTGTGGGGCCCAGTGTGTTCGACAAATGTTGAGGCCAATGTATTTGATATCTGTGGGGACCCCATGGGTAAAGATAGTGTGCCTTGGGAATTTTAAAGTCTTGTTAGGCGTGCCACGAGTCGTGAAAGGTTGAAAATCACTGCAGTAGTAGAACCGGTACATGCATAATGCCCACCACAGAAGTAGTGCTGCTTAGACACATAATGCCCACCACAATAGTAGCACCCCTTACACACATAATGTCCACCACAGTAATAGCTAGGTGGAAGTGGGGGAGGCTTGGGCATTATCCCCCAAGGCTGCAAGCTACAATGGGGGGTTTATTGGATGAAATAACCAATGTTTCTTGGATCCAGCCTCCAGTGCCTGACTGATGCTGCTGTGACTGGGCAAGTGGGCATACGGAGGTAATATGCATACTGCCTCCAATTACAACTGACATAATGAGTTCCGCCCAATTCCGGCCCACTTTAACCCTGGATTATAACATTAGTAATGTGCAGCATATAAACAGCAGATACAGGTGGTTGATAAATTAATGAAAGTGGCACTGAATTAGTTTTAATGGCACTGAATTGTTTCAAATCAGTGAAAGTCATGAATAAATACTGCTATAGTACTATTTGGCGTATGCTCAGGAACTACTGTATGTACCAGTATATGTCATTATACATGATGTGGGGGAGAACAGTGATCTAAAAAAAAATCTAACTAAAGAAGATTGAAGGGGAGAAATTCCACAAAGATTGAAGAGAGATAAAGTACCAGCCAATCAGCTCAAATTTGTTCCTTTCCCAAATCCTCAAATAGCTCCATTAGTAGATAGCCTACACCTAAGGCGAGTGCAGGGAGGAAAGAAACCTCAGAGAGACAGCAAAGTACAAAGGTAGGATTCACAGGGACTTCCACTTTAACATATATAATAGCAATTCACAAGTTGTGTTTTGGAAAAACACAACCTTTCTGGTTTGATTCCGAACAAGAAATACTGTAGGTGATATACAGTAAACCATCAACTATGGGCATAATTCAGATCTGAACGCTGCAGCGTTTGCAAGCCGGAGGCTGGTGAAGTGTGCGCACGTGCAGAAGCCACACTGCGCGTGCGCACACAGTGAGATGCTGTGGCATCTCACTTGTGCAATCGCCTCTGCCTGATTGACAGGCAAAGGCAGTCGCGTGGTGGTCGGGGGGGTGTCGGCGGCGTAGGGACGGTGTTGCTGGAGTGTGGTCCGGACAACGGAGGCATGTCTGGACAGTTTGCAGGGTGGGCCACAGCAGTTGCATGATGTCACATGCAGCTGCTCAGTTTTCATAGGGGGGTTTCCGTACATGTATGTATGTATAGATATAGATATATACATACATATAGTCATTTTGTACTTGAGTAGCTTGCACACTGTACGTGCAGTGTATGTATGTATATAGAATGTGACGGCAAAAGAACCACTTTGCCCATCTAGTCTGCCCATGTAGTAGCACACACTTGCAAACTAGTGTTCATTTTTTTCATGCTAATTAACCTGTCAGGATATTTTTTAATTGTGGGAGGAAACTTGAGTACCTGGAGGAAACCCACGCAAGTACGGGGAGAATATACAAACTCCACACAGTTCCATGATGGGAATCAAATCCATGCCCTCAGTGCTGTGAGGCAGTAATGCTAACCATTACACCATCCATACTGTCCATTTCCCACCTTGGCTTCATCCACAACACTTACTCTACCCATAACCATTTAATTATCAACCAGTTGTCTGTATTAACATCTTTAATACAAATTCTCCCAAACCTACACATTGGTGTCTTGTTTGTCAATCAACACAATACACTCACATATATAGAACAGTACACAAATTTATTGATTCAGAAAAAAAATTAAACAGTACAAACCCTCTTTAAACTATTATACAGTGCGGTACTTCTCTCCTCCTACACTAATCTTATGTAAACATTCAGAGCCAGTGTAGTGAATGGGGAAATGTCTCCCACTCTGTAAAGGGGAGGGTTGGAGAAAGTGAGGGAATGAGAGAGGGGGAGAATAAGAGAGTGTCATGGATAGAGAGAGAGGGGGGTGAAAGATAGAGGGTATCAGGGGCAAAGAGAGAGAGACGGGGGAAGAGCGAGAATGTGTCAGGGATAGGGGAGGCATGAGAGAGAGAGAGAGGGTGTCAGGGATGGAGAGAGAACGATGAGAGAGGGTGTCAGGAAAAGAGAGGCAGAGAGAGGAGAGAGTGTCTGAGAATAAGAAAAAGAGAAGAGACAGTGAGAGAGTGTCAGGGATAGTGAGAGGGGGTCAGGAACAGAGAGTCGCAAGAGAGAGAGAGAAAGGGAGACAGAGAGGGATCCAGAGGCAGATCTTCCCAACCCCAACAGGAGCCAGGTCCTGCAGCATAAATCACAAATCACAGCAGTGTACCAGGCTGTACGGAGGTGACTGTGGGGAATTTCTGGTGACAGACTTCAGTAACTAAGTTACAGCAATGCTGGATGCTACTCCTAGGAAACATAGCCCACCACCAACCCCTCCTCAGGCTATCCTGTCTCCTCTAAGTGCAGCTGTCAGCATAGGCATAGCCTCCTCCTCACTATACTCTTGTCCCCCTCCCCCAAATGCAGGCTATCCTGATGACCTGGTCTGCTCTACCTGTGGCTGCCAGCATAGCCCTCTCCTCACTGTACTCCTGATGCCTCTGATACCACGCTCTGCACCCTGTCCATGCTGTGTTTCCTGAGTGTGCCAGGCTGCAAGTCACCTGTATATCGCTATACTATTATTTTATGTCATCTTACCATTTTCTTCATATACACTCCCGTCCCAGTAGCAATACCAATGTGTGTAGCGGGTCCTCCCTCCTTCCACCCGCTGCTGCCAGTCCCGACTCTGAGTCTCCCTCCACTGTTCACCTCCTCCGCTCCCGCCTCTCCCGGGTCTCTCCATATAAAAAAAGCCACACGTAGTAAATACTGCCCGAGAGGAGCTGCGTGCTGCTAGTGCAGCTCCCCTACAGGCAGCCAGCAGCCTTCTCACTGTTAGTGTAAGGAGGAGGGAGCTTCTGCATCGCGTTACAGGTACCTGAGCCCCAACTTACTGTATAGACGGGGGGGAAAAAATCCGTAAGTAGCAACGATAGATCGGCAGCCAGGGGGGCTTTCTAGGTACTCGGAAACCCCCCCTGCATGCGCGCATGCTGCTGCAACCATAAACATGGCAGGCAGCCGTATGCCTTCACAGCTAGGCTGCGTAGGCAGAGGGCTACTCAGCAAGTGGGAAAGCATCGCCACCGTGCAATGCTTTCCCATGTCTGCAGGAGGGGGGGTGCTGGATATGGCTTGCGGGGCGGACTTGCCCCGTGCTGGTTGTCCCTCGCATATCGAAGATTTTTCGCACATCTACGATCATGTCTGAATTAGGCCCTATACTGTATGTATTTATGATAATTATCATACAATGATAGCATTGGTGGTGCTCCCCTGAGTCAGGATAAAACAGTATATCAGGAAACCTTTGCAGAGAGCGAAAAAAAACAGAATACTATTTTCACAGCTTTGGATAATACTTTTAAGCTTAAATATAACTTTTAATTATTTACCCCTCAAAGAGACTATATAAACAGAACTGACACATGTAAGACATATTTCCTTTTATCGGGCAGATGCCTGAAACATTGGAAGGAATAAAGGAAGTTATTCAACTTCTAAAAAGATGTCTCCTGAGGGGTGGAGACAATGTGAGTATCTTTATTTTATAAAAAGCACTCTGTTAAATCCACCCTGTACACAGGCAAGAATATGTCTAATCTCAGATGTACATAACCAGTTTTAGGTAATTTTAGCACTAAGAATCATGCTGGCACAACAATACCTCGCAACTGCTAATTATATCTCAGATCACATATAATTTAATGGTTTCAGTATAAAATAACGGTGGCCAGGATGCCGGCCGTCAGTATACTGACAGCGGCATCCCGGCCACCAGTATGCCGGCAGCGGGACGAGCGATAGAAAGTGCCTTGTGGGCTCGCTTTGTTTGCCACACTTGCCACAGGTTATATTCTCCCTCTATGGGTGTCGTGGACACCCACAGAGGGAGAATAGCCTGTGGCGCCGGTACTCCCGCGGTGGCATTTAACCACTAGTTGGGATTATGGTGTCGGTATTGTGACCACCGGGATCCCGATTAGCGGTTTTGTAACTGCTTTCCTAATTTAACATTGTGCCCTGTCAGAGAGATAGGAATATCCAGGAGCTCAGACAGCATTGAAATGGGCCAAGTAATTCGAGCATGCAATGAAACACCTAATGTATCATTAATATTTGCTAAATACAGTACTGAATAATCACTTTTGAGATGATGTTACCAAAGTAATGTAACAGGTTATAAAACTTCTAGCAGTAGTAAAGCTCTTACACTTCATTGGGTTGTAAGAAACTGCTTAAAACACTGAGTGCAGGCTGTACATGTATACAATAACAATTGCAGTGTTAAACAAACTCATGTATTATGCACAGCTGCCTATCCAGAAACGTACATGTAACACATTTTTAGGAAAGCAATGATGTGGCAGTGGTGTGACAATTGTAGTTAGTTAAATTGCTAAACAGCTAAACAATGAATAGGGTGCAAACTAAATATGTAATGACCTCCTGCAGTCTCAGTTAGATTGTGCTATGCAGTCTTATGTGTTTTTCACAGCTCCATGTCCAGAATTGTGTTTGAAGATTCAAAGATGGCAACAAAATATAATTGTCAATCTCCTATAGTAATGAACTGGTTAATTGATGTAATGAAGTACTCTATGTTGAGGAGCATTCAAAGAAAATTGTGTGGAATGGATACCAAACTCATAGACTCAACTAATATATACAGGTTGAGTATCCCTTATCCAAAATGCTTGGGACTAGAGGTATTTTGGATATCGGATTTTTCCGTATTTTGGAATAATTGCATACCATAATGAGATATCATGGTGATGGGACCTAAATCTAAGCACAGAATGCATTTATGTTTTATATGCACCTTATACACACAGTTTGAAGGTAATTTTAGCCAATATGTTTTATAACTTTGTGCATTAAACAAAGTGTGTCTACATTCACACAATTCATTTATGTTTCATATACACCTTATATACACAGTCTGAAGGTCATTTAATACAATATTTTTAATAACTGTGTGTATTAAACAAAGTTTGTGTACATTGAGCCATCAGAAAACAAAAGTTTCACTATCTCACTCTCGCTCAAAAAAGTCCGTATTTCGGAATATTCCGTATTTCGGATATTTGGATATGGGATACTCAACCTGTACATGCATTCACATTCTAAAGTGTAGAACACAATAACTGCCATCCTGCTTCTGCTTTCAACCATCATACATTGCACGAGATGATTGATGAGAGAGTAGGACGGCTGTGTTCATTGAAAGTATGAGTGTGATTGTCAGTTTCTCCCTTGTGTCAGATTTAGGTGGCCCTGGTAACAATTAGTTATTAAATATGTGGAAGATCCCGCACTGGTCTGTAGATAGTCTAACGATACAGAAACAACCAAAATAGACAATAAGGGGAAATATCCCGATCGGTGTCACAATGGTGGTGCACCCAGAGTCAGTATACCAGGCTATATACAAAAAAGAGAAAAAGAAGACTCTGGTGTGGGCGCACTCTTTAAATTAAAAATAGAAATGTAGGAATTAGGAATAAAATTACAATAAGTCTTTATTAATTAGAATTAAAAGACACTAAATGTCATGAAAAACAAACAACACTGATTGCCAACCAATCTGGTTAGACACTGGTGCATTCAGTGTGTGTACAAACCTCAATGGTGAAACGTGTATCATCACCTCATTGGCATCACACCAGGAATATGCTAATGTAAGACAATCCAGGTCATTGGTCAAGCATGAATCCAGCAGCAAATAAGGAATGAGGCAGATAAAGATGTAAGAGGCAAAACAAAACAAAGTAACTAAACAGGAAGAAAATGGTGTGGGGCAATTTTTATAGCTCACAGGCTCAGCATGGAAAGTTAGTCTGCAGGCACTGAGAGAACACTATTTTATATATTTATATATATATATATATATATATATATATATATATATAGTCTGTAATTAATAAACAAGACTTTTAGCCTCTACTTCAAATTAAAAATTTCATTTTTTGACAGTGAGTGCCTATTCAAAATGTATTATATATTGATGGATCCTTGGATCTCTAATGGAGCACCACACCATTGCTTTTTGATTTATATGGGTGCGGATACTTTTGATCTATGATAGATAGATAGATAGATAGATAGATAGATGCTGACACTTAATTGGTAAGGAAACCTTCAGGTTAAATATTGAGTCAATCAGGTCCTGTGAAACATCAAAAGAGGGAGAACAGTAGGAAAATTAGAAACACTGGGTCAGAGCTGAAAAGGCTTATAAATGGAAATTGTTTCTCAATGGCTCAATCCTTGTCTCCAGAGCCACATGGGTCAGCTGGGCAATGTACTGGTTTGGGCCCAGTTTGAAAAAAAAAAATCCCAATAAGGTGTAAAAGTAATCTAGACTAAAGCCTAGGATTAAATTATGATCTGGACCTACTTAGATCATACACATCCTATACCTACTGTACTCACTAATATGATTTGTAGGAGTAACTAAGGGCAGTGTTAAACAAGAGCCTTACAGTCTTTCAATTGTGCTCTGAAATGTTTTAGCATATTTTCTTTGAGCCCTTTTACTTTGACAATCTCAGGCAAAAATTGCCATTTTAAATGTCTTCATGTTTTTCAGCTGTAAACCTAAACTAAAAAGGTTAACTGAATAATTTTTACAGCTAGCATTTAACCACTGGTTTAAAAAAAAATGGCCTAAATACTGTAATCCCACACGACTCTACCTCTAGGCTTCATAAGACATTCTTAACCTAAGGGGCGATATTTACAATACATTAGTACTGCCTGCGCTTTGAAAACAAAGCAGGCAGAGATCCGCATAGGCTCGAAGCCACATAAGCACCCGGAATTTTTATGACATTTGGCTAAGGTAGGCAGGGCTAGCCTTAGTGATAGACAGTTGGGGTCAGGTGATGCAGGGTACCTATCAGGTGTAGGTAGGAGGAGTATATACAGGGGTATATAGGTCTGGGTGTAGGCAGCCATCTTCCTCTCAGCAGTTTCTTCGGATGCAGTAAGGAGTGTCATTTACATTACAGTGATTTCTTTGTATTCCCTGTCACGTTCTCTTTCACTTTCACCTGCATTATTTTGTGCTGTTGCCCTCACTGTTTTCCCCCATTTGCACAATCCCCGTCCGTGAAATTCAGTGCCCCCTCCCCGGCGCCTTGCTGAGGCTGCCTGCTCGCTCACGGCGGCAGGTTACCGCCAGCCGTGGGTGGTTCCCCCCCCGCTGTTCCGCCCGCAGGAGAGCTGTTGCTGCTCTCCCCGGGCGGCGGTGTCTCCCCGGCAGCGGCTGCAGTCGGAGCTCGGCGCAGAGGTAGTGCCGCGCGTGACGGGTCTCCGGCCTCCCTGGCTTTCCGTCCTCCCTCCTCGCGGCTGCATTGATTGGGTCACGTGACCCGCGGAATGGGTCCAGTGACGCCGCACAGCGGCGCGGTAGTGCGGGGCTCTTCCCAGGCAGTTCCCCTACGGGTGCCTGGCGGGTGGAGGGGTCAGTTTCCCGGGCAGCGATTTCGGGCGCAGCTCGGGGGGCGGGGCCCGATTTTGGCAACACATCTGGGGGTGGGGTCGGTACCTCTTTTTCACCCGCCGTTCCCCTGGTCCCCGCTCCTGTGGTGAACGCGGGGGCGGCGGCATCGGGGATGGACGGGCAGGTAGCTGGGATCCATCCAGGTGCGCTCCCGGTGTCCAGATCCTGCTGCCATCGGGCGGTGGCCTGTGGTCCGGCGATGTGATGCCATCTGCTGGCCAGCTAATGGTACAGCAGATGGGGTCAGTCCACAATTCCAAGGCCGCTTCGTTACCGGCAACGGGCGGTGGGTCGCAGGTTCCGCCACGGGTTTCCTGCCGGCTGCGCCGGTGCCGGCGGCCAGGCCGGGTGCGCTCCAATTCCCGGTCATGACCTTCCTGAATGCAGGGGGGCGCCCCCCCCTTTTTTCTGTCCCTTATTTGCCGCCGGCGTTTGCGCATTCGCAGGGCTCAGTACCCTCTTGGCCCGTCCCGATGGGTCCGGGGTTGGCCCCTTTTCAGGGGTCTTACGCAGACGCATTATTGGTCGAGGATGTTTCCGCGGGCTCCGTTCGCTTGTCACCCAGGTTTTGCCGCCCCGGCCATCGGGCCTCCCTCCTTTGGTGCGGCCGTGGGCCTGGGGCGCTCGGAATCGTTGGCCGCGCCTGCCCCCCCTTTTCCCCAGCCCCCCCCATCTTCCTGTTCCCCCCCCCCCTCCATTGCCTCCTGGTCCCCCTCCGGCGGCTGCCGCTTTTGTACCTCCCCTCCCCCCCCCCCTGTTGTCTCCCCGTCAGTTGTCGATGTGTTAAGGGGGGTCTCTCCCCCGGGAAGATCGTCTGGAGCCAGGGTGATAGCAGCGTCCAGTGCAACACAGATGGGTTTGGCTGCACAGAGCGAGCAGGTGCGAACAGGTAAAGCTTGGGGGATATCGGTTCCCTGAAGACGTGCTGCCCGGCCCCGCCGCCACGTCCGAAGAGGTGGGAGGTCCTGCTGGAACTGGTGAGATATTTAATCCTTCTTCTTCTTCTGATAGCTCTTCTTCCAGCTCTTCTTTTGATGATGTTGTCCGGGTCCCCTAGGCGCCCGCGTAAATTAGACAGGCTCATTGCGCATCGCATACTCACGAAAGATAGGAAGGGGAATGGCAAGGGTTCGGCGGTCGCGTCGGACCCTCCGCGTTTTTTACGGAAAGGGTGCACTGCGCAAACACTGCGGTCACCAGGGGTTTGCGTAAGCGGATGAGGGAGAAAATGAGGTAGGGTAAATATGTAGACATGTTCACCCTTACGGATGACATGCGGAGGGCTTTCGATAAGGCTAGGAAAGCCGGGGGCATTGGTGAAAATGCATTTCGCAATTTTCATCATTGGCTCCGAGGGTTTTTAGTATTTACGGCGTGCTACACCGAGACGAGGCGGAGTATCATAATACGGTCAAATATTTATCCCTGGTACACGAGACGTGCTTGACCTCCAGAGGTTGCGCGGGGCGGGATGGCGACGGGAAATTCCCTCGCAACCAGGAAGGTAACCCTGCGCTACCCTGGGGTTTTCGGGGACGTTGAAGTGTGGCTGGTGGGCACGCAACATAATAGGCCCCTCCCAGAGTCCCAAGGCGGTAAATCGGAATTGGGTGTTCGGCCGAGCCCAACTCTGGGGAACAAAAGGAAATGCTTCGCTTTCAATGTTGGCAAGTGTTCCCGGGTTTTCGAACTGCCGTTTTCGCCACTCCTGCAAGGTGGGCAGCGGGGGACACACGGCCAAGGATTGCAATTCCACTCCCGGGTCCCGGCCCTCGGAGGCTACCGGGTTGCTTGGAAGCGAAAGGTAAGGCGTTTTTCCCCATTAACATCCCGGAATGGACCAAATGGCTGGGTGCTTACCCCGACCTCACTTCCGGGCTGTTTTTTGTTAGACGGTTTCCGTCACGGTTTCAGGCTTCCCATTTCCAGATTCAGTCCTTGTTGTCTCCAGGCTCAATTTGAAGTCCGCGCGCGATTTCCCTTCAGTGGTCTCTCGCCGGCAGAATCTTGCAGGGTGCGGTACCAATCCTTTGACGAGGCCCTTCGGTTGGTCAAATCGGCGGGCCCCGGCGCCCTCCTGGCCAAGCTGGACATGGAGTCTGCTTTCCCCCTGCTGCCCATTCACCCCGATTCCCTTTGTTTCCTCAGTTTTCGGTTAGGGGGGGGAGTTATATGTTGACCAGTGCTTGTCGATGGGTTATTCTGTTTCTTGCGCCTATTTTGAGAAGTTCAGTTCTTTTTTGCGTTGGTGCGTGGTGTCTGCCTCCGGTCACTATTACTGCACACTACTGCTACACACTACTGGGACGATTTTCTCTCCTTTGTGGTTCCGAGGGACAGTCCGGTTGGCGTGGACGTCCTGGGTTTGGCTCAGTGTTTTTGTTCAGCGGCTGAGGGTGCCCGTGGCCTCGGGTAAGACCGAGGTGCCCACGGTTTACCCCAGTTATTTGGGCATTAAATCGATGCGGAGGCTGGTTGCTGCCGGCTTCCCGCCGATAGGGTGCACAAATTGGTGGGTCTTATAGAGCAATGCCTTTTTAGCCGTAGGGTCAGGTTGCAACGAGTGCAGTCATTACTGGGGTCTTTCAACTTTGCGTGCAGGATCATACCCATGGGGCGCATGTTCTGCCGTAGACTTGAGAGGTTTATGGCAGGGGTTCGCAAGCCTCACCATACGGTGTATATTTCGCGCGAAAGTAGGGAAGACTTGCAAATCGGGTCCACGTTTTTGGTTTCCTTTAACCGGGAGGTGTTAGGGCCAGCGGAGCGCTGTTCCAACGCCGAGTTGCAGCTGTTTAATTGATGCTGCTGGCGATTCGGGCTTCAGGGCTTTTTTCAGGAGGGAGGGGTGCGCCGCCCCTCGGCCGTTGTCATGGGTTTCCAGCGGTTTCACAAAGATCTTGCTTCTTTTGGAATTGTTCCTGTTGTTGGTGGCGGTGGAATTGTGGGTACCCAGCTTGCCGGATCGGATTATGGTGTTCCGCTGCGGCAAGCTGGGTGTCGTACACGCTGTAAATAACCAACGTTCGTCCTCTCCGCAAGCTTTGCGCCTGTTGCGTTTGGTAGTGCTAAAATACCTGAGGCATAATATGCATTTAACGGCTGCGCAATGTCCCGGGGGTTGGCAATAGAGTCGCTGATGCGCTGTCCCGTTTTTGAGTTTGGTAAGTTTCGGGAGCTGGTTCCTGAGGCGGCAGAGGGGGGTTTGCCGGTTCTGCCCTTCCTGTGGAAGCTCGTTGACGAGGAGTTACGGTGGCCTGTTGCCTCGGTTTTGCTGGTGGCCGAGGTGGCCTGGTGGCAGCAGTCCTGAACGCTGTCCACGGTGAGTGGGTCCTGCCTATGCGGGTAGGACGCCGGCCTGGGTCGCGGAAGCCCGGTTTCAGTTGGCAGGTTTTGCGACCTGGCTGTTGGGAAGTTCAGATGTTAAGTTGTGATTTGTTGCGCCGGTTGCGCGAACCCAAAAATGCGTTTTTACCCGTCGGTTCTTGAATGGCCAGCGTTCAGGAATGGAGGGTGTCAAGTGAATTTTTAAATTTTCCTCCGAGGGGGCCGAATTACAATTGGCATTTCACTCACGGTTCACGGGAGGTTTTTTGAGTTTTCTCCTTCACTTGGGATCTTTATTATGCATGTTTTCGTTATGTTGCGGTGTTTGAATAATTTGCTGACGGTAGGAATTTTCCTTTACAGCGGCTTGGGAGGCATCCTATGGCGGGGCGAACGGGTGAGGTCTTTGGGGACAAGGTAGTCAGATGTTAGGGTGTTAGAGGTTACTTAGTCTGCTGTTTCGCCACGACGGAAGGTGGGGGCGGCCTGGCTGGATTTTATTCACATCAAGGGGAATGATATGGGTCGAGTCAAAGGCATCGACCTCATCCTGAGTATCAGGGCGGACTTGGTCGCGTTACTGACATAGTGCCCTGTTTTTCCAATGGCGGTGTGCTGTTTCGTTTCCTGCAATTAGAAAAGCTAGGAAGAAAGTTAATTCTGCAGTGTCAGTGTATGTGCAGGCGATAGGGGGTTTGGTTGTTAGGCACCCGTTTTTGGTTCTTCGCAAGGTGCAGTTTTATAGGGAGGACGAGGTGCACCTTTCCCCAGCGGGTATTGGTGTGTTCTTAGAAAATATCTTTCGAGTTTTGTCGGGTTGAGTTTTTTCCGTTGGTTTGGTTGGATGGCGGTCTGCGGGTTTTGCTGTCGAAAATCCTTGTTGTGGCGGAAAGTCGCTACCAGCCAGCGGTCAAAAGTTACATAAGTGGTCACTGTGGGGCACCCCCTTTTGATAGAACAGCGAGTGTGCCCTCCCCTTGTGGGTGGACTACGGATGTTCCCGTGCGGGTTTGTCCAAGGCTCTGCTAGAGTAAGGGGGGTGAGTCCTGCGCAGTGCGGGTTATGTTAAGGAGGCGGTTGTGAGTCCCCTCCTAGTTTTATTGGTTTATTATAGTTGACTGGTGCTGGTGAGTTGGTAGCGCCTTTTCTCGCCATCCTCCAATATTTAGCTTAAATGACAGGTCATCGAACAATAAATACCAGTTTGACCTTTTAAATCTAGCAGTTGGTGTCCGTGTGGTTATTTCATAGTGATAAGCTAGCTAAGTGTTAATGTTAAGTGCGTCAGAATAAAGGCATGGGTGACTTAAGCAGGCAGAGATCCGCATAGGCTCGAAGCCACATAAGCACCCGGAATTTTTATGACATTTGGCTAAGGTAGGCAGGGCTAGCCTTAGTGATAGACAGTTGGGGTCAGGTGATGCAGGGTACCTATCAGGTGTAGGTAGGAGGAGTATATACAGGGGTATATAGGTCTGGGTGTAGGCAGCCATCTTCCTCTCAGCAGTTTCTTCGGATGCCCTCCCACCCGCCCTTTAATTTGGTGCTTTCGGTCCGCTTTTCGGACCGCCTTTCAATTTCAAGCAGGCTTTGATAGCCAGATGGGCGGAAAGTCGCTACCAGCCAGCGGTCAAAAGTTACATAAGTGGTCACTGTGGGGCACCCCCTTTTGATAGAACAGCGAGTGTGCCCTCCCCTTGCGGGTGGACTACGGATGTTCCCGTGCGGGTTTGTCCAAGGCTCTGCTAGAGTAAGGGGGGTGAGTCCAGCGCAGTGCGGGTTATGTTAAGGAGGTGGTTGTGAGTCCCCTCCTAGTTTTATTGGTTTATTATAGTTGACTGGTGCTGGTGAGTTGGTAGCGCCTTTTCTCGCCATCCTCCAATATTTAGCTTAAATGACAGGTCATCGAACAATAAATTCCAGTTTGACCTTTTAAATCTAGCAGTTGGTGTCCGTGTGGTTATTTCATAGTGATAAGCTAGCTAAGTGTTAATGTTAAGTGCGTCAGAATAAAGGCATGGGTGACTTATGTGATCCATCAATCTCTATTGGTTACATAGGTTTCAAAAGGGCTGACCTGCTGTGAAGATGCTTAAAAATTGTTGCACTTAAATTATGATCCGTGCAACACAGTTCTTTGTATTTTACAAATACTGTATAATCTACTATATAAAAGCGAAAATTTGTCCTTCTGTCTTCCTATCCAAATCTAGAGATGAGCGCCGGAAATTTTTCGGGTTTTGTGTTTTGGTTTTGGGTTCGGTTCCGCGGCCGTGTTTTGGGTTCGACCGCGTTTTGGCAAAACCTCACCGAATTTTTTTTGTCGGATTCGGGTGTGTTTTGGATTCGGGTGTTTTTTTCAAAAAACCCTAAAAAACAGCTTAAATCATAGAATTTGGGGGTAATTTTGATCCCAAAGTATTATTAACCTCAAAAAACATAATTTACACTCATTTTCAGCCTATTCTGAACACATCACACCTCACAATATTATTTTTAGTCCTAAAATTTGCACCGAGGTCGCTGTGTGAGTAAGATAAGCGACCCTAGTGGCCGACACAAACACCGGGCCCATCTAGGAGTGGCACTGCAGTGTCACGCAGGATGTCCCTTCCAAAAAACCCTCCCCAAACAGCACATGACGCAAAGAAAAAAAGAGGCGCAATGAGGTAGCTGTGTGAGTAAGATTAGCGACCCTAGTGGCCGACACAAACACCGGGCCCATCTAGGAGTGGCACTGCAGTGTCACGCAGGATGTCCCTTCCAAAAAACCCTCCCCAAACAGCACATGACGCAAAGAAAAAAAGAGGCGCAATGAGGTAGCTGACTGTGTGAGAAAGATAAGCGACCCTAGTGGCCGACACAAACACCGGGCCCATCTAGGAGTGGCACTGCAGTGTCACGCAGGATGTCCCTTCCAAAAAACCCTCCCCAAACAGCACATGACGCAAAGAAAAAAAGAGGCGCAATGAGGTAGCTGACTGTGTGAGAAAGATAAGCGACCCTAGTGGCCGACACAAACACCGGGCCCATCTAGGAGTGGCACTGCAGTGTCACGCAGGATGTCCCTTCCAAAAAACCCTCCCCAAACAGCACATGACGCAAAGAAAAAAAGAGGCGCAATGAGGTAGCTGACTGTGTGAGAAAGATAAGCGACCCTAGTGGCCGACACAAACACCGGGCCCATCTAAGAGTGGCACTGCAGTGTCACGCAGGATGTCCCTTCCAAAAAACCCTCCCCAAACAGCACATGACGCAAAGAAAAAAAGAGGCGCAATGAGGTAGCTGACTGTGTGAGAAAGATAAGCGACCCTAGTGGCCGACACAAACACCGGGCCCATCTAGGAGTGGCACTGCAGTGTCACGCAGGATGTCCCTTCCAAAAAACCCTCCCCAAACAGCACATGACGCAAAGAAAAAAAGAGGCGCAATGAGGTAGCTGTGTGAGTAAGATTAGCGACCCTAGTGGCCGACACAAACACCGGGCCCATCTAGGAGTGGCACTGCAGTGTCACGCAGGATGGCCCTTCCAAAAAACCCTCCCCAAACAGCACATGACGCAAAGAAAAAAAGAGGCGCAATGAGGTAGCTGACTGTGTGAGTAAGATTAGCGACCCTAGTGGCCGACACAAACACCGGGCACATCTAGGAGTGGCACTGCAGTGTCACGCAGGATGTCCCTTCCAAAAAACCCTCCCCAAACAGCACATGACGCAAAGAAAAAAAGAGGCGCAATGAGGTAGCTGTGTGAGTAAGATTAGCGACCCTAGTGGCCGACACAAACACCGGGCCCATCTAGGAGTGGCACTGCAGTGTCACGCAGGATGTCCCTTCCAAAAAACCCTCCCCAATCAGCACATGATGCAAAGAAAAAGAAAAGAAAAAAGAGGTGCAAGATGGAATTATCCTTGGGCCCTCCCACCCACCCTTATGTTGTATAAACAAAACAGGACATGCACACTTTAACCAACCCATCATTTCAGTGACAGGGTCTGCCACACGACTGTGACTGATATGACGGGTTGGTTTGGACCCCCCCCAAAAAAGAAGCAATTAATCTCTCCTTGCACAAACTGGCTCTACAGAGGCAAGATGTCCACCTCATCTTCACCCTCCGATATATCACCGTGTACATCCCCCTCCTCACAGATTATCAATTCGTCCCCACTGGAATCCACCATCTCAGCTCCCTGTGTACTTTGTGGAGGCAATTGCTGCTGGTCAATGTCTCCGCGGAGGAATTGATTATAATTCATTTTAATGAACATCATCTTCTCCACGTTTTCTGGATGTAACCTCGTACGCCGATTGCTGACAAGGTGAGCGGCGGCACTAAACACTCTTTCGGAGTACACACTTGTGGGAGGGCAACTTAGGTAGAATAAAGCCAGTTTGTGCAAGGGCCTCCAAATTGCCTCTTTTTCCTGCCAGTATAAGTACGGACTGTGTGACGTGCCTACTTGGATGCGGTCACTCATATAATCCTCCACCATTCTATCAATGTTGAGAGAATCATATGCAGTGACAGTAGACGACATGTCCGTAATCGTTGTCAGGTCCTTCAGTCCGGACCAGATGTCAGCATCAGCAGTCGCTCCAGACTGCCCTGCATCACCGCCAGCGGGTGGGCTCGGAATTCTGAGCCTTTTCCTCGCACCCCCAGTTGCGGGAGAATGTGAAGGAGGAGATGTTGACAGGTCGCGTTCCGCTTGACTTGACAATTTTGTCACCAGCAGGTCTTTCAACCCCAGCAGACCTGTGTCTGCCGGAAAGAGAGATCCAAGGTAGGCTTTAAATCTAGGATCGAGCACGGTGGCCAAAATGTAGTGCTCTGATTTCAACAGATTGACCACCCGTGAATCCTTGTTAAGCGAATTAAGGGCTGCATCCACAAGTCCCACATGCCTAGCGGAATCGCTCCGTGTTAGCTCCTTCTTCAATGCCTCCAGCTTCTTCTGCAAAAGCCTGATGAGGGGAATGACCTGACTCAGGCTGGCAGTGTCTGAACTGACTTCACGTGTGGCAAGTTCAAAGGGCATCAGAACCTTGCACAACGTTGAAATCATTCTCCACTGCACTTGAGACAGGTGCATTCCATCTCCTATATCGTGCTCAATTGTATAGGCTTGAATGGCCTTTTGCTGCTCCTCCAACCTCTGAAGCATATAGAGGGTTGAATTCCACCTCGTTACCACTTCTTGCTTCAGATGATGGCAGGGCAGGTTCAGTAGTTTTTGGTGGTGCTCCAGTCTTCTGTACGTGGTGCCTGTACGCCGAAAGTGTCCCGCAATTTTTCTGGCCACCGACAGCATCTCTTGCACGCCCCTGTCGTTTTTTAAAAAATTCTGCACCACCAAATTCAAGGTATGTGCAAAACATGGGACGTGCTGGAATTTGCCCATATTTAATGCACACACAATATTGCTGGCGTTGTCCGATGCCACAAATCCACAGGAGAGTCCAATTGGGGTAAGCCATTCCGCGATGATCTTCCTCAGTTGCCGTAAGAGGTTTTCAGCTGTGTGCGTATTCTGGAAAGCGGTGATACAAAGCGTAGCCTGCCTAGGAAAGAGTTGGCGTTTGCGAGATGCTGCTACTGGTGCCGCCGCTGCTGTTCTTGCGGCGGGAGTCCATACATCTACCCAGTGGGCTGTCACAGTCATATAGTCCTGACCCTGCCCTGCTCCACTTGTCCACATGTCCGTGGTTAAGTGGACATTGGGTACAACTGCATTTTTTAGGACACTGGTGAGTCTTTTTCTGACGTCCGTGTACATTCTCGGTATCGCCTGCCTAGAGAAGTGGAACCTAGATGGTATTTGGTAACGGGGGCACACTGCCTCAATAAATTGTCTAGTTCCCTGTGAACTAACGGCGGATACCGGACGCACGTCTAACACCAACATAGTTGTCAAGGACTCAGTTATCCGCTTTGCAGTAGGATGACTGCTGTGATATTTCATCTTCCTCGCAAAGGACTGTTGAACAGTCAATTGCTTACTGGAAGTAGTACAAGTGGGCTTACGACTTCCCCTCTGGGATGACCATCGACTCCCAGCGGCAACAACAGCAGCGCCAGCAGCAGTAGGCGTTACACGCAAGGATGCATCGGAGGAATCCCAGGCAGGAGAGGACTCGTCAGACTTGCCAGTGACATGGCCTGCAGGACTATTGGCATTCCTGGGGAAGGAGGAAATTGACACTGAGGGAGTTGGTGGGGTGGTTTGCGTGAGCTTGGTTACAAGAGGAAGGGATTTACTGGTCAGTGGACTGCTTCCGCTGTCACCCAAAGTTTTTGAACTTGTCACTGACTTATTATGAATGCGCTGCAGGTGACGTATAAGGGAGGATGTTCCGAGGTGGTTAACGTCCTTACCCCTACTTATTACAGCTTGACAAAGGGAACACACGGCTTGACACCTGTTGTCCGCATTTCTGGTGAAATACCTCCACACCGAAGAGCTGATTTTTTTGGTATTTTCACCTGGCATGTCAACGGCCATATTCCTCCCACGGACAACAGGTGTCTCCCCGGGTGCCTGACTTAAACAAACCACCTCACCATCAGAATCCTCCTGGTCAATTTCCTCCCCAGCGCCAGCAACACCCATATCCTCCTCATCCTGGTGTACTTCAACACTGACATCTTCAATCTGACTATCAGGAACTGGACTGCGGGTGCTCCTTCCAGCACTTGCAGGGGGCATGCAAATAGTGGAAGGCGCATGCTCTTCACGTCCAGTGTTGGGAAGGTCAGGCATCGCAAACGACACAATTGGACTCTCCTTGTGGATTTGGGATTTCAAAGAACGCACAGTTCTTTGCGGTGCTTTTGCCAGCTTGAGTCTT
This sequence comes from Pseudophryne corroboree, assembly GCF_028390025.1. NCBI lineage: Eukaryota > Metazoa > Chordata > Amphibia > Anura > Myobatrachidae > Pseudophryne > Pseudophryne corroboree. The sequence goes on along the minus strand of NC_086444.1, from coordinate 771,258,261 downwards.
TTCAGTTTTCTAGCGAGAGGCTGAGTGCTTCCATCCTCATGTGAAGCTGAACCACTAGCCATGAACATAGGCCAGGGCCTCAGCCGTTCCTTGCCACTCCGTGTGGTAAATGGCATATTGGCAAGTTTACGCTTCTCCTCCGACAATTTTATTTTAGGTTTTGGAGTCCTTTTTTTTCTGATATTTGGTGTTTTGGATTTGACATGCTCTGTACTATGACATTGGGCATCGGCCTTGGCAGACGACGTTGCTGGCATTTCATCGTCTCGGCCATGACTAGTGGCAGCAGCTTCAGCACGAGGTGGAAGTGGATCTTGATCTTTCCCTAATTTTGGAACCTCAACTTTTTTGTTCTCCATATTTTATAGGCAGAACTAAAAGGCACCTCAGGTAAACAATGGAGATGGATGGATTGGATACTAGTATACAATTATGGACGGACTGCCACGGTTAGGTGGTATAAAAAAACCACGGTTAGGTGGTATATATTATAATAATAATACAATTATGGATGGACGGACTGCCTGCCGACTGCCGACACAGAGGTAGCCACAGCCGTGAACTACCGCACTGTACACTGGTTGATAAAGAGATAGTAGTATACTCGTAACAACTAGTATGACACTATGACGACGGTATAAAGAAAGAAAAAAAAATACCACAGTTAGGTGGTATATATTATAATAATAATACAATTATGGATGGACGGACTGCCTGCCGACTGCCGACACAGAGGTAGCCACAGCCGTGAACTACCGCACTGTACACTGGTTGATAAAGAGATAGTAGTATACTCGTAACAACTAGTATGACACTATGACGACGGTATAAAGAATGAAAAAAAAACCACGGTTAGGTGGTATATATTATAATAATAATACAATTATGGATGGACGGACTGCCTGCCGACTGCCGACACAGAGGTAGCCACAGCCGTGAACTACCGCACTGTACACTGGTTGATAAAGAGATAGTAGTATACTCGTAACAACTAGTATGACACTATGACGACGGTATAAAGAAAGAAAAAAAAATACCACAGTTAGGTGGTATATATTATAATAATAATACAATTATGGATGGACGGACTGCCTGCCGACTGCCGACACAGAGGTAGCAACAGCCGTGAACTACCGCACTGTACACTGGTTGATAAAGAGATAGTAGTATACTCGTAACAACTAGTATGACACTATGACGACGGTATAAAGAATGAAAAAAAAACCACGGTTAGGTGGTATATATTATAATAATAATACAATTATGGATGGACGGACTGCCTGCCGACTGCCGACACAGAGGTAGCCACAGCCGTGAACTACCGCACTGTACACTGGTTGATAAAGAGATAGTAGTATACTCGTAACAACTAGTATGACACTATGACGACGGTATAAAGAATGAAAAAAAAACCACGGTTAGGTGGTATATATTATAATAATAATACAATTATGGATGGACGGACTGCCTGCCGACTGCCGACACAGAGGTAGCCACAGCCGTGAACTACCGCACTGTACACTGGTTGATAAAGAGATAGTAGTATACTCGTAACAACTAGTATGACACTATGACGGTATAAAGAATGAAAAAAAAACCACGGTTAGGTGGTATATATTATAATAATAATACAATTATGGATGGACGGACTGCCTGCCGACTGCCGACACAGAGGTAGCCACAGCCGTGAACTACCGCACTGTACACTGGTTGATAAAGAGATAGTAGTATACTCGTAACAACTAGTATGACACTATGACGACGGTATAAAGAAAGAAAAAAAAATACCACGGTTAGGTGGTATATATTGTAATACAATTATGGATGGACGGACTGCCTGCCGAGTTCCGACTGCCGACACAGAGGTAGCCACAGCCGTGAACTACCGCACTGTACTGTGTCTGCTGCTAATATAGACTGGTTGATAAAGAGATAGTATACAATACATACAACAATATACTACTATACTGGTGGTCAGGCACTGGTCACCACTAGTCACACTGGCAGTGGCACTCCTGCAGCAAAAGTGTGCACTGTTTAATTTTAAATTAATATAATATTATGTACTCCTGGGGGCTCCTGCTATAACAACCTGCAGTGCTCCCCAGTCTCCCCCACAATTATTATAAGCTTTGCCTTTTATATATTGATGTGCAGCACACTGGGCTGAGCTGAGTGCACACAGACTGAGTCACACTGTGTGACTGGCTGCTGCTGTGTATCGTTTTTTTTCAGGCAGAGAACGGATATAGCAGAGAACGGATATATTATATTAAAATAAATAAAAGTTAACTAACAACAACTGCACTGGTCACTGTGGTAAACTCTGTCTGACTCTGCACAATCTCTCTCTCTCTTCTAATCTAATTTCTAATGGAGAGGACGCCAGCCACGTCCTCTCCCTATCAATCTCAATGCACGTGTGAAAATGGCGGCGACGCGCGGCTCCTTATATAGAATCCGAGTCTCGCGAGAATCCGACAGCGTCATGATGACGTTCGGGCGCGCTCGGGTTAACCGAGCAAGGCGGGAGGATCCGAGTCTGCTCGGACCCGTGAAAAAAACATGAAGTTCGTGCGGGTTCGGTTTCAGAGAAACCGAACCCGCTCATCTCTATAAATCCACAGTTTACAAGCTATGATCGTGACATTTTACGTACGAGCGTATTAAAAGATGGCCGAGGCAACTAAAACAATTAGAAATCCCTAGCACCCATAGGGGGAGGGCAGCAGCACAGAGTATATCAACAGACAGCATAACTGTGGAAGGCCTGGAGCCATTTACACCAAACTTGGAACACATCTGACTTACAATCTGGGAACAAACACTGTGGGAGTCAGACACCCCTTGCACTCCTATGGGTGGGACAGCAGCAAAGAGTATTTCAGAAGACAGCACAACTCTGGAATGCCTGGAGCAATTTACACCAAACTTAGTACACATATGACTTATACTCTGGGAACAAACACTGTGGGCGTAAGACACCCCTAGCACCCCTAGGGGTGAGGCTGCAGCACAGAGTTTTTCAGCAGACAGCATAACTCTGGAATGCCTGGAGCAATTTAGACCAAACTTGCTACACATATGACTTACACTCTGGGAACAAAAACTGTGGGGGTAACACACCACTAGCACTCCTAAGGGTGGGCCAGCAGCACAGACTATATGAGGACATGCATGATAAATCAGTTATGACAGGGCTGCATGTGACAAGGCCAGTGACATGATGTGAGGAGGGGAATGGAGGTAGCACGAACCCACACACTGACATTTATATAATGGAAGTAGCACGGTCCCCAAGCAGCACAGAGTATATTAGGAGAAACATAATGTGCTACGCTATATAAGAAACTGTACATAAATTGATAATTTCACAGGGGCACTGACATGATGTAAAGAGGGGAATGAAGGCAGCAGGAAGCCACAGACTGAGAGTTGTATAGTGGGAAGAGCAGGGTCCCTTGGGGGAATAAAAAGGCATCTGGCAACTATACAAAGTGCGTCAGGCAAGCAAGATATGCCTATAGATCACCAACCAACGTAAATTAACAAACAACTAACATTCTAATTTACCATCCTCATCCCGTAGCAAAGCACGGGTATTCAGCTGTCTACAATGTTATTTATACTGTGTGTTTAATATTGACCCATCATAGACTGAATGCATTGTGTCAAAAATCAAAATGACATAATTATAGAATGGCACATATTTATAGTTTTTAGGACAGTGGCAGCCCTGGCTACAGCATTGAAATGTCATGGGAGCTCATTCTGAGTTGTAAGCAATGCGAAAAAAGCAAGTATTTTTGCAGCTTGGCAAAACCATGTGGAGAGACATTTAAATTTGAGAGGGACATGTACAAACTCAATTACAAAATTGCAGTGTAAAAGTAAAGCTGTCTAGCATTTGTGGGCTACATGCAAAAGCAACCAGTATTTAATCTGCATGCAAAAACACAAAAAAGTATTTGCACCAGGTATTTGGTTTGCACCCAACTAAGGGGTGTAACTGTATTTACTAATGCTTCTAAAAATGAAAAGTAGTGATGTTGCCCATAGAAACCAATCAGATTCTACAGTATATATAATTTCTCTATTGCATCCTAGAAAATGATAGCCTTAATCTGATTGGTTGCTATGGGCAATGTGTAAATTGCTTTTCCACCAAATCCTGGGTCTGACCCAGATTTTTTACCCGTCATTTTGCCAGATCTCACTCTCCAATGTCCCCATTTCCACTGCACTGTATTCCCGGATTTTTCCCAGGTTGACACCATTTGCACTTAATAATGAAAAAACCCGATAAAACACAATAAAACCTGTGTTGTCAGAAAAAATGACCATTCTGTGCTCTGTCACCTGTGCCCAGAGCCTAATCTGTAGACTGCGTGTGCCCAGCTCTCTCAACAGCAACCAGCATGTGAAACCAGCCTCTCCAGCATTTTTTCTTTGCTCTGTCACCTGTGCCTAGATCAAATTGTAGTCTTTGGGCCCAGCTCTGTGCCCACCTCTCTCAACAGTGACCAGCATGAAAACAGCCTCTCCCAGCATCTCCTCTGGTCCCTGGTTGTTGACATCACCTGCTAGTGCCCAGGAGGGACCAATCAGCGGCTTTTTGTAAAATCCTGGGTGGAAAATCCCAGGTCAAAGCTGTTTCCACTGTAGCTCACACAAGAAAAACCAGTTTTTACCCTGCTTGTGACCAGGGTAAAAATCCCAGGTCACTTTACCTGGGATTTTTGACTAGTAGCTGTTTCCACTGACAAAAATCCCTGGTAGATGCGCATTCATGTGCAAAAACCCAGGTTTTTTATATCAGTGTAAAAGGAGTATTAGTAACTTTACCCCTCAGATTCAGGTCCATGATGTTTAGCAAGTACAGGTGTCAGCAGGTTTGCAAGATATACACAGACTATGGGCCTAATTCAGACCTGATCGCTAGGCTGCGTTTTCGTACATCCTGCACTCAGGTCTGAACTGCGCTTGCGTATGCATCGCAATGTGCAGGCGCGTCAGTCCGCAGCACCGGGATGGTGCGAGAAAAGTGATCGCACAGGCGATCGCAAGGTGACTGACAGGAAGAATCTGTTTGTGGGTGGCAACTGACTGTTTTAAAGGAGTGTCCGGAGAAACGCAGGAGGGACCAGTCATTTGAAGGGAGGGTGTCTGACGTCAGCTCCGGCCCCGATCATCGCACTGTAAGAGTAAGTCCTGGGCTGTGCAGAGACTGCACAAACTTCTGTTTGTGCAGCTCTCCTGCACATGTGATCGCACTCCTGCACAGCGATTTTCCCCTCCCCCTGTAGGTGGCGGCTACCTGATCGCAGGGATGCAAAAATCGCACCCTAGCGATCAGGTCTGAATTACACCCTATGAGCATTAAGAGACCTGACTAATAATTTGGTAGCTTCAGTATGTGTACTAAAATTATTGGATGCTTATGTGTTGCTTATGTGTTGTATGTCATGAGGCAGGGTTTGGTACAGCTGCATCCACACCAGTTTCTGGAACTCCTCCAAGGCATGGTGTGCAAACTAGAGGAGGTTGTGGTCATGGCATCCCTGTTACCCTGTTTATTGCTTATTGCTTAGTGCAATAAAAATTAGAGATGAGCGGGTTCGGTTTCTCAGAATCCGAACCCGCCCGAACTTCATGGTTTTTTTCACGGGTCCGAGCAGACTCGGATCCTCCCGCCTTGCTCGGTTAACCCGAGCGCGCCCGAACGTTATCATGACGCTGTCGGATTCTCGCGAGACTCGGATTCTATATAAGGAGCCGCGCGTCGCCGCCATTTTCACACGTGCATTGAGATTGATAGGGAGAGGACGTGGCTGGCGTCCTCTCCATTTAGATTAGAAGAGAGAGAGAGAGAGAGAGAGAGATTGACCTGATTTACTGGAGCTTAGGAGTACTGTAGAAGTGTAGAGAGTGCAGAGTTTACTAGTGACTGACCACAGTGACCACCAGACAGTGCAGTTTTATTTAATATATCCGTTCTCTGCCTGAAAAAAACGATACACACAGTGACTCAGTCACATACCATATCTGTGTGCACTGCTCAGCCCAGCGTGCTGCATCATCTATGTATATATATCTGACTGTGCTCAGCTCACACAGCTTATAATTGTGGGGGAGACTGGGGAGCACTGCAGTGCCAGTTATAGGTTATAGCAGGAGCCAGGAGTACATATTATATTAAAATTAAACAGTGCACACTTTTGCTGCAGGAGTGCCACTGCCAGTGTGACTGACCAGTGACCTGACCACACTGACCACCAGTATAGTTAGTAGTATACTATATTGTGATTGCCTGAAATAGTTAAACACTCGTCGTGTGACTTCACTTGTGTGGTGTTTTTTTTTTTATTCTATAAAAAACTCATTCTGCTGACAGACAGTGTCCAGCAGGTCCGTCATTATATAATATATACCTGTCCGGCTGCAGTAGTGATATATATATATATTTTTTATATCATTATTTATCATCCAGTCGCAGCAGACACAGTACGGTAGTTCACGGCTGTAGCTACCTCTGTGTCGGCACTCGGCAGTCCATCCATAATTGTATACCACCTACCCGTGGTTTTTTTTTTCTTTCTTCTTTATACATACATACTACTACATCTCTTTATCAACCAGTCTATATTAGCAGCAGACACAGTACAGTACGGTAGTCCACGGCTGTAGCTACCTCTGTGTCGGCACTCGGCAGTCCGTCCATAATTGTATACCACCTACCCGTGGTTTTTTTTTCTTTCTTCTTTATACATACATACTACTACATCTCTTTATCAACCAGTCTATATTAGCAGCAGACACAGTACAGTACGGTAGTTCACGGCTGTAGCTACCTCTGTGTCGGCACTCGGCAGTCCGTCCATAATTGTATACCACCTACCCGAGGTTTTTTTTTCTTTCTTCTTTATACATACATACTACTACATCTCTTTATCAACCAGTCTATATTAGCAGCAGACACAGTACAGTACGGTAGTTCACGGCTGTAGCTACCTCTGTGTCGGCACTCGGCAGTCCGTCCATAATTGTATACCACCTACCCGAGGTTTTTTTTTCTTTCTTCTTTATACATACATACTACTACATCTCTTTATCAACCAGTCTATATTAGCAGCAGACACAGTACAGTACGGTAGTTCACGGCTGTAGCTACCTCTGTGTCGGCACTCGGCAGTCCGTCCATAATTGTATACCACCTACCCGAGGTTTTTTTTTCTTTCTTCTTTATACATACATACTACTACATCTCTTTATCAACCAGTCTATATTAGCAGCAGACACAGTACAGTACGGTAGTTCACGGCTGTAGCTACCTCTGTGTCGGCACTCGGCAGTCCGTCCATAATTGTATACCACCTACCCGTGGTTTTTTTTTCTTTCTTCTTTATACTTATACATACTACTACATCTCTTTATCAACCAGTCTATATTAGCAGCAGACACAGTACAGTACGGTAGTCCACGGCTGTAGCTACCTCTGTGTCGGCACTCGGCAGTCCGTCCATAATTGTATACCACCTACCCGTGGTTTTTTTTTCTTTCTTCTTTATACTTATACATACTACTACATCTCTTTATCAACCAGTCTATATTAGCAGCAGACACAGTACAGTACGGTAGTCCACGGCTGTAGCTACCTCTGTGTCGGCACTCGGCAGTCCGTCCATAATTGTATACCACCTACCCGTGGTTTTTTTTTCTTTCTTCTTTATACTTATACATACTACTACATCTCTTTATCAACCAGTCTATATTAGCAGCAGACACAGTACAGTACGGTAGTCCACGGCTGTAGCTACCTCTGTGTCGGCACTCGGCAGTCCGTCCATAATTGTATACCACCTACCCGTGTTTTTTTTTTCTTTCTTCTTTATACTTATACATACTACTACATCTCTTTATCAACCAGTCTATATTAGCAGCAGACACAGTACAGTACGGTAGTCCACGGCTGTAGCTACCTCTGTGTCGGCACTCGGCAGTCTGTCCATAATTGTATACCACCTACCCGTGTTTTTTTTTTCTTTCTTCTTTATACTTATACATACTACTACATCTCTTTATCAACCAGTCTATATTAGCAGCAGACACAGTACAGTACGGTAGTCCACGGCTGTAGCTACCTCTGTGTCGGCACTCGGCAGTCCGTCCATAATTGTATACCACCTACCCGTGGTTTTTTTTCTTTCTTCTTTATACTTATACAAACTACTACATCTCTTTATCAACCAGTCTATATTAGCAGCAGACACAGTACAGTACGGTAGTCCACGGCTGTAGCTACCTCTGTGTCGGCACTCGGCAGTCCGTCCATAATTGTATACCACCTACCCGTGGTTTTTTTTTCTTTCTTCTTTATACTTATACATACTACTACATCTCTTTATCAACCAGTCTATATTAGCAGCAGACACAGTACAGTACGGTAGTCCACGGCTGTAGCTACCTCTGTGTCGGCACTCGGCAGTCCGTCCATAATTGTATACCACCTACCCGTGGTTTTTTTTTCTTTGTTCTTTATACTTATACATACTACTACATCTCTTTAACAACCAGTCTATATTAGCAGCAGACACAGTACAGTACGGTAGTTCACGGCTGTAGCTACCTCTGTGTCGGCACTCGGCAGTCCGTCCATAATTGTATACTAGTATCCATCCATCTCCATTGTTTACCTGAGGTGCCTTTTAGTTGTGCCTATTAAAATATGGAGAACAAAAATGTTGAGGTTCCAAAATTAGGGAAAGATCAAGATCCACTTCCACCTCGTGCTGAAGCTGCTGCCACTAGTCATGGCCGAGACGATGAAATGCCAGCAACGTCGTCTGCCAAGGCCGATGCCCAATGTCATAGTACAGAGCATGTCAAATCCAAAACACCAAATATCAGTAAAAAAAGGACTCCAAAACCTAAAATAAAATTGTCGGAGGAGAAGCGTAAACTTGCCAATATGCCATTTACCACACGGAGTGGCAAGGAACGGCTGAGGCCCTGGCCTATGTTCATGGCTAGTGGTTCAGCTTCACATGAGGATGGAGGCACTCAGCCTCTCGCTAGAAAAATGAAAAGACTCAAGCTGGCAAAAGCAGTAGCACCGCAAAGAACTGTGCGTTCTTCGAAATCCCAAATTCGCAAGGAGAGTCCAATTGTGTCGGTTGCGATGCCTGACCTTCCCAACACTGGACGTGAAGAGCATGCGCCTTCCACCATTTGCACGCCCCCTGCAAGTGCTGGAAGGAGCACCCGCAGTCCAGTTCCTGATAGTCAGATTGAAGATGTCAGTGTTGAAGTACACCAGGATGAGGAGGATATGGGTGTTGCTGGCGCTGGGGAGGAAATTGACCAGGAGGATTCTGATGGTGAGGTGGTTTGTTTAAGTCAGGCACCCGGGGAGACACCTGTTGTCCGTGGGAGGAATATGGCCGTTGACATGCCTGGTGAAAATACCAAAAAAATCAGCTCTTCGGTGTGGAGGTATTTCAACAGAAATGCGGACAACAGGTGTCAAGCCGTGTGTTCCCTTTGTCAAGCTGTAATAAGTAGGGGTAAGGACGTTAACCACCTCAGAACATCCTCCCTTATACGTCACCTGCAGCGCATTCATAATAAGTCAGTGACAAGTTCAAAAACTTTGGGTGACAGCGGAAGCAGTCCACTGACCAGTAAATCCCTTCCTCTTGTAACCAAGCTCACGCAAACCACCCCACCAACTCCCTCAGTGTCAATTTCCTCCTTCCCCAGGAATGCCAATAGTCCTGCAGGCCATGTCACTGGCAATTCTGACGAGTCCTCTCCTGCCTGGGATTCCTCCGATGCATCCTTGCGTGTAACGCCTACTGCTGCTGGCGCTGCTGTTGTTGCTGCTGGGAGTCGATGGTCATCCCAGAGGGGAAGTCGTAAGACCACTTTTACTACTTCCACCAAGCAATTGACTGTCCAACAGTCCTTTGCGAGGAAGATGAAATATCACAGCAGTCATCCTACTGCAAAGCGGATAACTGAGGCCTTGGCATCCTGGGTGGTGAGAAACGTGGTTCCGGTATCCATCATTACTGCAGAGCCAACTAGAGACTTGTTGGAGGTACTGTGTCCCCGGTACCAAATACCATCTAGGTTCCATTTCTCTAGGCAGGCGATACCGAAAATTTACACAGACCTCAGAAAAAGAGTCACCAGTGTCCTAAAAAATGCAGCTGTACCCAATGTCCACTTAACCACGGACATGTGGACAAGTGGAGCAGGGCAGGGTCAGGACTATATGACTGTGACAGCCCACTGGGTAGATGTATGGACTCCCGCCGCAAGAACAGCAGCGGCGGCACCAGTAGCAGCATCTCGCAAACGCCAACTCTTTCCTAGGCAGGCTACGCTTTGTATCACCGCCTTCCAGAATACGCACACAGCTGAAAACCTCTTACGGCAACTGAGGAAGATCATCGCGGAATGGCTTACCCCAATTGGACTCTCCTGTGGATTTGTGGCATCGGACAACGCCAGCAATATTGTGTGTGCATTAAATATGGGCAAATTCCAGCACGTCCCATGTTTTGCACATACCTTGAATTTGGTGGTGCAGAATTATTTAAAAAACGACAGGGGCGTGCAAGAGATGCTGTCGGTGGCCAGAAGAATTGCGGGACACTTTCGGCGTACAGGCACCACGTACAGAAGACTGGAGCACCACCAAAAACTACTGAACCTGCCCTGCCATCATCTGAAGCAAGAAGTGGTAACGAGGTGGAATTCAACCCTCTATATGCTTCAGAGGTTGGAGGAGCAGCAAAAGGCCATTCAAGCCTATACAATTGAGCACGATATAGGAGGTGGAATGCACCTGTCTCAAGCGCAGTGGAGAATGATTTCAACGTTGTGCAAGGTTCTGCTGCCCTTTGAACTTGCCACACGTGAAGTCAGTTCAGACACTGCCAGCCTGAGTCAGGTCATTCCCCTCATCAGGCTTTTGCAGAAGAAGCTGGAGACATTGAAGGAGGAGCTAACACGGAGCGATTCCGCTAGGCATGTGGGACTTGTGGATGGAGCCCTTAATTCGCTTAACAAGGATTCACGGGTGGTCAATCTGTTGAAATCAGAGCACTACATTTTGGCCACCATGCTCGATCCTAGATTTAAAGCCTACCTTGGATCTCTCTTTCCGGCAGACACAAGTCTGCTGGGGTTGAAAGACCTGCTGGTGAGAAAATTGTCAAGTCAAGCGGAACGCGACCTGTCAACATCTCCTCCTTCACATTCTCCCGCAACTGGGGGTGCGAGGAAAAGGCTCAGAATTCCGAGCCCACCCGCTGGCGGTGATGCAGGGCAGTCTGGAGCGACTGCTGATGCTGACATCTGGTCCGGACTGAAGGACCTGACAACGATTACGGACATGTCGTCTACTGTCACTGCATATGATTCTCTCACCATTGAAAGAATGGTGGAGGATTATATGAGTGACCGCATCCAAGTAGGCACGTCACACAGTCCATACTTATACTGGCAGGAAAAAGAGGCAATTTGGAGGCCATTGCACAAACTGGCTTTATTCTACCTAAGTTGCCCTCCCACAAGTGTGTACTCCGAAAGAGTGTTTAGTGCCGCCGCTCACCTTGTCAGCAATCGGCGTACGAGGTTACATCCAGAAAATGTTGAGAAGATGATGTTCATTAAAATGAATTATAATCAATTCCTCCGCGGAGACATTGACCAGCAGCAATTGCCTCCACAAAGTACACAGGGAGCTGAGATGGTGGATTCCAGTGGGGACGAATTGATAATCTGTGAGGAGGGGGATGTACACGGTGATATATCGGAGGATGATGATGTGGTGGACATCTTGCCTCTGTAGAGCCAGTTTGTGCAAGGAGAGATTAATTGCTTCTTTTTTGGGGGGGGTCCAAACCAACCCGTCATATCAGTCACAGTCGTGTGGCAGACCCTGTCACTGAAATGATGGGTTGGTTAAAGTGTGCATGTCCTGTTTTGTTTATACAACATAAGGGTGGGTGGGAGGGCCCAAGGACAATTCCATCTTGCACCTCTTTTTTCTTTTATTTTTCTTTGCGTCATGTGCTGTTTGGGGAGGGTTTTTTGGAAGGGACATCCTGCGTGACACTGCAGTGCCACTCCTAAATGGGCCCGGTGTTTGTGTCGGCCACTAGGGTCGCTTATCTTACTCACACAGTCAGCTACCTCATTGCGCCTCTTTTTTTCTTTGCGTCATGTGCTGTTTGGGGAGGGTTTTTTGGAAGGGACATCCTGCGTGACACTGCAGTGCAACTCCTAAATGGGCCCGGTGTTTGTGTCGGCCACTAGGGTCGCTTATCTTACTCACACAGTCAGCTACCTCATTGCGCCTCTTTTTTTCTTTGCGTCATGTGCTGTTTGGGGAGGGTTTTTTGGAAGGGACATCCTGCGTGACACTGCAGTGCCACTCCTAAATGGGCCCGGTGTTTGTGTCGGCCACTAGGGTCGCTTATCTTACTCACACAGTCAGCTACCTCATTGCGCCTCTTTTTTTCTTTGCGTCATGTGCTGTTTGGGGAGTGTTTTTTGGAAGGGCCATCCTGCGTGACACTGCAGTGCTACTCCTAGATGGGCCCGGTGTTTGTGTCGGCCACTAGGGTCGCTTATCTTACTCACACAGTCAGCTACCTCATTGCGCCTCTTTTTTTCTTTGCGTCATGTGCTGTTTGGGGAGGGTTTTTTGGAAGGGACATCCTGCGTGACACTGCAGTGCCACTCCTAAATGGGCCCGGTGTTTGTGTCGGCCACTACGGTCGCTAATCTTACTCACACAGCTACCTCATTGCGCCTCTTTTTTTCTTTGCGTCATGTGCTGTTTGGGGAGGGTTTTTTGGAAGGGACATCCTGCGTGACACTGCAGTGCCACTCCTAAATGGGCCCGGTGTTTGTGTCGGCCACTAGGGTCGCTTATCTTACTCACACAGTCAGCTACCTCATTGCGCCTCTTTTTTTCTTTGCGTCATGTGCTGTTTGGGGAGTGTTTTTTGGAAGGGCCATCCTGCGTGACACTGCAGTGCTACTCCTAGATGGGCCCGGTGTTTGTGTCGGCCACTAGGGTCGCTAATCTTACTCACACAGCTTCCTCATTGCGCCTCTTTTTTTCTTTGCGTCATGTGCTGTTTGGGGAGGGTTTTTTGGAAGGGACATCCTGCGTGACACTGCAGTGCCACTCCTAAATGGGCCCGGTGTTTGTGTCGGCCACTACGGTCGCTAATCTTACTCACACAGCTACCTCATTGCGCCTCTTTTTTTCTTTGCGTCATGTGCTGTTTGGGGAGGGTTTTTTGGAAGGGACATCCTGCGTGACACTGCAGTGCCACTCCTAAATGGGCCCGGTGTTTGTGTCGGCCACTAGGGTCGCTTATCTTACTCACACAGTCAGCTACCTCATTGCGCCTCTTTTTTTCTTTGCGTCATGTGCTGTTTGGGGAGTGTTTTTTGGAAGGGCCATCCTGCGTGACACTGCAGTGCCACTCCTAGATGGGCCCGGTGTTTGTGTCGGCCACTAGGGTCGCTAATCTTACTCACACAGCTACCTCATTGCGCCTCTTTTTTTCTTTGCGTCATGTGCTGTTTGGGAGGGTTTTTTGGAAGGGACATCCTGCGTGACACTGCAGTGCCACTCCTAAATGGGCCCGGTGTTTGTGTCGGCCACTAGGGTCGCTTATCTTACTCACACAGTCAGCTACCTCATTGCGCCTCTTTTTTTCTTTGCGTCATGTGCTGTTTGGGGAGGGTTTTTTGGAAGGGACATCCTGCGTGACACTGCAGTGCAACTCCTAAATGGGCCCGGTGTTTGTGTCGGCCACTAGGGTCGCTTATCTTACTCACACAGTCAGCTACCTCATTGCGCCTCTTTTTTTCTTTGCGTCATGTGCTGTTTGGGGAGGGTTTTTTGGAAGGGCCATCCTGCGTGACACTGCAGTGCCACTCCTAGATGGGCCCGGTGTTTGTGTCGGCCACTAGGGTCGCTAATCTTACTCACACAGCTACCTCATTGCGCCTCTTTTTTTCTTTGCGTCATGTGCTGTTTGGGGAGGGTTTTTTGGAAGGGACATCCTGCGTGACACTGCAGTGCCACTCCTAAATGGGCCCGGTGTTTGTGTCGGCCACTACGGTCGCTAATCTTACTCACACAGCTACCTCATTGCGCCTCTTTTTTTCTTTGCGTCATGTGCTGTTTGGGGAGGGTTTTTTGGAAGGGACATCCTGCGTGACACTGCAGTGCCACTCCTAAATGGGCCCGGTGTTTGTGTCGGCCACTAGGGTCGCTTATCTTACTCACACAGTCAGCTACCTCATTGCGCCTCTTTTTTTCTTTGCGTCATGTGCTGTTTGGGGAGTTATTTTTGGAAGGGCCATCCTGCGTGACACTGCAGTGCTACTAATAGATGGGCCCGGTGTTTGTGTCGGCCACTAGGGTCGCTAATCTTACTCACACAGCTACCTCATTGCGCCTCTTTTTTTCTTTGCGTCATGTGCTGTTTGGGGAGGGTTTTTTGGAAGGGACATCCTGCGTGACACTGCAGTGCCACTCCTAAATGGGCCCGGTGTTTGTGTCGGCCACTACGGTCGCTAATCTTACTCACACAGCTACCTCATTGCGCCTCTTTTTTTCTTTGCGTCATGTGCTGTTTGGGGAGGGTTTTTTGGAAGGGACATCCTGCGTGACACTGCAGTGCCACTCCTAAATGGGCCCGGTGTTTGTGTCGGCCACTAGGGTCGCTTATCTTACTCACACAGTCAGCTACCTCATTGCGCCTCTTTTTTTCTTTGCGTCATGTGCTGTTTGGGGAGTGTTTTTTGGAAGGGCCATCCTGCGTGACACTGCAGTGCCACTCCTAGATGGGCCCGGTGTTTGTGTCGGCCACTAGGGTCGCTAATCTTACTCACACAGCTACCTCATTGCGCCTCTTTTTTTCTTTGCGTCATGTGCTGTTTGGGGAGGGTTTTTTGGAAGGGACATCCTGCGTGACACTGCAGTGCCACTCCTAAATGGGCCCGGTGTTTGTGTCGGCCACTAGGGTCGCTAATCTTACTCACACAGCTACCTCATTGCGCCTCTTTTTTTCTTTGCGTCATGTGCTGTTTGGGGAGGGTTTTTTGGAAGGGACATCCTGCGTGACACTGCAGTGCCACTCCTAGATGGGCCAGGTGTTTGTATCGGCCACTAGGGTCGCTTAGCTTAGTCATCCAGCGACCTCGGTGCAAATTTTAGGACTAAAAATAATATTGTGAGGTGTGAGGTATTCAGAATAGACTGAAAATGAGTGGAAATTATGGTTTTTGAGGTTAATAATAATATGGGATCAAAATGACCCCCAAATTCTATGATTTAAGCTGTTTTTTAGGGTTTTTTGAAAAAAACACCCGAATCCAAAACACACCCGAATCCGACAAAAAAAATTCGGTGAGGTTTTGCCAAAACGCGGTCGAACCCAAAACACGGCCGCGGAACCGAACCCAAAACCAAAACACAAAACCCGAAAAATTTCAGGCGCTCATCACTAATAAAAATGTGTTGTTCAATCAAGTTTGTAAAATGAAGTACTGTATGTGTGACTCAATGCAGATAATTATGCTGTTTGATGTTCACAGTAAAAATCTTTTCATAATGTGACATTTCTAAGATAAAAAATAAGTAGGTTTATTTGTGTTTTGTTTTTTATTTTTATATTTGGTATATAAAAACGTTATAGTTCATATGAGTCTCCTGACAAAGTACTGTTACATATACAACTACGCAGTGGTGTGTGATGAGGTAAGGCAGGGGAGGCAGAGCCTTTCCCGTCATACTACAGTATTTGCCAGAGTGTTAACTATATAAAATATATGAAAAAATTAGTGATGTGCACCGGAAATTTTTCGGGTTTTGTGTTTTGGTTTTGGGTTCGGTTCTGCGGCCGTGTTTTTGGTTCGAACGCGTTTTGGCAAAACCTCACCGAATTTTTTTTGTCGGATTCGGGTGTGTTTTGGATTCGGGTGTTTTTTTCAAAAAACCCTAAAAAACAGCTTAAATCATAGAATTTGGGGGTCATTTTGATCCCATAGTATTATTAACCTCAATAACCATAATTTACACTCATTTCCAGTCTATTCTGAACACCTCACACCTCACAATATTATTTTTAGTCCTAAAATTTGCACCGAGGTCGCTGGATGGCTAAGCTAAGCGACACAAGTGGCCGACACAAACACCTGGCCCATCTAGGAGTGGCACTGCAGTGTCAGGCAGGATGGCCCTTCAAAAAAATAGTCCCCAAACAGCACATGATGCAAAGAAAAAAAGAGGTGCACCAAGGTCGCTGTGTGACTAAGCTAAGCGACACAAGTGGCCGACACAAACACCTGGCCCATCTAGGAGTGGCACTGCAGTGTCACGCAGGATGGCCCTTCAAAAAAATACTCCCCAAACAGCACATGACGCAAAGAAAAAAAGAGGCGCAATGAGGTAGCTGTGTGACTAAGATAAGCGACCCAAGTGGCCGACACAAACGCCTGGCCCATCTAGGAGTGGCACTGCAGTGTCACGCAGGATGGCCCTTCAAAAAAATACTCCCCAAACAGCACATGACGCAAAGAAAAATGAAAGAAAAAAGAGGTGCAAGATGGAATTGTCCTTGGGCCCTCCCACCCACCCTTATGTTGTATAAACAGGACATGCACACTTTAACGAACCCATCATTTCAGCGACAGGGTCTGCCACACGACTGTGACTGAAATGACTGGTTGGTTTGGGCCCCCACCAAAAAAGAAGCAATCAATCTCTCCTTGCACAAACTGGCTCTACAGAGGCAAGATGTCCACCTCATCATCATCGTCCGATTCATCACCCCTGTGTACAGCCCCCTCCTCACAGATTATTATTTCGTCCCCACTGGAATCCACCATCTCGGGTCCCCGTGCACTTTCTGGAGGCAATTGCTGCTGGTGAATGTCTCCACAGAGGAATTGAATCTTATATATTATATATATTGAATTAAGTCTTTTCATTTTTCTAGCGAGAGGATGAGTGCTTCCATCCTCATGTGAAGCTGAACCACTAGCCATGAACATAGGCCAGGGCCTCAGCCGTTCCTTGCCACTCTGTGTCGTAAATGGCATATTGGCAAGTTTACGCTTCTCCTCAGACGCTTTTAATTTTGGTTTTTGGGTAATTTTACTGAACTTTTGTTTTTTTGATTTTACATGCTCTGTACTATGATATTGGGCATCGGCCTAGGCAGACGACGTTGATGGCATTTCATCGTCTCGGCCATGACTAGTGGCAGCAGCTTCAGCACGAGGTGGAAGTGGATCTTGATCTTTCCCTATTTTTTTAACCTCCACAATTTTGTTCTCCATATTTTAATGCGCACAACTAAAAGCCACCACAGGTATACAATGTAGATGGATGGATAGTATAGTATTATTATATTACTTATGGATGACGAGTGCACTGACGACACAGAGGTAGGTACAGCCGTGGCCTACCGTACTGCTATATATATATATACTGTATAATAATAACGGACCTGGTGGACACTGTCAGCAGACTGCTAAACTAGTATGAAGAAAAAAAAAGCCACCACAGGTATACAATGTAGATGGATGGATAGTATAGTATTATATTACTTATGGACGACGAGTGCACTGACGACACAGAGGTAGGTACAGCCGTGGCCTACCGTACTGCTATATATAATATACTGTATAATAATAACGGACCTGGTGGACACTGTCAGCAGACTGCTAAACTAGTATGAAGAAAAAAAAAGCCACCACAGGTATACAATGTAGATGGATGGATAGTATAGTATTATATTACTTATGGAGGACGAGTGCACTGATGACACAGAGGTAGGTACAGCCGTGGCCTACCGTACTGCTATATATATATATAATATACTGTATAATAATAACGGACCTGGTGGACACTGTCAGCAGACTGCTAAACTAGTATGAAGGAAAAAAAAGCCACCACAGGTATACAATGTAGATGGATGGATAGTATAGTATTATATTACTTATGGAGGACGAGTGCACTGACGACACAGAGGTAGGTACAGCCGTGGCCTACCGTACTGCTACATATATATATATATATAATATACTGTATAATAATAACGGACCTGGTGGACACTGTCAGCAGACTGCTAAACTAGTATGAAGAAAAAAAAAGCCACCACAGGAGTGTTTTTCAGGCAGACAAACGTATACTGGACTGGTGGTCACTGTCAGCAAAACTGTGCACTGTACTCCTGCTATAACTGCTCCCCAGTCCCCACAATTAGGCAGTGTGAGCAGTGCACTCAGCACAGATATATCATGCAGCAGTGCAGCACACTGAGCACAGATATGGTGGAGCGTTTTTTCCAGGCAGAGAAACAACGGATTAAACTCACTGGTGGTATTATAATCAAAACCCTGCACTGTACTCCCTAACAGCTGCTCCCCGTCCCCAATCCTCCCCACAATTATAACTAAGTCACTCTTTTCTACTATAACGGAGAGGATGCCAGCCACGTCCTCTCCCTATCAATCTCAATGCACGTGTGAAAATGGCGGCGACGCGCGGCTGCTTATATAGAATCTGAGTCTCGCGAGAATCCGACAGCGGGATGATGACGTTCGGGCACGCTCGGTTTACCCGAGCCACACGGGAGAATCCGAGCACGGCTCGGACCCGTGTAAAAAGGCTGAAGTTCGGGGGGGTTCGGTTTCCGAGAAACCGAACCCGCTCATCACTATGAAAAATACAAAAAATATATTATAAATATCTCTTCTTTGTATGATTGTAATTATTTTTGTAGTCAAACTCTGGAGTAAAAAGTCTCTGGCAGATGAGGTAGTGCCTCCCCTTCCAACCTGTTCAGCACATCTCTGATCACTACTAAACAAATATCTAACAGTATATACTGCTGCACCTGTGTATAATGCCCAACTGAACCCTTTGGCTCATATATTGTGTGTAACTCTGTCTCTGGTGCTAGCCAGTGCCTCCTCACCCATTTACCTCACTGCATTTCTCTACATTGTCTAAAGAATAGACCAAAACAGAGACACAATAAGACGTGTTAATGTTTTGAAACAAATTATTGCTTTCTAAAATGTGGTTTGCAGGGATGACTTCTTGAGGATGTAGGCATCATGGCATGAACCAGTGTAGACTGCAACTTTTCTCATTACGGGCATGCCCAAGATCGCCAATATGTTTTTTTAAAGAGGCAATCACTTACAAGGTAAAACCATGCCTTGTAAGTGATTGACCCTTTAAAAAAATGTCCAAGATTAGCCAGCACCTCACAATCTGGCGATCTCGGGCATCATTACATCCAGCCCAATATCTATATTCTTCCTTGTGCTCATGCCATTGTGCCTTGCTGGTGAAGAAGATTTAGGAATAGGACAACCCCTCAAAGGTAGCAGTGATCTGGAAATATGGTGTGAAAAAGTAGGCTGCATGAGGCCAATGATTCTGGAGACTACAGAATAACTTAAAGAAGCCAGAGCACCCCCAAATAATATAGGGCACCCAGGCAAGATACTGAGGGGGAATAGGATTGGATTCCAATGTTTCTTGACCTGGTCATACAAGGTAAATAAGTTCTTTCTGGATACCTTTGTATGACCTCTGGATGAGGTAATGCAATCATATTCAGGCACTTGTGGAAAAACCTTGGCCTGCAAAGCATCCATGGAATCTACCATTGCTGCTACTGGTGTTCCTTCAAATGGTCCCTTCTTGAAAAATGTTAGTGAAAAGCATCATACTTGCAGACATCAATTTGAGTGATACAGTGTGAGGAAAAAATACATTTTCACCAGCTACCACAGAGACCACATGTGTGTTCCTTTTTTATAATCATCATAATCATCCCTTGTCTGATTGGTCGGGATTTCTATCAGTTTCACCTGTCAGAGGCAACTTATTTTGGGGTATTTTTTAGCAGTTTTCAAATCTGCTGCTTGATAAATCTTGGGTTTATATTGCAGTAATGTTTTATGGGATGGTGATTTTAAATCTTATCTTAAGTTTAGTAAATTTGAGGGATTCAAACAGGGTTGGACTGGCCCACAGGGGTACAGGGGAAACCACCGGTGGGCCCCACTGCCTGTGAGCCCACATTAACCTCTAGGTATCCGGTTTCAGACTGTGCACTTGAGTTATACACTATACATGTGTTACATTATACTGCACAGGACTAAGGTGTATTTTCTACAGTGCATTGCTGTTATTAATCTAGTACATTATCATGCATGCACTAGCAGTATTTACTGTAGATATATATTTATAAATGGGCCCAGAATATACAGTTTCTAATGGATAGACAAATCTCTGTGGTGGCTGGCCATAGCCCTTAGCATGGGCCCCTACAACTGCATTCCCCTGGTGGGCCCTTCATGTCTCAGTCCGACACTGGATGCACAACTGCCAGGGATAAACCAAAAATTCTGTATTTTGCAATCCAGTCATACAATAAATTTACCAGATGGGCTTTAAACATTTTCTGTTTCTCTCTGCACATTGTATAAAATAATATCAGCTATCATTGTGTAATATATTTTCTGTTCATTTTTCATAGTAGTTTATTCAGAGCTGTCACAAAATCTTATTAATATGTAGCTGCATAAAGATATTAGGGGTGAGCAAAGCCCTACATTAATTCTTACCAGAGTTTATGATAGACTATCAGCTTTAACCTCAAAGGTACTGTGTACAGGCATTTAGCTGTAATACCCAGATAGAGATTCTGTTTTAGTATCTATTTACCCTGTCAGACAAGACAACATTTTGCAAACGTACCTTTTACCAAATGTTTCATGACAGTTATTGCTGAAGTTGGAATTGCTAACTGCTTACCGGAATCACACAGCCCATTATTCTCCGCATTACTTTCCATCTGTAGCAGAATAGACTTTAAACAATGCTGCCTATTAGCTATTGCTCAGTGTCTTTGCCAAATTTAAACAGATGGTATGATGGCAACATCAGTGTGTAAACTAAAAGTGCTATATTAGATAGATAGATAGATAGATAGATAGATAGATAGATAGATAGATAGATAGATAGATAGTGTGAGGCAATCAGGATAGGGGCACTTGCAAACACACAGCAGCCAGGAAAGCAGTACACCAGTACTGGGTTTTCCTGTAATCTAGCCATGGCTAGTTTTATTCTGCGGTAGAAAAACAAAACACAAAAACAAATCCTATTCCATCTGGGTACTAACTAAACATAATAGATTCCCTCTCCTTATGCCCCTACCACAAACACTGTCATATGCACAGCACTTACAGTTAGTCAGAGTGGCTTTTCTCGCTTTCTAACAAAACAGAGCGCAGCCATTTGTTTTATAGCGAATGACAGATGCAATGCATATCATTTGCTGCATGGTCCCTGATGGTGTAGTTTAGCATCATTGTGTTTGTATTGTACATGGATGCAGGTACATATGGACTATGCTGTTTTCAAAGGTTTTGCAACTAATTGCATATGCGCCAGTCTCCATAATGCAATATATTCCAGAACTTGGACCCAGTGGGTAACGCCATCTCTAGATAGCATTACCCAATAGAAACCTATTGGCTTCTTTTCGCATTGCATTCTGAGAGGGATCCAATCAGATCTCTCCCAGCAACCCCTGCAGCACGTGCATCATACGACACATGCACAGATGGACTCCTGGGTCTAAAACCCGGAAGTCCTGTGATCACAAAGGACAGCTCTTATCGGCAGAGTTGTCTTTTGCAGAAATTTTCTTGCATACGGCTTTAATAAACGCCAATATGCATGCAATAAGTGTCAGTATGCGTCACATTGAAAATGCGATACTTGATGCACCCCACCCCATAAGTAAGTCCTAAAATTATAAACAAGGATTGTGATTTGGAGTATTTTTTTTCAATAAATTACCTTATCTCAGTGTCTGTGTCTTTATCTTATATTTTGTTATAGGGGCACAGTAGGTGCCAGTGGGCTCTGGATGCCAGGGCATCAATACATAAATGTAACAAAAATACAAAGATTCTTCTTTATTAAACATGAAAAGGGTATTTCATCACTTAACAGGTGTCAACTTCAGATCTGACATTTGAAGACTCACATAAATTACATTTTCAATACTTGATTTGATTTCATTCATTGACACTCAAAGCTATTTGACATTTCTAAACAACTTTTGCAACCAATGGAACTGATATCGTTATGGATTTTTGCCTCCACTTTGCCAACTTCTACAGTATATTGGGAGCTGGGTGAAGTTTATCTATGATAACAATAATCTCTCCCGTGAAATTATAAAATTATATAAAAGATTCATTAACAATTTTTTCTGAGGGAATTAGATGTAGAAACTTTACAAATGGGAATAATTATAAACATTACAACCTAAAATTGACATTTAATACAACATACTAAACTAAAAGTATAAGACCTACATTTCCTATTGGACATTGAAGGAAGTAGGTTGACGACTAAAAATAATAGACACCAATAGTCATAAAGGGCAATACTTGCGTAGAGATAATAAAGTCCCTACACCTCCTTCATGTAGTTTTCACTTAATGCAAATTGACTTTTGGTTAGTGCTCACTGTACTCGCTGTTACATGGATGCCCCCAGATCGTTAAACTCCAGACAGTAGAAAGGGGATTGCATAAAGTACTTATTCGATGAAACACTAAAGAATGCAGGTGGTAGTAGTACACATGGTACATAAATTGATGCACCAGGTGCTGGATACAGGCTTGATGCTAAGAGAAATAAATTGCATATTGCAATAGCCAAGGTTGGAGCAGTAAGCAGGCCAGCCATGTTAAATTTGCAATCTGTTGTCAGGGTGGGCAGTGAGCAATAATATTCCTAGTAACTGACCGTGGTCAGGGCAGCAGACTGAAGCAGAATCCAAAGATAATTCAGGTCACAACATAGCATAACAGAGAAGCAGAATCAGGACACATTTTCAGTTTAAGCTATTACTAGCATACGTAGGTGCAAGTGACAGGAAGTAATTTAACATTTAGGACCCAAAAGAGTATTTTGGCCCCACACTCCCATTCTAATAAGAGAGAAGTTGCACCTGAAAATGGAGTATGCAAGGGGAGAACAGGACACTGCCTGCTGTTCACTAGATAACTGTAGTTGAAGCCAAAACTAGAAAAGCCAATATCTTAAGAAATAGAAGATAACATTCCACAGTAATAGTTTTACAACATTAGAAGAAATTGTAGTGAAAAATAAGTTGTAGATTATAGCGGAACATTTTAAAGTATATTCAGGTAGGTAGGTTACTTTCAAAGGGTTACATAGGGGTATATTCAATTATAGTCGAAGGTTGTCGGAAAGACGGCAGTTTTCGACTTCTTTCGTTCAGAAGTGGTTCCGACCTATTCAATATACCCCAAAATTATCCAACAAGTCGGGAATTCCGACTTGTCGGAAAGCATGTGGATCAGCAGAATAGCCGCAGATCCGTGTTCTTCTGTCGGAAGTGGGACCAAATCCGACAGGTTTTGGCCCCCTTACTGACCATCTCAATCTGACTTTCAAAAAAGTCATATTGAGATGAGGGACCTGAGAGGAGGAGAGGGGGGAGACCAGCGAGAAGACGGGGGAGAGCCGCGAGGAGATGGGGGAGAGCAGCGCTACAGCAGTGTAGCAGGAAGATGTGGCACAGCCACCACTCATGGCAGCATCCACCTGGCTCCAGCAAGCAAGCTGCTCTCCTCCATCTCCCCATGGCTCTCCCCCGTCTCCCCGCTGGTCTCCCCAATATCAGATCCCTCATCTCAATTCGACTTTTTGAAAGTCGGATTGAGATGGTCATTGAATAGCCCTTGTCGGATCCATTCCAACAAATGCATGTCGGAATGGATCCAACTTTTTTTGTGCAAATTGTGTTTTATTGACAAACGGATAACAATACACATCAACTTTAATTGAATATACCCCATAGACTCAGTTACGGTGGGGCAAGAGGCTAATTATTGAAAAGAAAAGAGTATAATAGAATATATACAGGGAGCTCAAAAAGTCCCTCCGCAGTAACTATGGGGGTTATTAAGAGTTGTTAGTAAACAAAATAAGTTAGAAATTGGGAAAAACCATGTTGCACCGCAGGTGGGGCATATGTAACATATACACAGAGTTATAAAAAAAATATTTTATCCTATTGTTTGCACTGTTTCTTTTGTGTATTGTACCCCACTGCATTTGTTCATATACATATAAGCAGTGTGATACCCTGCAGTGTGAGCTGTCATTTTTTAAATAAATTAGTAGGAGCAGCAACCAAATACTAGCACTGCAGCTGCTGCCAGTGCCACCAATCATGATGATACTAGTCCTTTAACATTATCAACTAATGATGTTGAGTGGTGGGTCTACTAACTGAGTGGTGGTTCTGCACCTGTCAGTGAGGCATCTTCTTCAGCCTCTTATGTTGATGTTGCAAGACCTTCTTACTCATAGTGTAGAGGAGATGTCAAAAAAATTAAATCTGGAAAATCAATGCTTAAAAAAAGTAAAAACACTAAGGCAGTAGAACAAACTGTGTTCAGAAACAGAAATGTGACAGATCCCTGAAAAGAGTCTAGGGGTATGTTTACTTAGGTGGAGGATTTTAGAAGTGGAGATGTTGCCCATAGCAATCAATCAGATTCTTCTTATCATTTATCTAGCGCTTTTTAGAATATATTAGCTAGAATCAGATTGTTTGCTATGGGCAACATCTCCACTTTTAAAAAGCCACACTTTAGTAAATATACCCCTAAGTGTGTACACAAGTGCTGTGTGAGCCCAACCTTTCTGATACTGTACTTGTAGAGAAGAATCCTTCTGCCATTTTTGCTGTCTCTCCAAATGTGTTTTTGAGCAGCAGAAGTATAGCTGGTGAAATACAAACTGAGCATGCCACAATGGAAGCACAAGAGGATGAGAGGGATATTTGTGTAGCTGACACCAGCACTAAGGATGTTGAGGATGAGGATATTGTTTGGGCAAGTCAGGCACCAGTGGAAGCAGTTCTTGCCAATTATAAGAATACCAAAAAATCTACCTCTTATGTGTGGAAACCTCACAGCATTTGTCTAGCCATATGTGGTGTTTGCAAAGCCACAGTTAGTAGAGGTAGTGATGTTAACCTTCTAGGAACCTCCTATCTGTTATGTAATTTGCAGTGAGTTCATGGAAAGTTTTGGGAAAATCAGAAACTTGTGCTAAAAAATACCAACAAACAGTCCAGTATCAGCTACCTCCCTTTTCTCAGCTAGATCCCAGCATCTGCAATCTCCACAACCAGCACCTTCATAATCGACAGCCTCACTAATGATCTATGTAGGCCTGCATCCAATTGATAAGGCTAGGTAACTCCTCCACTATACAGGATTCCTCAGAAGAATCCTTGGGTGCTAGGCTAGCTGGGTTAGTATCTTCATCCCAGAAGGAGACCAAGAAGACTAAGACTACTAATAGTTTCAAACAACAATTGACTGTTAAACAATCCTCTGCAACAGGTAGCAAGTATGACAGCTGTCACCCAGTCACACAGCGGATCACTGGTGCCATGACAGCTGGGCTAGTATTAGATCTGTGTCCAATATCTGCCATAAGCTACCAAATTACATCTTGGTCCCATTTTACTAGATAAGCAATTCCTCACCTGTACTGGGAGGTTAAAAAAAACTAATTACTAGCCTGCAAAACGTCATTGTACCCACTGTCCACTTAACCACAGATATGTGGACAAGTGGAACTGGGCAAACTAAAGATTACATGACAGTGACAGCCCACTGGGTGGGTGAATCACCTTCAACAGCTGCATCCAACAAACTCTAGCTTATTCAGAGGCAGGTTACTTTCTATATCAACAGCTTCACTAAGAGGCATACTGCTAACAATCATTTTATAAAAACTAAGGGTTATCATAGCAAAAAGTCTTAAAATGCTTTGGACTCTCCTCAGGATTTGTGATTTGTGATAACACCACAAATATTGGGAAAGCATTACAGCTGGGTGAATCCAACATGTCCCATGTGTTGCTCACACTATTAATTTGGTGGGACAGAGTTCTTTTAAGAAATAACAAGGTTGTGCAGGAGATGCTGTCTGTGACCCGAAAAATTTTGGTCCTTTTTTAGCATTCAGCAGTGGCATTCAGTAGACTGCAGTGCCTGCAAGAACAATTTAGTTTGCCGTGCCACAAATTGTAGCAAGAGGGAGAAACAAGGTGGAATTCTTCCCTCTACATGCTTCAGCAGCTGTAGGAACAGCTAAAAGCTATCCACAGCCATGACATTGGGAGAGGAGGTGGAATGTACTTTGCTACAGCACAGTGGAGAATACTTTACGTGTTGTATAACATACTAAAACCATTCAAAGTAGTCACCTGTGAAGGGAGTTCAGACACTACCAGCTTGAGTCAGGTGATTCCCCTAATTAGACTTTTGGAAAAGCAGCTTTAGAAATTGAAGGAGGAGATGAAACAAAGTGATTCAGCTAAGTACATCACACTTGTAGATGAAGTCTTTTATTCGCTTCACCAGGATCCAAAAGTTGGCAATATCTTCAAAATCAGATCACAACATTTTGGCAAATGTGCTTGATCCTAGGTTAAGTCATGCTTTGTATCTTTATTTCCAACAGAACAAGACTTGCAAAGAGCTCTTGGTAACTAAGTTGTCAGCTCAAGTGGTACATGTCACAAAGCCTTCTCCTCCTTCAGTTTCTATTGCAACTGTTGCTGCCAGGAAAAAACCTCAGCTTTCCCAAGAGACTCATTGGTGATGCAGAGGAGTCAACACAACTTTTTGACTTTTGGTTTGGTCTAAAAGAATTGCCCAAAATTAGTGACGCCTCTACCCACTTTGCATTACTGAAGCTGCCAACCCTCCAGTGCATACTCACAAAGAGTTTTCATAAAAGCAGGAACCATGTCAGCAATCTGTATAGAAGGCTACTTCCTCTAAATGTGAAAAAATATGCGGTTCATCAAAATGACCTGGAAATTTCACAAGGAAGACCTTTGCTGGCAAATATATCAACATACAGAGACTTCTGCAATGGTGGATTCCAGTGGGGATGAATTAATATTGTGTGCAGATGATGTACACACTGATGAGGGTGAGGATAAGGATAATAATGATGATGAGATATTGCCACTGTAGATACCAGCTTAGCTGTCTTTAGCCCATTGTTAACTTGTTTTGTGGGGGCCCAAGAAAACCAAGCACTTCAGCCACAAAAGTGGCAGTCCCTGTTGCTGAAGTGCTTGGTTTGTTAAACTATGCATGTCCTTTTTAATATTCAACATAAGGGTGTGTGGGTGCTAGGGCCCATTGACAATTCCCTCTTGCTCCACTTTTCTTTTCTGCCACTGCTGTGTGGCAATGTTTAATAGATGTGCTATAAACGGCTGTGTATTTGTGCCGCTGCTATGTTGCTTAGTATCCAGCCAGCTTTCTTTAGTCTTTAGCCAATATTGGTAAAAACAATATTATGTGCTGTGAGGTGGTCAAAATTTAGTGGAAATAACTGTAAATTATTGTTATTGAGGTTAATAATCCTGTATTAACAAAAAGGGCTCTCATTATATGAATTTAGCAGGTTTTATCAATTAAAAAAAAATACAGATCCAAAAACAAATCATGTGAGGGCAGTTATGACAAAAACAAAACATGAAGTTAATACAGATCCAAAACCAAAACAGGGGGGTCATTGCACATCTCTAATTTTGAATATAATCATAATGCTTGATATTAGGCTGAAATACATTATGATATTTCAACAAGACATAACATTAACAACTTATAAATTGTTTAACATAATTTAGAACTATTAGAATGATCTTGTGGATATAAAATATTATGGGAAAACTAAGACCATTTTGAGGTTGGGAATATTAGCAACGTTTGGAATAAGTTTAATTACTGTATTACTTTCATTGGATTTTATGTAAGGCCAAAATATTTATTTACACTTTTACACTTCTGGTATTTCTAAAAGTTTTTTTTTTTTAATTCTGTGATCTATTTTCATTTGGCTGATGAAGGGCCATCTGCCCAAAGCACATATCATCTCATATATCTAATTATTAAGTTGTTTCTTCAGTTCTTCTTTTATTTTGCTCATTGGCTTGTAATGCTAATCTGTCAGATTCTCTCATCCTTTTACTGTTGATTGTATGTAACATATGCCAAATGTAAAAAAAATTACAACTGCCTTGTCTATGGTGTGCTACTTGCATTCTGCTTCCTATGATGAACCATGTCTTAAACTGTAATTGAAAAACATATACTACACTGCTCCATACGAGGTGATAAATTTCAATTATTTCTAAATCATAGAATTTCTCAATTTAAGAAAGATAAAGTTTGATTTTTCTTATCTGTCACACAATGTAAAAATGAAAACTATAATCTGATGCCTCCTTTTATTATGGTGAGAGCGCATGATGTCTTAATTGAATGTATCCTTATTTTATCTAGCCATAAGCTGCTTACCACAACATTTTGTCCGAAACATGCTGTGAGTGCCAGAGGCTGAGCCTGAAGAGATGGTTGAAGGAAAAGAACAGCAGGAACCTAAAACTGCTAACTGAAAAAAGTACACGTTCAGAGTTTGAAAATTGTCAATTCAACAGATAAGACCTATGGAGAACTCACTTCATTAACATTTTACCAGAAATCCATCTGTTTAATTTTCCTGCTATAATCCAGTGCTTATCACATTCATGAAATTCTATTGAATTATTATTCTAGGATGTACTTTTAAGCTCTCACAAGGCACTCTTTCCTAATTCTTTTTCCCTCCTGTTTTTCTGGTTATGTATCCTATCCACCCACAGTATGCACCTACAGTATGTCAGGCATGTCTGCCTAGTCTTACAGTATAGTTACTGTCTACACAACTCCGTCCTATTTTTATGCCCATACTTTTTGGTACAGGCTTGATTTATATTGTTATGCTCCATATTTTATCACCATACCTCATATGGGGATGTAGTTATGTGATTAGTGGTCTCCTGTCACAATGCCTCACCCTTCATCCTGAACACTAACAATCCCGACAGTCAGCATGCTGACCAAAAGGGACTCTTCCCACTCGTGGGTGTCCACGACACCCATAGAGTGGGAATAGAACTTGTTGCGAGCTTAGCTCACCACCGAGCCCGCAAGGGGCTTCATTGCGCTTGCCCCACCCCCCCGCTGGCATTCCGCCGGGATCCCGACCACAGGTAACAAATACCCATCCCCTCATGTGAATGCTCTCATCTGTACCATGCAACCTGTAACTTTTTATGCATTCTGCATTGTCAGATCGACAGGCATTTTATCTGGCAGCCTTGGACACTGCAGACTGGCCATACACTATGAGATCCTTCACAGTGTACTGGCTATAATATCGGTACTTCGCTCCCAGGGAGGAGACAGTTCCCGGTTCCTTACCATGTGAAGGAGCAGTTAGGGTTAGGCACTAAGGGGGAGGATATGGTTAGGCTGCAGGTTGGGAGGGTTAGGGGGATGGGGAGAGGGAAGAACACCCCTTACTCACCCCTGTCGACTTGTTAATCAGCGGTATCCCAGCATCAGTATTTCGAAACACCGGGATCCCGTGCGCCCGGAATCTCATACTGATCCCTAGACAACGTATGCAGGCAGACAATAGTTTTGAGTGATTAAGCCGTTTGCCATTCCTCTTGATAGTCAAGAAAGGAAAAAGTCCAAAAACATAAAAAACACATAAAACATATGTTGACCATATGTGTGCCGACCATTGATATGTCAACCATATGAACTTGTTGACCTTTTGAACATGTTGCCCTTTTCCAGAGATGACCCATAAAATGTTGACCTTTTGTCCACATCAGCCTTGTGCCTGCCAACCATATGGAGTTGACGTAATGACTGTTGACCTAATGTATGTCGACCTATAGTCAGGATTCCCCTGCATTAATCACTGCTCAAGAATGTGTAAATTCATTCCAATTGCCTATTGCAAGGTTCTGGATATTAATTACTGTATGTGATCTCAGGTATCTATTGTTTACATGTTTCCTATTACACAGATTTAACCTTCCTAAATAAAACTCAAATACTGTAGATTGCGATAGATAGATAGATAGATAGATAGATAGATCGACCAATAGATAGATGCAGTAGATACGTGATACAAGTATAGTATTAAGAGTATGTGGATTCTACAAAACAAGCAGATGTGAATGGCTACAGGGAGTGCAGGTAAGTACGTGTAAGTGTGAGGGTGCTTATTAAAGTTATACTATCATGGTGTGTACGTCTTGTGTTTTTTCAATATTTCTTTTACAGGGGGACTATAGTTACAAGTGAACCCTTAATGCCCCACATGCCGGTACTTGTGGTTCTCCAAGTACCAGCATGCAGGGGAGGCTTGATGGTATCTGTAGTCTCTGCTGTAAAATATATTTTATAATATTTTTTTACAAAACTCAAATAAACTATTGGACTATCAACTTAGCACCCACCTCTCAGGGGTGCCAGGGATGGTGCCAGGTCTCAACCCTGGCCTTGGGTTCCTCGAAGAGGACCCTTTTATTAAGGGGTTCCCCCCAGGAAAACCCGCCAGAGCTGACTAGATATGGGGTTTAGTACTATGGCCACGTTCTGTTGGTACTATGGTCACATTACACTTGAGCTGACAATTTTCTAACCAGCAGGTCTTTGCACCTCTGCAGATTTGTGTCTGCCTGGCAAAGCGAATAAAGGGCTTTATTGACAAGTCCGACATACTTACTGAAATCACTCCATTTCAGCTCCTCCTTCACTTGATGCAGCTGCTTTTGCAAAAGCCTGATGAGAGGGAATGACCTGACTCAAGCTGGCAGTGTCTGAACTAACTTCATGTGTGGAAAGTTCGAAGGGTTTGAGACCCTTGCACAACACGAAAATCATTCTCAACTACGCTTGAGTCAGGTGCATTCCCGCTCCTTTCATATGTATGTGTAGGCTTGAATGGCCTTTTGCTGCTCCTCCATCCTCTGAAGCATATAGAGAATAGAATTCCACTCATTACTACCTCTTGCTTCAGGTGATGGCAGGGCAAGTTCAAGAGTGTTTGCTGGTGATCCAGTCCTCGACACGCAGTCGCTGAATGTTAAAAATGGGCACAAATTTTGAGGGCCACCGACAGCATCTCCTGCACAACCCTGTCATTTAAAAAAAAAATTCTGCACCACCAAATTAATTGTGTGAGCGAAACATGGGATGAATTGGAATTCGCACTGATGTAAAGTTCTCACAATATTGATGGCATTGTCAGATATCACAAATCCCGGGGATACTCCAAGTTCAGTAAGCCATTTTGCAGTGATGTCCCTTAGTTTCTCTAAGAGATTGTCAGCTGTGTGCCTCTTACTGAAACCGATGATACACAGTGTAGCCTGCCTAGATGCTGCTGGTGCTGCTGCTGCCGTTGTTGCTGTGGAAGGCAATACATCTACCCAGTGGGCTGTCACAGTCATGTAGTCCCTAGTTTGCCCTTTTCCACTTGTCTACATGTCCACATGTCCATGGTTAAGTGAACAGTGGGTAAAAACGCTTTTCTGAGGGCACTAATTACACTTTTTGTAATGTCCTTGTACAGTCTGGGAATTGCTTGTCTAGTGAAGTGGAATCTAGATGGGATTAGGGGTCGGGGACACAGTACATACTAGTGATGAGCGGATTCGGTTTTACTCGGTTTTACTCGGTTTTACTCGGTTCTCAAAAACGGCATCTTATTGGCTCACGGATGTCACGTGTTTTGGATAGCCAATAAGATGCCGTTTTGAGAACCGAGTAAAACCGAGTAAAACCGAGTAAAACCGAACCTCGCTCATCACTAGTACATACACCATCTGTCTAAATCCCACTGCACTAATGGTGGATACTGGACACATGTCTAACACCAGCATAGTTGTTATGGCCTCAGTAATCTGCTTTGCAACTGAATGACTGCTGTCTTACTTCGTCTTTCTTGCAAAGAACTGTTGAACAGTCAATTGCTTTGTTACAGTAGTACAAGTGGTCTTCCTTCTCCCCTTCTGGGATGAAGATTGACTCCCAGCACCAACAACAGAAGCAGAAGCATCAGTATTAGCATTCAAGGATCTTTCGGAAGAATCCCGGATAAGACAGGAGTAAGTCATGCCTATGGCATGGCCTAGAGGACTGTTATGCACACCAGTGCCTGCAGGAAAGTACTGGTGTCAGGACTGTTATGCACTCCAGTGCCTGCAGGAATGTACTGGTGTTTGAACTGTTATGCAAACAAATGGATTTACAGACAGACTGGGGAATATGACATAACGTACACAGAAGGTGATAGGTTAACAAAATACACACAAAGTGAACAGAGAAGCCCAGAGGCTAAGGAACTGGGTATCTCCCTTGTATTAGAACTGCTCAGATGGGAAAAGCAAGATGTTGTGTTTTAATACGTAGAGAACCCGAAATGCTGTTGCTAAGGGCAACAGCAAAACCCTAAAGGGTTACCAACGGGTGTGGCAGTAAACTCCTTGGTCAGAGATGGAATGATAGACACAAGGAGAGTCTCCACAATCCTAATTCTCACTTGCAGTGCACAGGTTCAGCTTACTGCCACTAAACTGACCCCTGACACCTAGCACAGTGAGACAGGATTAGACAGGCAAGTCTTAGAATACAGCCGCAAACTTGCTAAGTTCACAGAGTAGTAACAGAACCCCAGCAAGCTAAACGACTGACTCCAGTCTTACTGCTAGGTCTGGATTGGCAGAGTGTAATACCAAATCCCCAGGCCTATTTGCAGTAAGCAACAAACAAATACAAAGCTACACAGTACTGGCTAACTTTCAGAAACTGACTAACCAACAAAGATTCAGCAGCATCTGCTTACCCTGAGAAGAGGCCTTATAAAGCAGGTGCTGTCCACGCCCCACTCAGACCTCACAGACTGTGAGCACAAAAACCAGCACCGGATCCCCTGCCATGCACAGAGCCTATAACCACTGCACAGCAAAAGACCCGAACCGGAGTATCAGCTGCACTCAGGTCACTCCGCTAGCACTTGTCTCCCGGTTGCCATGACGACGTGGCAGCACAGGGCAGGAGACCCTAACAAGGACTACCTCCATTCCTGATTGAGGAGGACATTGATGATGAAGGTGTTGGTGGAGAGGATTGCAGCCGCTTGGATACAACAGAGGAAAGGGAGATAGGTGTCACACTCCTAGCCAAAGTTTCTGAACTTGACAATTACTTTTGATGAATGCGCTGCAAGTGATGTATAAGGGAGAATGTTCCTAGGTGGTTAACGTCCTTACCCCTACTTATTATGGATTGACAAAGGCAACACATGGCTTGACACTAATCCTGATTTATGGAGAAATAATTCTACACCATAGAGGTGGATGTTTTTGTATTTTGCCCGGTCATGACAATGGGCTTTTTTATCCCAAGGCCAACAACTGGTGCCTTATTCACACAAACCACATCACCATCAGAATCCTCATCGTCAACTTCCTCCTCAGTGCCAGGTACACCCATATCCTCCTCATCCTGGTGTATTTCTACAGTGAAATTCTCAATCTCAATGTCAGCACATGGACTGGCGCTGCTCCTCTTAGCACTTGCAAAGGGCATGCAAATGTAGGAAGGACCCTCTTCTTCTGGTACAGTACAGTTAGACATGGCAATCGCGGACCCACTTGGACTCTCCTTGGGAATTTGTGATATTTTTGAAGGCACACTTGGTTTCTGTGCCTTTACAAGTTTTTTTTTTAGGTCTTATACAAGGAGGAGGGCTTATATTATCACTATCATTATCCTTGCCACTTCGTGTAGAGAATGACATTGTAAATTTTACGTTTCTTTCAGCTAACTTAAATTTTTTATTTTTTTATCACCTTCAGATATTTTTTTTTACTTTACATTGCCTTAGCTGATGAGGTTGACGGAATTGCGTTGTTGTCATGACATGTGGCAGCAGCTTCAGCACTAATAGTAGTAAGTGGTTCCTGATCTTTCAATTCTTTTACATCCATTTCTCATGCACTGAGTGACGCACCAATTAAATATGTTTTTAGCTTTGGATCATGCACAGATATAGCAGTAGTGTTAGTGTACAGCAGCACAGTACTGAGTGATGCACCAATTCAATTAAACATATTTTTTGCTTTGAATCACACAGAGGGTATATAGCAGTAGTGTACGGTAGTACTGGTAGTCGTCACTGAGTAACGCACCAATAGAAATATATTTTTTGCTCTGGATCACACACAGAGAATATATAGCATTAATGTACGGCAGCCGCTGTACTAGTAGTTAGAGTCACGCACCAATAGAAATATATTTTTTGCTTTTAATCACACAGAGAATATACAACACTAGTGTACGGCAGACGCTGTACTAGAAGTTAGAGTCACACACTAATAGAAATATATATTTTTTGCTTTGAATCATACAGAGGGTATATAGCAGTAGTGTACGGCAGTACTGGTAGTTGTCACTGAGTGATGCACCAATAGAACTATATTTTTTGTTCTTAATAACACACAGAGGATATATAGCAGCATTGTACGGAAGCCGCTGTACTAGTAGTTAGAGTCATGCACCAATAGAGATATATTTTGCTTTGAATCACACAGAGGATACAGTATATAGCAGTAGTTTATGGCAGACGCTGTACTAGAAGTTAGAGTCACACACTAATAGAAATATATATTTTTTGCTTTGAATCATACAGAGGGTATATAGCAGTAGTGTACGGCAGTACTGGTAGTTGTCACTGAGTGATGCACCAATAGAACTATATTTTTTGTTCTTAATAACACACAGAGGATATATAGCAGCATTGTACGGAAGCCGCTGTACTAGTAGTTAGAGTCATGCACCAATAGAGATATATTTTGCTTTGAATCACACAGAGGATACAGTATATAGCAGTAGTTTATGGCAGCCGCTGTACTAGAAGTTAGTGTCACGCACTAATAGAAATATATTTTTTGCTTTGAATCACACAGAGGGTATATAGCAGTAGTGTACGGCAATACTAGTAGTCGTCACTGAGTAACGCACCAATAGAAATATATTTTTTTGCTCTGGATCACGCACAGAGTATATATAGCAATAGTGTACAGCAGCCACAGTACTAGTAATCAGAGTGACATACCAATTAAATGTATTTTTTACTTTGGATTACACACAGATATAGCAGTAGTGTTAGTGTACAGCAGCCACAGTACTGAGTGATGCACCAATTAAATTAAATATATTTTTGGCTTTGGATCAAAAAGAGATATATAGCAGTAGTGTACAGCAGTATACAGCCCCTTATAGACAGACAACAACACCTGGTCTGTCCTATACAGTGCACTAATGTACTGTGCAGAGCCCTACACAGTGGCTGACACAGCACACCTACACAAGCAGCACTGCTCTCTCCTGCCCCCCTCTGTTCTCTTCTACCCCCCTTTGCTCTCTCCTGCCCCTTCCCTAACTACAGTAGCACAGAAGGAACATGTCCTGTGCACTCTCCAAGTTCAGAGTGAAGATGTCGCTGATCACCATGGACTTATATAGAATCCAAAACCTGCAAGATGTGACAGCAGGATGATGACATTTTGCCTCATTTTCGGATCCGAATTAGGCATGAGAAACCGAGCCTGACTCATATCTGGACTCAGATCTCAAAGTTCGGGCAGGTTCAGCTCTCAGAGAACCGAATCCGCTCATCCAGAGATCATCAATCCCGAGCACGCTGAGTAGCGCTACAAGCAGCGTGTACGGGACTTCCGCCGGCGGACTCCGTGCCCCGCTCATCAGCGCTGAGGACCGTACAGCCAGGGAGCAGTCTCCCTTTGGAGAACAGTCCTGGGACATTTGTACAAGGTAACTCCTTATCAAGAAAGGATCCCCTTCATCCAGCATAGACTCAGTGATTATAGGGACGTGCCTTATGAACTGGGAGAAGTATAGCTGCCATTAACACGGTTTGCACTATTGAGAGTGTGTTCCCCAATAAGGACTCTCCATGGAATAACAACTGCAGTCACTGACTTTAGCACTAAAGAGGGAGTAAGACGCAGATCAGCGCATCCAGTCTATTTAGGATTATTCTTATTCAACCCATGTACTGGAGACGACTAAAGTGCTGTGGGGCATAGTGAATTATCACTCATTTTATATCCCGTTTTATGTGTTATATGTTTGTATTTGTGGTGGTTCTGTTTACCGGTAATAGGCAGTAACTTCACTATAATCATCATATCGTTTTTAGTAGGTAATTAAATTTATTTTACCATTCAAATGAAATAAAAGATTGAAGGAAGTGGAATTTTAGCTTTTGGTTTTTCCAAATATCTAATAAAAGATTGAGGGAAGTGGAACAATTGTTGTCAGTTTTTCTTATATGTACTGTATTGTGCGCTGGGGAAAGACAATAAGGTTTGGTGTAGGGTTAGGATTAGTTTAATTTCTCCAACCTGTCAGAATTATGGTAGTTGGGATGCCAGTGTCGATAGTCTGATACCCTAACTGCTGGTATCCCGTATTACATGGATTTGAAATGGAAAGCAATTCACAAAACCTTCATTGCAAAATATGCAGTATAACACTACTGTTTACGACCACATTTCTATTGATTTGTTTGCAATAGATTAGATGTAGTGCAAGTGCCATTGTTTGTGTACTTTATTTATTTTTTCAGAAAAATACAGTACGCCTAACAAATTAAGTTTGCTTGATATACTGTATGCACTATAGAACTGTGCTATATGCAAATCATTGTTGTGCTGATATTGTAGATACATATAAATGAAATAACAGTATGCATATTTAATTATGATATTACCTTAATGCCAGGCCAGCTTGATCATTATAAATAAGCTACAGCGATAAAATACAGCTATGAGCTTGGTAGTGAGTACCTCACTGTATTCGATGTAAACTTCTCAAAACCTGAAACTATGCAATTAATAAGTAATTATCTATCTAGCACAAGTTAAGTTAATTAACTTGAGCATGACATGACAATTACACTAACAGGTCTTTCTAAGACTAATTAGGATTTGTCTGTTGTATAATTTACCTTCCATCTCAATAATATGCACTTAACTAATAGCACTTAATGGGCCTGATTCTGAGTCAGAAGCAAATGCTCACACAATAGTGTCTATTGGCAGTTATCCATCTGCAACTTTATGCAAATGGCCAACAAACATCTTCCCTTGTGTACATTCATGCAGCCTAATGTGCAAGGACTGAGACACCCACTTTTAGCACACATGAATGCTGTATAACTGATTGGTGCTCCTTCTACTCCACCATTGTTTGCACCAGTCTTATGGCGGGTTCAGTGTCTCGATCTGACCACAGCCTCCTATGCTTATGGCTGTGCAGCTGTGCCTGCAGCAGCTTGCATTGACATGCCTGAGATTCTAAAGGCTACTAATGCAAACCAGTCGATTGAGCTGTGGCACAAATGCATGGATCATCTAGGATATGACAACATACAGAAACTGATAGATGGAATGGTAACAGGGAACACCGTGAGCAATGCTTAAAGATCCATGTGTGAGAGTTGCATAAAAGGAAAGCAAACTCGCAACCTATTTCCAAAATCAGTTAGTATAGCAGAGACACCACTAGCTCTAGTGCACACCGACGTGTGTGGTCCAATGGAGGGAGAATCAATCAGTGGCTAAAGGTATTTCATGACTCTCATTGATGATGCCATAAGAATGACACACGTGTACTTCCTTAAAGAAAAGAGTGAAGTTGTCAACAAAATTGTGGAATACAAAAACCTGGTGGATAATCAGATGGGTCTGAAACTAAAGAACCTGGGATCAGACAACAGTGGAGAGTATGATAACAAAGTCTTAGCCACATTCCTTAGAAAATATGGCATAAAGTATCAGCTAACAATTGCCTACACACTGGAACAGAATGGCGTGAGTGAGTGTGCAAACCGCACAATTGTTGAAAGAGCATGGACTATGTTTAGTGATGCTGGCCTCGAAAATAAATTTTGGGCAGAAGCAGTATCTACTGCAGTATACATAAAGAATCGTGAACCTACAGTGGCCGTCAAAGGCAAAACACCACTGAAGGCATGGTCCAGAGAAAAGCCAAGTGTCAGTCATCTTTGTGTCTTCGGGAGCAAAACTTTTGCACATAAACCAAAGGAGAAAGCTAGATCCAAAATCTATAGAATGTATAATGCTCAGATACTGTGAAGAAAGCAAAGGATACAGACTTTGTATGTTACAAGTAAACATCCTTTTAAATCCAGAGATGTGGTATTCTACGAGACAGCACTACTAACTGGGGCAGTGGAGCAAGATGAGAATGTATTATTGGATGTACAGGCAGCAGAAAGTGTGTCTGAATCTAAGAGTGTCAAAGTACTGTAGAAAACAAACCAGGAAACAGAAGTTCCATGAGGAGCAACAAAGTTGTTCCAGTCAAGAAATACAGTGAGGAGTACACAAACATAGCTTACTATGAACCTCAAAACATACAAGAAGCAATATCAAGCAGTGAGTGGACAGAGTGGAAGTCAACAATTGATACAGAACTGTCAGCACTAAATGAAAACAGTACATGGACTATGGTTGATAGACAAAACTGTAAAATGATCAAGAACAAGTGGGTCTTCTGCAAGAAGTTAAATGCAGACAGGACAGTAGCTCGTTAAAAAGCGCGCCTTATTGCCAAAGGATAGACCCAGAAGCCCGGTACCGATTACGGAGAGATCTAATCAAATTTTGCACGGTATAGAACCTTAAGTTTAGTGTTTGCTACTGCTACACTACATGATCTACTGTTATACCATCTGGACTTTGATTCTGCATTCCTGAATGGAGAGTTAGTTGAGGAAATTTACATGGAACACCTGAACACTATGATGTGGATATATTCCAAACAGGAAAAGTTTGTCTCTTAAAGAAGTCGCTATACGGCCTCAAACAAAGTGGTCGTAGCTGGTATGTGAAGTTGGATGCAGTTCTACTAGCAATAAACTTTGTTAGGTCAGAGACTGATCACTGCCTATACCATAAGACTATGGAAGAGAAATTGTTCATATTAGCTGTATATGTGGATGATTTACTTCTTGCAGGTCAAGAAAATCACATCATTGACTTGAAATACAAGCTAAAACAAGGGTTCAAGTTGAAAAACCTAGGCCCAGCAAATCACTTATTAGGCATGACAGTTGTACAAAACCTACAAGAAGGGACTTTTCACAATTGATCAACAACTATACATTGAGGCAATAATTGCAAATTATGGAATGGCAAATGCAAAACCAGTAAGCACTCCCATTCACAAAAGTGAAAAAATAGTCAAGACCATGTCACCAATCAGCAAGGGGAGATAAAGGGGGAGAAATGCAAGAAATCCCTTATCAAAATGCTGTTGGTAGTTTGATGAATGCAAATATTGGGACACGTCCTGACATCACACATGCAGTGAGTCGGGCAAGCCAGTTTGCAAACAATCCCGGAAGACAACACTGGATTGCAGTAAAGAGAATTCTAAGGTACCTCAAAGATACAAGTTCACTAAAACTGAGATTTACAAAATCAAAAGACACCAGCTTAAATGTATTCTGGGATGCTGACTGGGGGTCAGATGAGGACGACAGACGTTCCTACACTGGATACCTTTTTGCATTAGCAGGCACAGCCATAAGCTGGGCAAGTAGGAAACAACCCACAGTTGCTCTTTCCACAACAGAGGCAGAGTATAAGGTGTTGACAGAAACTTCAAAATAAGCACTTTAGATAAAAGAGACATTATGTGAGTTAGGCCTTCTTCATCACAGTGAGATCATCAACATATGGTGTGATAACAAGGGAGCAATAGATCTTTCTTGTAGTACAAAGCATCATGGACGGTCTAAGCATATAAAACATAATTTCCTCCGTGATTTGAAAGAAAACAAGTTCATCAGTGTGAATATGTTGCAAGTGAAGAAAACATTTCCGACATGTTGACAAAAGGACTGTCAATACACCTGTTGGAAACAAAAGAGGCTGACCCAACCCACAAACAGAATCAAAATACACTAAACATCCCCACCCTCAACCCCTATAGGACAAGCAACCAGTACATGATGACCCCTACAGGCCCAAACCCAGCCTATGAGGTTTAACACACTACACTTCTATACTGACATTCCATTCTCCTTTTTTTGCAACTGACAGAGGTCTCATTTCCTGTCCAATGCAGTGCAAAAGTGGGGGAAGGCCACTCCTTAGATAGATATATGCACAATCAGCACTCTCTTTAAAAATGTATGTATGTACATAAAACATATTGCTGTACACCAGACTTAATGCTCTGCATGCTTTATAAGGGAATTAGCATTAAGCCTAGTATCTGAATAGTTATGCATTGTACAGCCTCCTGTTCCAGCTGCTGGGGAACTGTAACTTCCAGCAAGCCCTGCTGGGATGTATAGTTTCACTAGAAGCCTTGCAGGGAGTCGCAGAGTGTTGTGTTTTTCTTTATGATCTGCTGGGTCTTGTAGTTCCACAAGAGCTACTTATTGAGTATCGTGATGTACAGGGTGGGTGCAGCTGGTAAAATATACATTGGATGGAGAGGCAGAAATCAGTATAGTTTTTTAATCTCTTATGTGTACTTAGCCTATATAAAGCATGGCATATATCTCTTAGCTGGCTACATTTTAAGTTCCATCATTAACTGGTAACCCCTGACAATGGGGGTTGCACCACTGGAAGTTGAAGTTTCCCATTAGCTGGCCACCTCTGGGATTAGGAGTTAATCTCTTAGTAGGCATCTGTGATTAATACGTGCCAAGCATGCAAGCAAGGAACCTAGCAACCTACACCCCAGTCTGCCAGGGAGGCAACCTATACCCCAATGTACAGTACCAGGGAATCAAGCGATACCCTAGTATCCTAGGGTTCTCCTAGTACCCTTGGGAGAACCCCCTCCCATCTTGTTAGGGCATACAAATACCGTTGTGTCAACAGTTAATCACCCCAAAATGTAAACCACGTCCCTCCCCCATCAAAGACGCCCCCTTGTAAGAAGCACACTCAGGGGTACTGTAATTTATTTTATTTTATTTTATTTGGGGGGGGGGGGATTGCGCTTTTTTCCGTCTTGCCCTGGATGTCAAAGACCCTAGTTACCCCTCTGCCTATAATGCATGATTATATAACTGCCTGAGTGAAATTCCTAAAGCTGTACTTTTTAATTAGAAACCTACAGAATAGTGTACTGTAGAATCAGGATCATTACAGTCATTCCACATGACAGTCAGTCTATAGTACAGAATCAGTTCTGTTACCAAGCCAGCCAGTATCCTAGAGCAAGACTGATCTGAGAAGCAAATATTAACTTAATCAAATCTCCTACAAAAGATTATAACGTAATTTAAATTAATTGAGCATATATACTCTAGTTACCTTACAGCTATTGTGTCAAAGGGAGAATTATCCTAAAAGTAGTGGTACAGCAATATCATTAAATATATCCTTTCAACATTATGTTTATCTAGTATATTCAAACAATAACCAGGTTTTAAGACCTGGTAAGTGCACCTACAAATTTGCCAAACAACACCTTGTCACAATCCTTACTAAATTCATATTGTTTGGTGACTTTCCTCTACCATCTGTCCAGGACGCTGGGATAAACAGCTCACCAGTACCATGAGCTCCCTGTGTGCTGAGTTCACTATTTGGAAGGTATGAGCTGCTAACAAGCTGCACTCTGTGCCGATTAGCCTCCTATGTGAATGCTGAATTCAGCAAGTCTCTTCATGCTGTGCCTTCACAGCAATCATTGAGGTTTGTCCATGCTGTCATTGTACTACATGCATCTCTGACTCCAGTGGTCACCAGACTGAGCTCCCTGCACTCTCAGAGCATGTGGCCTTTATTGTCTGCCCATTGCCACATTTGAGTTCCCCCTAAAGACCAGTTATGGACGTCGCCATGACAGTCTCCATCAGCTGATGGCTCAGGATCCAATCGACAGCTTAACTTCTGTCAGGTGATTCCTTCCTCCAACCAGATTAAGGGAGGATGCAGGGCATACTGTACACCGCCCTCCTTTGTCAGGGGGCCCCCCGGCCAGAGCACACTGACATCATTAGCTTTCCGTCTTAAGCAGCAGCAGAACCAGCAGCCAGAATGTAAGCAGGACAGTATTCAGTGAAGGCATAGACACAGGAGTATCATGTTTCATGAGCTACCAATAGAGCTTTCGACCAGAGGATAGATAGGAGGATGGAGAGAGCTGTAAGTGACACAGGGATCACAGCTTATCCTCTTCCCTGCTTGGGTGCCTGAGTCTTGTAAACGTGTAAACTATTACACAACTAAACCATTTGGGTCTAGAGATAGAAACACACACAGAGAGAGTCCTCCTGAGTCCTGTCCCAGTGTGTAAGTAGTACAGAGGCTGTTGCTATTCTTGCATGTGAGAAGATAAATTATTTTATTTTTCTATGTGTATTTTAAGGTTAAGTTATCTGAAATTGTCATATAATAGTTGTTTTTCAATTAACAGTACCCAGCAATTATTAAAGTATTAGTTTAAAACTAAAATACACCATTGGTTTAAATTTAATATACACAATCCAAACCTCTCACCATGGCTCATTCCAGGAGGGACAACATGCTCTCTACCTGGACTTCCTTCTTAATTTATGATTGCAGTCACATGTGTTGAATACCTCTCTTATCAAGTAAATAGTTCAACACAGGTGACACCAACCATATATTAAGTGAGAAGTCCAGGTAGAGAGCATTTTGTCTCTCCTGAAATGGGACATGTTGGGAGGTATACACAATCTAATATACACCCCCACCATCCATGGGGCCCCCCTTTCTAAAGTGCCCCAGGCACCCCCAAGGCAGGGGTATAAATCCGGAATCCCAGCACAGGCAAATATCCTAGAGCAAGACAGATCTGAGGAACAAATATTAACTTAATCAAGTCTCCTATAAAAGATTATAACGTCTTTTAAAGCAATTCAGCATACTGTATATACACTAGTTACCTAAGACCTTACAGCTATCATGCCAGAGGAAGGATTATCCTTAAACTAGTAGTACAGCAATATCATTAAAAACAGCCTTTCAGCATTATGTACTTCTAGGATATTCAAACAATATCCAGGTTTTAAGACCTGGTAAGTGCAACTACGTATTTTAAAATGTATAATCACCGTGCCAATGTATAATCACCGCACCTTGCCAAACAACACCTTGTCACAATCCTGACTATGGGGGTGATTCAGACCTGCTCGCTGCTGTGCATTTTTGCACAGCGGGCAATCAGCAATAGACTGCACATGCATATGCCCCACAATGCAAACGTGCGTCAGCCAACAACAACAGGCATCGCTGGTCAGCGACAGGCTGGTGCGAAAATTTCATTCGCACAGCCATTCGCATTCTGATTGACAGGAAGAGGTAATTTGTGGGTGGTAACTGACGGTTTTCTGGGAGTGTCAGGGTTCCCGAGCATTTTTAGGGAGGGTGTGTGAAGTCAGCTTCGGACCCAACCAGTCTGTTCTCATCGCACTGTAGGAGAAAGTCCTGGGCTGTGCACAGTAGAAAAATCATTCAATGGTAAATGAGCCAAACAGATTTGCAGCTGTCTGCTGACTGAGGGATTTTTAGCAGCTCGGCATACACAATAGTCAACGCCCAAGGGGAGTCAGATAGTCGCCACCCAAGGGGAGTGTATATGCGCACGCGAATATACAGTCCCCTTGGATGGCGACTATCTGAGCGCAGCCCAACGATCAGGTCTGAATCACCCCCTAAATTCATATCGTTTGGTGACATACCTCTGCCATTTGTCCAGGATCTTGGGTGTTTTCTGCTTGCTGGGATAAACTGTTCACCAGTACCATGAGTTCACTGTGTGCTGAGTTCACTATCTGGAAGGCATGAGCTGCTAACAAGCTGTACCCTGTGCCTATTAGCCTCCTGTCTGAATGCTGAATTCAGCAAGTCTCTTCATGCTGTGCCTGCACAGCAATCATTGAGGTTTGTCCATGCTGTCATTGTACTATACACCTCTGTGACTCCAGTGGTCACCAGACACAGCTCCCTGAACTCTCAGAGCCTGCAGTCTTTACTGTCTGCCCACTGCATACACCATGCTGGAGATCCTCCCCAAAAACCAGCTACTACTGCAATTAAACTGTCTTTGATGTGTTTCTAGTTATATACATATAACATATTTTTATTATCTTAAATTACACCTGAAAAAATATATTAATTATATATTTGTATAACTTTCCTAAAATAGGTCTAAAGCCATGTATGCTGGTAACTGTCTCACCTATAAAGGCAAAGTTGCTATGAGCTTTAGATTAATACATGAACTAAAACTCCACTGTTTATTATTGTTAGTTAATATAGTGAGTGCAGAGCCCAGGGCCGTAACTACGTGTGTGCCAAGTGGGCTTGGCACACAGCGCAGTTGCCCCGAGGGCGCAACGGCCAGCGGCATGTAATGAGTCAAATTGACTCATTACATGCCGCCTCTGGCTGCTGTGTGCGCCGTGCGCCGCGCTGGAGGGAGAAGAG
The DNA here is from genome assembly GCF_028390025.1 of Pseudophryne corroboree. NCBI lineage: Eukaryota > Metazoa > Chordata > Amphibia > Anura > Myobatrachidae > Pseudophryne > Pseudophryne corroboree. The sequence continues at coordinate 771,213,661 of NC_086444.1, read as the reverse complement.
ACCAGCGCCGGGCAGCGTTCAAGGAGGAGGAGGGAGGGGGAGCAGGGAGCCGCAGCAGCGCTATTTGATTGGTAGTAAGCGCCGCTGCAGCATCCCCCTCTCCTTCTGTATTGGCTGCCCGGCGCTGCTATGGATGCTGGGATGTGGTTCCTTCATCCCAGCATCCACAGCAGCGCCAGGCAACCAATACGGAAGGAGAGTGGGATGCTGCAGCGGCGCTTACTACCAATCAAATAGCGCTGCTGCGGCTCCCTGCTCCCCCTCCCTCCTCCTCCTTCTCACCTCACTGCCTGCACCGAGAGGAAGCTGCCAGCACGAGGAGCCTGTCAGCGGGGAGAAGGTAAGTATATCCCTCTCTCTCTCTCTCTCTCTCAGGGGGACACCGTCTGCCGCAATGTGTAAAGAGGGGGCCTGGCTGCCGCAATGTGTAAAAAGGGGGCCTGGCTGCCGCAATGTGTAAAAAGGGGGCCTGGCTGCCGCAATATGTAAAAAGGGGGACTGGCTGCTGCAATGTGTAAAAAGGGGGACTGGCTGCCGCAATGTGTAAAGAGGGGGCCTGGCTGCCGCAATGTATAAAAAGGGGGACTGTCTGCTGTAATGTGTAAAAAGGGGGACGCTGTCTGCTGTAATGTATAAAAGGGGCTCTACCTGGTGTAGTGGCGCTACTGTGCAGCGTAATTTGAATAATGTAGACTACTGTGCACCGTAGTATGAATTGCTATTATTTTGTGGCCACGCCCCTTCCTCATGAAGCCACACCCCTATACAATTTTCGCGCGCCTACGCCGCGCACTGCCCCTATCTTGCATGGGGGGGCGGGCGCCACTGTCGTTTCTTGCACACAGCGCTAAAATGCCTAGTTACGGCACTGGCAGAGCCCATGTGATTTATATATATAAGGATTCTCAGCATAGGCTTTGGACGCCTGCATGTCATCTCGCTCGCGTCATGTGCGTAATGACACTATATGGTAGAAATAACTTCATGCCATGTGCGTCATTGCGCTGGGTGTGATTGTGCCAAGTGTGCGGTGAGGATTAAATACCCTTGAATATATAAGCACCAAACAAGAGTTAAGGAGAGGTTCCAATAGGTAACAAGGTTCTAAATAACAGGAAGTGAAGCAATTCCCCTGAGGGTTAAATAGACACTTTTACTTGGACTCCTGACTGTACAGACAGGAGTGAGATTATCATCAGACATCAGTAAGTAATCTGAAGTTAGTTCAGTTAAACCACTTATCTTTTATGTTTCTTTAAGTAATAATAATTTTTATTACTTAACTAGAGAAAACTATGGGGGTCATTCCAAGTTGTTCGCTCGTTGCCGATTTTTGCAACGGAGCGATTAAGGTAAAAATGTGCATGGTACGCAGTGCGCATGCGCTAAGTATTTTAGCACAAATTTTAGTAGATTTACTCACGTCTTAACGAAGAATTTTCATCGTTGAAGTGATCGGAGTGTGATTGACAGGAAGTGGGTGTTTCTGGGCGGAAACTGACCGTTTTCTGGGAGTGTGCGGAAAAATGCAGGTGTGCCTGGATAAAACGTGGGAGTGTCTGGAGAAACGGGGGAGTGGCTGGCCGAACGCAGGGCGTGTTTGTGACGTCAAACCAGGAATGAAATGGGCTGAGCTGATCGCAGTGTAGGAGTAAGTCTCGAGCTACTCAGAAACTGCTAAGAAATTTCTATTCGCAATTCTGCTAATCTTTCGTTCGCAATTCTGCTATGCTAAGATACAGAGGGCGGCGGCCTAGCGTGTGCAATGCTGCTAAAATCTGCTAGCAACCGAACAACTCGGAATGACCCCCTATATGCCTTTAGAAGTGGGATGCAGTTAAGTGACCAGCAGTTGGGAACCTGCTGGTCACAATACCAATGCCGGGATCCCGCACGATGAGTAGCCCACAGGTAAGCATGCCGACCAGCAGGGGCTATTCTCACTCATAGAGTCCACGACACCCACAGAACCACCAAGCCTGCTGCGTGGCAGCGATCCTGCAAGGGGTTTTGTTACGCACGCCTCCCCCCCCCCCCACTGGCCATTTAACATTCGGTATCCTTGCGTCGGTATGGTGACCAGCGAACCCAACCCTTAGAAGTACCCGATTAATAAAACTGAACTTTGCTAATTCTGTTTCTAATCATTTCAGCTTTATTTTTTTACCTTAAACTTGTAAAAACCCACCATTTGATGGCAAATTTCTAAACCTATCAATGTTGTTTACATACAGTAGTCCTGGTGACCATAATAAGGTTCTTTAGAGTCATGCGACATGGAAAACACACTAAGGATCGTCTAAAAACCAAATGTTACTAAACGTGATGTTTTTAATTAGTAAGTGACCATTTGTATATACCTTAAACATGTAAAAATATTTGTGTAAAAATATGTAAAAATTCACCATTTGACAGTGAAATTATAAAAATATTAATGTCTAGATGCAAGGATCCTGGTGACCACAACCTGGTTCTAAAGTGTGGTATGGCTTGGGAATACCATTCAGGAACGTCTTATTGCCAGTTAATAAGTACTAAATAGCATTGGTGTAAAAAAAAAAACTACCCATAAGTTTGACATAGTCTGGATTCTAATACTAATATTATCTAACAGCATAGTCCTTTAACCAACCAACCAACCAACCAACCAACCAACCAATATTATCTTCTGAATATGAAAAATCCAGTTGTGTAAAAAACAAAAAAAACAGTGAGAATTTCTACATAGGTTTCTTATACTGTACCTTGAATGACCATACCTTTTAATGCCAAAACATTTGGAGTCTTTCAATCGCTTATCATTAATGGACCAATATGGAGATGTAATGATGCCTTTGTGATTCTGTACTGTAATAATTAATATTCATAATGACTATAGACAGTTTAAATATTGGAATACTTTATTGAATTACTATCTTCTTTTTCTCTTGAACATTAACAGTTTGAAAATGTTGTTCTGTACATTGAGACACACTTTTTTTTCTTCCACTGCTAGGACAACCCTGAAGATGTTGCCACAGATTAAACGCATTGGGTGAAAACTTTATAGCTGCTGTATAAACAAATCTTACTGGCAAATAACCATATGTTCTCACCAAAGGGTGTTCATAATGTTTATAAGGAAAATAATTATACTCACAGTATATGTGAACTGTTTTAATTATGTTTTATAGATATTAAATTGTATACATATGTCTAAGTATTATTGGGTGTACTCAAGAAAACAGGTTAAAAGGAATTAACAGCATATTCATACCATTTATAGGGTGTTCCCAATTTTCAAAACAATTAGTAAGAACTTTTTCCCACATAATATTAATAGGGAGCTCCCCGAAAATAACCATTTAACTGTATATATAAAAACCTTAGGCTTATATTGGCAAGGGGCAGCCAAGAATAGACAACAAATTATCCAACAATTAAAGTACTTTCAAATAAAAAAATATTTAAAAAATCTCTTTTGAGATCCCTATATCAAGAACTCACACTAGCACATTTAGGTATGTATAATCTATTTAATGAATCTTCAAACAAGCCATTAAAAAGGCAAAGCAATGAAGCAGCACATCTACTTATCAATAGGTATATCTTTAATCCATCATCCCAACAGCTGTTTCAGTCCAGGGACCTTCCTCAGGTTACCATTGTAGATAAAGTGACTTGGTGCATATTTGTCAAGAACAGTAGTGCTTCTCATGAAGTGCTAATGTGACAATCACCTGTGTCACCTTATATACATGCTTCCTGGCACCCTGGAATCAATATAATGGGTCTGCCCGGCGATTTGTGTACAACAATGGCGTAATAGGGTGTTCCATACTTAGAGCTTTCTTGCTCTTTGAAGAGATAAATCTGCTGTCTACTGCTTGTACTGAATCACTATTTGATCCAGTTCTTTCTTATAAGCTGAAGTATGATCTCCCTGTAGATTTAAATAGGTTTCCGTGTTTGACGGTTGCTGATGAATCATCACAAAACTCTTTTTTCAGGCGCTAATATATGGAAACACTCTTTATTATGAATAGAAAGTTTATGTTTAATAATCTTATCCTGCAGTAACGATGAGCAGCAATTAAGTGCAGCAGTGTCATAGGACTCCCGTTATTGCCCATTTACAAGTCCATTCATCTGCTAGAAGATGTTTTATCACCAATCGCTCCATAGCATATCTGCAGCTTCTGGATAGAAACACTTAGGAGTGGACATTCAGTGTGGCAGAGAGTGGAGGCAGATGAGCCCACGACAAGTGGAGACTTTTGCTAATTCTGATACTACAAACTACATTGTAGCACTTTGGAGTCCACATATGTTACAAAGTTTTAATCCTCTTGTTGGGACATTATAAATGAGGATAGTTTATATATTTTTTATGGTGTCTATAGTAGTGATGAGCGGGTTTGGTTCCTCGGAAACCGAACCCCCCCGAACTTCACCCATTTTACACGGGTCCGAGGCATACTCGGATTCTCCCGTATGGTTCGGTTAACCCGAGCGCGCCCGAACGTCATCATCCCGCTGTCGGATTCTTGCGAGATTCGGATTCTATATAAGAAGCTGCGCGTCGCCGCTATTTTCACTCGTGCATTGGAAATGTTAGGGAGAGGACGTGGCTGGCTTCCTCTCCGTTTATTTTATGTTGATGCAAATATTTGTGCTTATTGCTTAATTGTGGGGACTGGGGATCAGCTGTATTATATAGGAGGAGTACAGTGCAGAGTTTTGCTGACAGTGACCACCACCACCAGTATACGTTGTCTGCCTGAAAAACACTCCATATCTGTGCTCAGTGTGCTGCATATATCTGTGCTCACACTGCTTAATTGTGGGGACTGGGGAGCAGCTGTATTATATAGGAGGAGTATAGTGCAGAGTTTTGCTGACAGTGACCACCACCACCAGTATACGTTGTCTGCCTGAAAAACACTCCATATCTGTGCTCAGTGTGCTGCATATATCTGTGCTCACACTGCTTAATTGTGGGGACTGGGGAGCAGCTGTATTATATAGTAGGAGTACAGTGCAGAGTTTTGCTGACAGTGACCACCAGTATACGTTGTCTGCCTGAAAAACACTCCATATCTGTGCTCAGTGTGCTGCATATATCTGTGCTCACACTGCTTTATTGTGGGGACTGGGGACCAGCAGTATTATATAGGAGAAGTACAGTGCAGAGTTTTGCTGACAGTGACCACCAGTATACGTTGTCTGCCTGAAAAACACTCCATATCTGTGCTCAGTGTGCTGCATATATATGTGCTCACACTGCTTTATTGTGGTGACTGGGGACCACCAGTATATTATATAGGAGGAGTACAGTGCAGAGTTTTGCTGACAGTGACCACCAGTATACGTTGTCTGCCTGAAAAACACTCCATATCTGTGCTCAGTATGCTGCATATATTTGTGCTCACACTGCTTTATTGTGGGGACCGGGGACCAGCAGTATTATATAGGAGGAGTACAGTGCAGAGTTTTGCTGACAGTGACCACCAGTATACGTTGTCTGCCTGAAAAACACTCCATATCTGTGCTCAGTGTGCTGCATATATCTGTGCTCACACTGCTTTATTGTGGGGACTGGGGACCAGCAGTATTATATAGGAGGAGTACAGTGCAGAGTTTTGCTGACAGTGACCACCAGTATACGTTGTCTGCCTGAAAAACACTCCGTATCTGTGCTCAGTGTGCTGCATATATCTGTGCTCACACTGCTTTATTGTGGGGACTGGGGACCAGCAGTATTATATAAGAGGAGTACAGTGCAGAGTTTTGCTGACAGTGACCACCAGTATACGTTGTCTGCCTGAAAAACACTCCATATCTGTGCTCAGTCTGCTGCATATATCTGTGCTCACACTGCTTTATTGTGGGGACTGGGGACCACCAGTATATTATATAGGAGGAGTACAGTGCAGAGTTTTGCTGACCAGTGACCACCAGTATACGTTGTCTGCCTTAAAAACACTCCATATCTGTGCTCAGTGTGCTGCATATATCTGTGCTCACACTGCTTTATTGTGGGGACTGGGGACCAGCAGTATTATATAGGAGGAGTACAGTGCAGAGTTTTGCTGACAGTGACCACCAGTATATATAGCAGTACGGTACGGAAGGCCACTGCTCTACCTACCACTGTGTCATCAAGTATACTATCCATCTAGATTCTATACCTGTGGTGCATTTAAGTTTTGCAGTTTGCTGACAGTGACCACCAGTATATATAGCAGTACGGTATGGAAGGTCACTGCTCTACCTACCTCTGTGTCGTCAAGTATACTATCCAGCCATACCTGTGGTGCATTTCAGTTGTGCATAGTATATATAGTAGTAGGCCATTGCTATTGATACTGGCATATAATTCCACACATTAAAAAATGGAGAACAAAAATGTGGAGGTTCAAATAGGGAAAGATAATGATCCACTTCCACCTCGTGCTGAAGCTGCAGCCACTAGTCATGGCCGAGACGATGAAATGCCATCAATGTCGTCTGCCAAGGCCGATGCCCAATGTCATAGTAGAGAGCATGTAAAATCCAAAAAACAAAAGTTCAGTAAAATGACCCAAAAATCATAATTGAAAGCGTCTGATGAGAAGCGTAAACTTGCCAATATGCCATTTACGACATGGAGTGGCAAGGAATGGCTGAGGCCCTGGCCTATGTTCATGGCTAGTGGTTCAGATTCACATGAGGATGGAAGCACTCATCCTCTCGCTAGAAAAATGAAAAGACTTAAGCTGGCAAAAGCACAGCAAAGAACTGTGCATTCTTCTAAATCACAAATCCCCAAGGAGAGTCCAATTGTGTCGGTTGCAATGCCTGACCTTCCCAACACTGGACGGGAAGAGCTTGCACCTTCCACCATTTGCACGCCCCCTGCAAGTGCTGGAAGGAGCACCCGCAGTCCAGTTCCTGATAGTCAAATTGAAGATGTCACTGATGAAGTACACCAGGATGAGGATATGGGTGTTGCTGGCGCTGGGGAGGAAATTGACAAGGAGGATTCTGATGGTGAGGTGGTTTGTTTAAGACTGGCACTCGGGGAGACACCTGTTGTCCGTGGGACGAATATGGCCATTGACATGCCTGGTCAAAATACAAAAAAAATCACCTCTTCGGTGTGGAATTATTTCAACACAAATGCGGACAACAGGTGTCAAGCCGTGTGTTGCCTTTGTCAAGCTGTAATAAGTAGGGGTAAGGACGTTAACCACCTAGGAACATCCTCCCTTATACGTCACCTGGTCCGCATTCATCAGAAGTCAGTGACAAGTTCAAAAACTTTGGATGACAGCGGAAGCAGTCCACTGACCAGTAAATCCCTTCCTCTTGTAACCAAGCTCCTGCAAACCACACCACCAACTCCCTCAGTGTCAATTTCCACCTTACACAGGAAAGCCAATAGTCCTGTAGACCATGTCACTGGCAAGTCTGACGAGTCCTCTTCTGCCTGGGATTCCTCCGATGCATCCTTGAGTGTAACACCTACTGCTGCTGGCGCTGCTGTTGTTGCTGCTGGGAGTCGATCGTCATCCCAGAGGGGAAGTTGGAAGACCACTTGTACTACTTCCAGTAAGCAATTGACTGTCCAACAGTCCTTTGCGAGGAAGATGAAATATCACAGCAGTCATCCTGCTTCAAAGCGGATAACTCAGGCCTTGGCAGCCTGGGCGGTGAGAAACGTGGTTCCGGTATCCACCGTTAATTCACAGGCAACTAGAGACTTGTTTGAGGTACTGTGTCCCCGGTACCAAATACCATCTAGGTTCCATTTCTCTAGGCAGGCGATACCGAAAATGTACACAGACCTCAGAAAAAGAGTTACCAGTGTCCTAAAAAATGCAGTTGTACCCAATGTCCACTTAACCACGGACATATGGACAAGTGGAGCATTGCAGACTCAGGACTATATGACTGTGACAGCCCACTGGGTAGATGTATTGCCTCCCGCAGCAAGAACAGCAGCGGCGGCACCAGTAGCAGCATCTCGCAAACGCCAACTCGTTCCTAGGCAGGCTACGCTTTGTATCACCACTTTCCAGAAGAGGCACACAGCTGACAACCTCTTACGGAAACTGAGGAACATCATCGCAGAATGGCTTACCCCAATTGGACTCTCCTGGGGATTTGTGACATGGGACAACGCCACCAATATTGTGCGTGCATTACATCTGGGCAAATTCCAGCACGTCCCATGTTTTGCACATACATTGAATTTGGTGGTGCAGAATTATTTAAAAAACGACAGGGGCGTGCAAGAGATGCTGTCGGTGGCCCGAAGAATTGCGGGCCACTTTCGGCATTCAGCCACCGCGTGCCGAAGACTGGAGCACCAGCAAACACTCCTGAACCTGCCCTGCCATCATCTGAAGCAAGAGGTGGTAACGAGGTGGAATTCAACCCTCTATATGCTTCAGAGGATGGAGGAGCAGCAAAAGGCCATTCAAGCCTATACATCTCCCCACAATATAGGCAAAGGAGGGGGAATGCACCTGACTCAAGCGCAGTGAAGAATGATTTCAACGTTGTGCAAGGTTCTGCAACCCTTTGAGATTGCCACACGTGAAGTCAGTTCAGACACTGCCAGCCTGAGTCAGGTCATTCTCCTCTATCAGGCTTTTGAGACATTGAAGGAGGAGCTAAAATAGAGCGATTCTGCTATGCATGTGGGACTTGTGGATGGAGCCCTTAATTCGCTTAAGCAGGATTCACGGGTGGTCAATCTGTTGAAATCAGAGCACTACATTTTGGCCACCGTGCTCAATCCTAGATTTAAAACCTACGTTGTATCTCTCTTTCCGGCAGACACTAGTCTGCAGAGGTTCAAAGACCTGCTGGTGAGAAAATTGTCAAGTCAAGCGGAACGTGACCCGTCAACAGCTCCTCCATCACATTCTCCCGCAACTGGGGGTGCGAGGAAAAGGCTATGAATTCTGAGCCCACCCGCTGGCGGTGATGCAGCGCAGTCTGGAGCGAGTGCTGACATCTGGTCCGGACTGAAGGACCTGGCAACGATTACTGACATGTCATCTACTGTCACTGTATATGATTCTGTCACCATTGAAAGAATGGTGGAGGATTATATGAGTGACCGAATCCAAGTAGGCACGTCAGACAGTCCGTACTTATACTGGCAGGAAAAAGAGGCAATTTGCATGCCCTTGCACAAACTGGCTTTATTCTACCTAAGTTGCCCTCCCTCCAGTGTGTACTCCGAAAGAGTGTTTAGTGCAGCCGCTCACTTGTCAGCAATCGGTGTACGAGGTTACTACCAGAAAATGTGAAGATGATGTTCATCAAAATGAATTATAATCAATTCCTCCGTGGAGACATTCACCAGCAATTGCCTCCAGAAAGTACACAGGGATCTGAGATGGTGGATTCCAGTGGGGACGAATTAATAATCTGTGAGGAGGGGGATGTACACAGTGAAAGGGGTGAGGAATCGGAGGATGATGATGAGGTGGACATCTTGCCTCTGTAGAGTCAGTTTGTGCAAGAAGAGATTGATTGCTTCTTTTTTGGTGGGGGCCCAAACCAACCAGTCATTTCAGTCACAGTCATGTGGCAGACCCTGTCGCTGAAATGATGGGTTTGTTAAAGTGTGCATGTCCTGTTTATACAACATAAGGGTGGGTGGGAGGGCCCAAGGACAATTCCATCTTGCACCTCTTTTTTCTTTCATTTTTCTTTGCATCATGTGCTGTTTGGGGACAATTTTTTTGAAGTGCCATCCTGTCTGACACTGCAGTGCCACTCCTAGATGGGCCAGGTGTTTGTGTCGGCCACTTGGGTCGCTTAGCTTAGTCACACAGCGACCTCATTGCACCTCTTTTTTTCTTTGCATCATGTGCTGTTTGGGGACAATTTTTTTGAAGTGCCATCCTGTCTGACACTGCAGTGCCACTCCTAGATGGGCCAGGTGTTTGTGTCGGCCACTTGTGTCGCTTAGCTTAGTCACACAGTGACCTTGGTGCGCCTCTTTTTTTCTTTGCATCGTGTGCTGTTTGGGGACAATTTTTTTGAAGTGCCATCCTGTCTGACACTGCAGTGCCACTCCTAGATGGGCCAGGTGTTTGTGTCGGCCACTTGTGTCGCTTAGCTTAGTCACACAGCGACCTTGGTGCGCCTCTTTTTTTCTTTGCATCATGTGCTGTTTGGGGACAATTTTTTTTAAATGCCATCCTCTTTGACACTGCAGTGCCACTCCTAGATGGGCCAGGTGTTTGTGTCGGCCACTTGGGTCGCTTAGCTTAGTCACACAGCTACCTCATTGCGCCACTTTTTTTCTTTGCATCATGTGCTGTTTGGGGACTATTTTTTTGAAGTGCCATCCTGTCTGACACTGCAGTGTCACTCCTAGATGGGCCTGGTGTTTGTGTCGGCCACTTGGGTCGCTTAGTTTAGTCACACAGCTACCTCATTGCGCCTCTTTTTTTCTTTGCATCATGTGCTGTTTGGGGACTATTTTTTTGAAGTGCCATCCTGTCTGACACTGCAGTGCCACTCCTAGATGGGCCAGGTGTTTGTGTCGGCCACTTGTGTCGCTTAGCTTAGTCACACAGCGACCTTGGTGCGCCTCTTTTTTTCTTTGCATCATGTGCTGTTTGGGGACAATTTTTTTGAAGTGCCATCCTGTCTGACACTGCAGTGCCACTCCTAGATGGGCCAGGTGTTTGTGTCGGCCACTTGTGTCGCTTAGCTTAGTCACACAGCGACCTTGGTGCGCCTCTTTTTTTCTTTGCATCATGTGCTGTTTGGGGACTATTTTTTTGAAGTGCCATCCTTTCTGACACTGCAGTGCCACTCCTAGATGGGCCAGGTGTTTGTGTCGGCCACTTGTGTCGCTTAGCTTAGTCACACAGCAACCTTGGTGCTCCTCTTTTTTTCTTTGCATCATGTGCTGTTTGGGGACTATTTTTTGAAGTGCCATCCTGTCTGACACTGCAGTGCCACTCCTAGATGGGCCAGGTGTTTGTGTCGGCCACTTGGGTCGCTTAGCTTAGTCACACAGCGACCTTGGTGCGCCTCTTTTTTTCTTTGCATCATGTGCTGTTTGGGGACTATTTTTTTGAAGTGCCATCCTGTCTGACACTGCAGTGCCACTCCTAGATGGGCCATGTGTTTGTGTCGGCCACTTGGGTCGCTTAGCTTAGTCACACAGCTACCTCATTGTGCCTCTTTTTTTCTTTGCATCATGTGCTGTTTGGGGACTATTTTTTTGAAGTGCCATCCTGTCTGACACTGCAGTGCCACTCCTAGATGGGCCAGGTGTTTGTGTCGGCCACTTGTGTCGCTTAGCTTAGTCACACAGCTACCTCATTGCGCCTCTTTTTTTCTTTGCATCATGTGCTGTTTGGGGACTATTTTTTTGAAGTGCCATCCTGTCTGACACTGCAGTGCCACTCCTAGATGGGCCAGGTGTTTGTAGCGGCCACGTGTGTCGCTTAGCTTAGTCACACAGCGACCTTGGTGCACCTCTTTTTTTCTTTGCATCATGTGCTGTTTGGGGACAATTTTTTTGAAGTGCCATCCTGCCTGACACTGCAGTGCCACTCCTAGATGGGCCAGGTGTTTGTGTCGGCCACTTGTGTCGCTTAGCTTAGCCATCCAGCGACCTCGGTGCAAATTTTAGGACTAAAAATAATATTGTGAGGTGTGAGGTGTTCAGAATAGACTGAAAATGAGTGGAAATTATGGTTATTGAGGTTAATAATACTATGGGATCAAAATGACCCCCAAATTCTATGATTTAAGCTGTTTTTGAGGTTTTTTTGTAAAAAAAAAACACCCGAATCCAAAACACACCCGAATCCGACAAAAAATTTTCAGGGAGGCTTTGCCAAAATGCGTCCGAATCCAAAACACGGCCGTGGAACCGAATCCAAAACCAAAAAACAAAACCCGAAAAATTTCCGGTGCACATCACTAGTCTATAGTAGATACAATAACAGTCACGTGACCAACAATTTTTATGTATAGCATTGGATGCTGTTCATTAATTAACATTAAATGTAATGAATTGTCTTTGTATGTATGAAATAAATTTTTATATTATATAAAGTTATAGTAATCTATTGAAGCAGTGTGTGTTCAGTCATTTATACACCTGAATTTTTAGAAACGCATAAAGTCACTGGTAAATTGAGTTGCTGATGAATGCCATTTTTGTAATCCTATTGGTTCTGTATGATGATAGTAACTCTCAAATTTGAGGGACAGACTACAATGTTATCAAAGTGGCTTCAATCCATGATGGATTGTTGTTCTTCCCACATCAAGTTTAAAGTAGAGATGAGCGGGTTCGGTTCCTCGGAATCCGAACCCGCCCGAACTTCAGGTTTTTTTACACGGGTCCGAGCGACTCGGATCTTCCCGCCTTGCTCGGTTAACCCGAGCGCGCCCGAACGTCATCATCACGCTGTCGGATTCTCGCGAGGCTCGGATTCTATCGCGAGACTCGGATTCTATATAAGGAGCCGCGCGTCGCCGCCATTTTCACACGTGCATTGAGATTGATAGGGAGAGGACGTGGCTGGCGTCCTCTCCGTTTAGAAATAGATAGGAGAGTGAGAGTGAGACACTTCATTTACTGGAGCTTAGGAGGAGTACTCAGAGAGTGCAGAATTTTGCTGATAGTAGTTAGTTAGTTAGTTATACTAGTGACTGACCAGTGAGACCACCAGTGCAGTTTTATTATTATTTAATATAATCCGTTCTCTGCCTGAAAAAAACGATACACAGTGACTCAGTCACATACCATATCTGTGCTCAGCCCAGTGTGCTGCATTATCTATGTATAATATCTGACTGTGCTCACACAGCTTAATTGTGGGGGAGACTGGGGAGCAGTTATAGGTTATAGCAGGAGCCAGGAGTACATATTAAACAGTGCACACTTTTGCTGCCAGAGTGCCACTGCCAGTGTGACTGACCAATAACCTGACCACACTGACCACCAGTATATTGTGATTGTCTGCCTGAAAAAGTTAAACACTCGTCGTGTGACTTGTGTGGTGTTTTTTTATTCTATAAAAAACTCATTCTGCTGACAGACAGTATCCAGCAGGTCCGTCATTATATAATATATACCTGTCCGGCTGCAGTAGTGATATATATATATTTTTTATATCATTATTTATCATCCAGTCTATACTAGCAGCAGACACAGTACGGTAGTTCACGGCTGTAGCTACCTCTGTGTCGGCACTCGGCAGTCCATCCATAATTGTATACCACCTACCCGTGGTTTTTTCTTTCTTTCTTCTTTATACATACTACATCTCATTATCATCCAGTCTATATTAGCAGCAGACACAGTACAGTACGGTAGTCGACGGCTGTAGCTATCTCTGTGTCGGCACTCGGCAGTCCATCCATAATTGTATACCACCTACCCGTGGTTTTTTTTTTCTTTCTTCTTTATACATACTACATCTCATTATCAACCAGTCTATATTAGCAGCAGACACAGTACGGTAGTCCACGGCTGTAGCTACCTCTGTGTCGGCACTCGGCAGTCCATCCATAATTGTATACCACCTACCCGTGGTTTTTTTTTTCTTTCTTCTTTATACATACTACATCTCATTATCAACCAGTCTATATTAGCAGCAGACACAGTACGGTAGTCCACGGCTGTAGCTACCTCTGTGTCGGCACTCGGCAGTCCATCCATAATTGTATACCACCTACCCGTGGTTTTTTTTTTCTTTCTTCTTTATACATACTACATCTCATTATCAACCAGTCTATATTAGCAGCAGACACAGTACGGTAGTTCACGGCTGTAGCTACCTCTGTGTCGGCACTCGGCAGTCCATCCTTAATTGTATACCACCTACCCGTGTTTTTTTTTTCTTTCTTCTTTATACATACTACATCTCATTATCAACCAGTCTATATTAGCAGCAGACACAGTACAGTACGGTAGTTCACGGCTGTAGCTACCTCTGTGTCGGCACTCGGCAGTCCATCCATAATTGTATACCACCTACCCGTGGTTTTTTTTTTCTTTCTTCTTTATACATACTACATCTCATTATCATCCAGTCTATATTAGCAGCAGACACAGTACAGTACGGTAGTCCACGGCTGTAGCTATCTCTGTGTCGGCACTCGGCAGTCCATCCATAATTGTATACCACCTACCCGTGGTTTTTTTTTCTTTCTTCTTTATACATACTACATCTCATTATCAACCAGTCTATATTAGCAGCAGACACAGTACGGTAGTCCACGGCTGTAGCTACCTCTGTGTCGGCACTCGGCAGTCCATCCATAATTGTATACCACCTACCCGTGGTTTTTTTTTTCTTTCTTCTTTATACATACTACATCTCATTATCAACCAGTCTATATTAGCAGCAGACACAGTACGGTAGTCCACGGCTGTAGCTACCTCTGTGTCGGCACTCGGCAGTCCATCCATAATTGTATACCACCTACCCGTGGTTTTTTTTTTCTTTCTTCTTTATACATACTACATCTCATTATCAACCAGTCTATATTAGCAGCAGACACAGTACGGTAGTTCACGGCTGTAGCTACCTCTGTGTCGGCACTCGGCAGTCCATCCATAAATGTATACCACCTACCCGTGGTTTTTTTTTTCTTTCTTCTTTATACATACTACATCTCATTATCAACCAGTCTATATTAGCAGCAGACACAGTACGGTAGTTCACGGCTGTAGCTACCTCTGTGTCGGCACTCGGCAGTCCATCCATAATTGTATACTAGTATCCATCCATCTCCATTGTTTACCTGAGGTGCCTTTTAGTTGTGCCTATTAAAATATGGAGAACAAAAATGTTGAGGTTCCAAAATTAGGGAAAGATCAAGATCCACTTCCACCTCGTGCTGAAGCTGCAGCCACTAGTCATGGCCGAGACGATGAAATGCCAGCAACGTCGTCTGCCAAGGCCGATGCCCAATGTCATAGTACAGAGCATGTCAAATCCAAAACACCAAATATCAGTAAAAAAAGGACTCCAAAACCTAAAATAAAATTGTCGGAGGAGAAGCGTAAACTTGCCAATATGCCATTTACCACACGGAGTGGCAAGGAACGGCTGAGGCCCTGGCCTATGTTCATGGCTAGTGGTTCAGCTTCACATGAGGATGGAAGCACTCAGCCTCTCGCTAGAAAACTGAAAAGACTCAAGCTGGCAAAAGCACCGCAAAGAACTGTGCGTTCTTCGAAATCCCAAATCCACAAGGAGAGTCCAATTGTGTCGGTTGCGATGCCTGACCTTCCCAACACTGGACGTGAAGAGCATGCGCCTTCCACCATTTGCACGCCCCCTGCAAGTGCTGGAAGGAGCACCCGCAGTCCAGTTCCTGATAGTCAGATTGAAGATGTCAGTGTTGAAGTACACCAGGATGAGGAGGATATGGGTGTTGCTGGCGCTGGGGAGGAAATTGACCAGGAGGATTCTGATGGTGAGGTGGTTTGTTTAAGTCAGGCACCTGGGGAGACACCTGTTGTCCGTGGGAGGAATATGGCCACTGACATGCCTGGTGAAAATACCAAAAAAATCAGCTCTTCGGTGTGGAAGTATTTCAACAGAAATGCGGACAACAGGTGTCAAGCCGTGTGTTGCCTTTGTCAAGCTGTAATAAGTAGGGGTAAGGACGTTAACCACCTCGGAACATCCTCCCTTATACGTCACCTGCAGCGCATTCATAATAAGTCAGTGACAAGTTCAAAAACTTTGGGCGACAGCGGAAGCAGTCCACTGACCAGTAAATCCCTTCCTCTTGTAACCAAGCTCACGCAAACCACCCCACCAACTCCCTCAGTGTCAATTTCCTCCTTCCCCAGGAATGCCAATAGTCCTGCAGGCCATGTCACTGGCAAGTCTGACGAGTCCTCTCCTGCCTGGGATTCCTCCGATGCATCCTTGCGTGTAACGCCTACTGCTGCTGGCGCTGCTGTTGTTGCTGCTGGGAGTCGATGGTCATCCCTGAGGGGAAGTCGTAAGCCCACTTGTACTACTTCCAGTAAGCAATTGACTGTTCAACAGTCCTTTGCGAGGAAGATGAAATATCACAGCAGTCATCCTGCTGCAAAGCGGATAACTGAGGCCTTGACAACTATGTTGGTGTTAGACGTGCGTCCGGTATCTGCCGTTAGTTCACAGGGAACTAGACAATTTATTGAGGCAGTGTGCCCCCGTTACCAAATACCATCTAGGTTCCACTTCTCTAGGCAGGCGATACCGAGAATGTACACGGACGTCAGAAAAAGACTCACCAGTGTCCTAAAAAATGCAGTTGTACCCAATGTCCACTTAACCACGGACATGTGGACAAGTGGAGCAGGGCAGGGTCAGGACTATATGACTGTGACAGCCCACTGGGTAGATGTACGGACTCCCGCCGCAAGAACAGCAGCGGCGGCACCAGTAGCAGCATCTCGCAAACGCCAACTCTTTCCTAGGCAGGCTACGCTTTGTATCACCGCTTTCCAGAATACGCACACAGCTGAAAACCTCTTACGGCAACTGAGGAAGATCATCGCGGAATGGCTTAACCCAATTGGACTCTCCTGTGGATTTGTGGCATCGGACAACGCCAGCAATATTGTGTGTGCATTAAATATGGGCAAATTCCAGCACGTCCCATGTTTTGCACATACCTTGAATTTGGTGGTGCAGAATTTTTTAAAAAACGACAGGGGCGTGCAAGAGATGCTGTCGGTGGCCAGAAGAATTGCGGGACACTTTCGGCGTACAGGCACCACGTACAGAAGACTGGAGCACCACCAAAAACTACTGAACCTGCCCTGCCATCATCTGAAGCAAGAAGTGGTAACGAGGTGGAATTCAACCCTCTATATGCTTCAGAGGTTGGAGGAGCAGCAAAAGGCCATTCAAGCCTATACAATTGAGCACGATATAGGAGGTGGAATGCACCTGTCTCAAGCGCAGTGGAGAATGATTTCAACGTTGTGCACGGTTCTGATGCCCTTTGAACTTGCCACACGTGAAGTCAGTTCAGACACTGCCAGCCTGAGTCAGGTCATTCCCCTCATCAGGCTTTTGCAGAAGAAGCTGGAGACACTGAAGGAGGAGCTAACACGGAGCGATTCCGCTAGGCATGTGGGACTTGTGGATGGAGCCCTTAATTCGCTTAACAAGGATTCACGGGTGGTCAATCTGTTGAAATCAGAGCACTACATTTTGGCCACCGTGCTCGATCCTAGATTTAAAACCTACCTTGGATCTCTCTTTCCGGCAGACACAAGTCTGCTGGGGTTGAAAGACCTGCTGGTGAGAAAATTGTCAAGTCAAGCGGAACGCGACCTGTCAACATCTCCTCCTTCACATTCTCCCGCAACTGGGGGTGCGAGGAAAAGGCTCAGAATTCCGAGCCCACCCGCTGGCGGTGATGCAGGGCAGTCTGGAGCGACTGCTGATGCTGACATCTGGTCCGGACTGAAGGACCTGACAACGATTACGGACATGTCGTCTACTGTCACTGCATATGATTCTCTCAACATTGAAAGAATGGTGGAGGATTATATGAGTGACCGCATCCAAGTAGGCACGTCACACAGTCCGTACTTATACTGGCAGGAAAAAGAGGCAATTTGGAGGCCCTTGCACAAACTGGCTTTATTCTACCTAAGTTGCCCTCCCTCCAGTGTGTACTCCGAAAGAGTGTTTAGTGCAGCCGCTCACTTGTCAGCAATCGGTGTACGAGGTTACTACCAGAAAATGTGAAGAAGATGATGTTCATCAAAATGAATTATAATCAATTCCTCCGTGGAGACATTCACCAGCAATTGCCTCCAGAAAGTACACAGGGATCTGAGATGGTGGATTCCAGTGGGGACGAATTGATAATCTGTGAGGAGGGGGATGTACACGGTGATATATCGGAGGATGATGATGAGGTGGACATCTTGCCTCTGTAGAGGCAGTTTGTGCAAGGAGAGATTAATTGCTTCTTTTTTGGTGGGGGTCCAAACCAACCCGTCATATCAGTCACAGTCGTGTGGCAGACCCTGTCACTGAAATGATGGGTTGGTTAAAGTGTGCATGTCCTGTTTATACAACATAAGGGTGGGTGGGAGGGCCCAAGGACAATTCCATCTTGCACCTCTTTTTTCTTTAATTTTTCTTTGCGTCATGTGCTGTTTGGGGAGTGTTTTTTGGAAGGGCCATCCTGCGTGACACTGCAGTGCCACTCCTAGATGGGCCCGGTGTTTGTGTCGGCCACTAGGGTCGCTTATCTTACTCACACAGCTACCTCATTGCGCCTCTTTTTTTCTTTGCGTCATGTGCTGTTTGGGGAGGGTTTTTTGGAAGGGACATCCTGCGTGACACTGCAGTGCCACTCCTAGATGGGCCCGGTGTTTGTGTCGGCCACTAGGGTCGCTTATCTTACTCACACAGCTACCTCATTGCGCCTCTTTTTTTCTTTGCGTCATGTGCTGTTTGGGGAGGGTTTTTTGGAAGGGCCATCCTGCGTGACACTGCAGTAGCACTCCTAGATGGGCCCGGTGTTTGTGTCGGCCACTAGGGTCGCTTATCTTACTCACACAGCTACCTCATTGCGCCTCTTTTTTTCTTTGCGTCATGTGCTGTTTGGGGAGTGTTTTTTGGAAGGGCCATCCTGCGTGACACTGCAGTGCCACTCCTAGATGGGCCCGGTGTTTGTGTCGGCCACTAGGGTCGCTTATCTTACTCACACAGCTACCTCATTGCGCCTCTTTTTTTCTTTGCGTCATGTGCTGTTTGGGGAGGGTTTTTTGGAAGGGACATCCTGCGTGACACTGCAGTGCCACTCCTAGATGGGCCCGGTGTTTGTGTCGGCCACTAGGGTCGCTTATCTTACTCACACAGCTACCTCATTGCGCCTCTTTTTTTCTTTGCGTCATGTGCTGTTTGGGGAGGGTTTTTTGGAAGGGACATCCTGCGTGACACTGCAGTGCCACTCCTAGATGGGCCCGGTGTTTGTGTCGGCCACTAGAGTCCCTTATCTTACTCACACAGCTACCTCATTGCGCCTCTTTTTTTCTTTGCGTCATGTGCTGTTTGGGGAGGGTTTTTTGGAAGGGACATCCTGCGTGACACTGCAGTGCCACTCCTAGATGGGCCCGGTGTTTGTGTCGGCCACTAGGGTCGCTTATCTTACTCACACAGCTACCTCATTGCGCCTCTTTTTTTCTTTGCGTCATGTGCTGTTTGGGGAGGGTTTTTTGGAAGGGACATCCTGCGTGACACTGCAGTGCCACTCCTAGATGGGCCCGGTGTTTGTGTCGGCCACTAGGGTCGCTTATCTTACTCACACAGCTACCTCATTGCGCCTCTTTTTTTCTTTGCGTCATGTGCTGTTTGGGGAGGGTTTTTTGGAAGGGACATCCTGCGTGACACTGCAGTGCCACTCCTAGATGGGCCTGGTGTTTGTGTCGGCCACTAGGGTCGCTTATCTTACTTACACAGCTACCTCATTGCGCCTCTTTTTTTCTTTGCGTCATGTGCTGTTTGGGGAGGGTTTTTTGGAAGGGACATCCTGCGTGACACTGCAGTGCCACTCCTAGATGGGCCCGGTGTTTGTGTCGGCCACTAGGGTCGCTTATCTTACTCACACAGCTACCTCATTGCGCCTCTTTTTTTCTTTGCGTCATGTGCTGTTTGGGGAGGGTTTTTTGGAAGGGACATCCTGCGTGACACTGCAGTGCCACTCCTAGATGGGCCCGGTGTTTGTGTCGGCCACTAGGGTCGCTTATCTTACTCACACAGCTACCTCATTGCGCCTCTTTTTTTCTTTGCATCATGTGCTGTTTGGGGAGTGTTTTTTGGAAGGGCCATCCTGCGTGACACTGCAGTGCCACTCCTAGATGGGCCCGGTGTTTGTGTCGGCCACTAGTGTCGCTTATCTTACTCACACAGCTACCTCATTGCGCCTCTTTTTTTCTTTGCGTCATGTGCTGTTTGGGGAGGGTTTTTTGGAAGGGACATCCTGCGTGACACTGCAGTGCCACTCCTAGATGGGCCCGGTGTTTGTGTCGGCCACTAGGGTCGCTTATCTTACTAACACAGCTACCTCATTGCGCCTCTTTTTTTCTTTCCGTCATGTGCTGTTTGGGGAGGGTTTTTTGGAAGGGCCATCCTGCGTGACACTGCAGTACCACTCCTAGATGGGCCCGGTGTTTGTGTCGGCCACTAGGGTCGCTTATCTTACTCACACAGCTACCTCATTGCGCCTCTTTTTTTCTTTGCGTCATGTGCTGTTTGGGGAGTGTTTTTTGGAAGGGCCATCCTGCGTGACACTGCAGTGCCACTCCTAGATGGGCCCGGTGTTTGTGTCGGCCACTAGGGTCGCTTATCTTACTCACACAGCTACCTCATTGCGCCTCTTTTTTTCTTTGCGTCATGTGCTGTTTGGGGAGGGTTTTTTGGAAGGGACATCCTGCGTGACACTGCAGTGCCACTCCTAGATGGGCCCGGTGTTTGTGTCGGCCACTAGGGTCGCTTATCTTACTCACACAGCTACCTCATTGCGCCTCTTTTTTTCTTTGCGTCATGTGCTGTTTGGGGAGGGTTTTTTGGAAGGGACATCCTGCGTGACACTGCAGTGCCACTCCTAGATGGGCCCGGTGTTTGTGTCGGCCACTAGAGTCCCTTATCTTACTCACACAGCTACCTCATTGCGCCTCTTTTTTTCTTTGCGTCATGTGCTGTTTGGGGAGGGTTTTTTGGAAGGGACATCCTGCGTGACACTGCAGTGCCACTCCTAGATGGGCCCGGTGTTTGTGTCGGCCACTAGGGTCGCTTATCTTACTCACACAGCTACCTCATTGCGCCTCTTTTTTTCTTTGCGTCATGTGCTGTTTGGGGAGGGTTTTTTGGAAGGGACATCCTGCGTGACACTGCAGTGCCACTCCTAGATGGGCCCGGTGTTTGTGTCGGCCACTAGGGTCGCTTATCTTACTCACACAGCTACCTCATTGCGCCTCTTTTTTTCTTTGCGTCATGTGCTGTTTGGGGAGGGTTTTTTGGAAGGGACATCCTGCGTGACACTGCAGTGCCACTCCTAGATGGGCCTGGTGTTTGTGTCGGCCACTAGGGTCGCTTATCTTACTCACACAGCTACCTCATTGCGCCTCTTTTTTTCTTTGCGTCATGTGCTGTTTGGGGAGGGTTTTTTGGAAGGGACATCCTGCGTGACACTGCAGTGCCACTCCTAGATGGGCCCGGTGTTTGTGTCGGCCACTAGGGTCGCTTATCTTACTCACACAGCTACCTCATTGCGCCTCTATTTTTCTTTGCGTCATGTGCTGTTTGGGGAGGGTTTTTTGGAAGGGACATCCTGCGTGACACTGCAGTGCCACTCCTAGATGGGCCCGGTGTTTGTGTCGGCCACTAGGGTCGCTTATCTTACTCACACAGCTACCTCATTGCGCCTCTTTTTTTCTTTGCGTCATGTGCTGTTTGGGGAGGGTTTTTTGGAAGGGACATCCTGCGTGACACTGCAGTGCCACTCCTAGATGGGCCCGGTGTTTGTGTCGGCCACTAGGGTCGCTTATCTTACTCACACAGCTACCTCATTGCGCCTCTTTTTTCTTTGCGTCATGTGCTGTTTGGGGAGGGTTTTTTGGAAGGGACATCCTGCCTGACACTGCAGTGCCACTCCTAGATGGGCCAGGTGTTTGTGTCGGCCACTAGGGTCGCTTAGCTTAGTCATCCAGCGACCTCGGTGCAAATTTTAGGACTAAAAATAATATTGTGAGGTGTGAGGTATTCAGAATAGACTGAAAATGAGTGGAAATGATGGTTTTTGGGGTTAATAGTACTTTGGGATCAAAATGACCCCCAAATTCTATGATTTAAGCTGTTTTTTAGGTTTTTTGGAAAAAAACACCCGAATCCAAAACACACCCGAATCCGACAAAAAAAATTCGGTTAGGTTTTGCCAAAACGCGGTCGAACCCAAAACACGGCCGCGGAACCGAACCCAAAACCAAAACACAAAACCCGAAAAATTTCCGGCGCTCATCTCTAGTTTAAAGTTGTTGGACATTTCTACAGAAACTGCATTTTTTAAAAGCCTAGAAAAGGTCTAAATGGAATGTTTAGTAGAGGGTGGATCAAAGTGTGAACCTGGTTGTGTCATATACTGTATATTTATAAATTATTGCAACATTCACACAAACACAAACCAGGATGAAAGTGTATACTAGAGATGAGCGGGTTCTCAGAGAACTGAACTCTACCGGACTTCACCACCCGAGCCCGGATCCGAGTCAGGCTCGGGTTTTGCCGCCTGACTCGAAAACCAGAAAGAGGCAAAATGCCATGATCCCGCTGTCGGATTCTTGCAGGGTTTGGATTCCATATAAGGAGCCACGCGTCGCCGCCATTTTCACTCTGGCATTGGAGAGTGTAGAGAGAGTTCGTGTCTCCGTCCTCAGTGTCCTCAGTGTCCGTGTCTTGTGCTGCATCTGTCTAGTCACAGTGGTTGTGTCCCCTGCTGCCATATGTCCAGTGCTGTTGTATAAGTACAGTGCAGTGGTGCTGTGTTGTACTGCATCAGTCCTGTGGTGTGCTGCATCAGTCCAATCACAGTGGTGGTGTCCTCTGCTGCCATATGTCCAGTGCTGCTGTATAAGTCCAGTCCATTGCAATGATGTTGTGTTGTCCTGCATCAGTCCAGTGGTGGTGTCCCTGTTCTGCCGTATATGTCCAGCGGTACTGCCGTATAAATCCAGTGATCCTGCCGTATAATTCCAGTGATCCTGACGTATAATTACAGTGATCTTGCCGTACAATTCCAGTAATTCTACCGTATAATTCCAGTGATCCTAACATATAAATCCAGTGATCCTAACATATATGTCCATTGATACTGCCGTATATATACAGCGGTACTGCCGTATAAATCCAGTGATCCTGCTGTATAATTCCAGTCGTACTGGCATATAATTCCAGTGATTCTGCTGTATAATTCCAGTGGTAATGGTGTATAAGTCCTGTGATCCTGCCGTATAAGTCCAATGATCCTGCTGTATAATTACAGTGGTACTGGCGTATAAGTCCAGTCCAGTGATACTGCCGTATATGTGCATTGATTCTGCCATATATGTCCAGCGGTTCAGCCATATATGTCCAGCGGTACTGCCGTATAAATCCAGTGATCCTGACGTATAATTGCAGTGATCCTGCCGTATAAGTCCAGTGATCCTGCTGTATAATTCCAGTGGTACTGGTGTATAAGTCCGGTGATCCTGCCGTAAAATTCCAGTGATCCTGCCATATAATTGCAGTGATCCTGCCGTATAAATCCAGTGATACTGCCGTATAATTCCAGTGATCCTGCAGTATAATTCCAGTGATCCTGCTGTATAAATCCAGTGATCCTGGTGTATAAATCCAGTGATCCTGCCGTATAATTGCAGTGATCCTGCCGTATAAATCTAGTGATTCTGCCGTATAATTCCAGTGATCCTGCCGTTTAAATTCAGTGGTTCTGCATATAAATCCAGTGATCCTGCCGTATAATTAAATACAGTAGTACTGGCGTATAATTCCAGTCCAGTGGTACTGGCGTATAATTCCAGTGATCCTGCCATATAATTCCAGTGATCCTGCAATATAATTCCAATGATCCTGCTGTATAATTTCAGTGATCCTGCCATATAAATCCAGTAATCCTGCCCTATAAATCCAGTGATCCTGCCATATTATTAAATACAGTAGTACTGGCATATAAATCCAGTCCAGTGATACTGCCGTAAATGTCCAGTGATACTGCCGTATAAATCCAGTGATCCTGCCATATAATTCCAGTGGTACTGGCGTATAAGTCTAGTGATCCTGCCGTATAATTTCAGTGATCCTGCAGTATAATTGCAGTGATCCTGCAGTATAATTGCAGTGATCCTGCCGTATAATTCCAGTGATCCTGCTGTATTATTCCAGTGGTACTGGCGTATAATTCCAGTGATCCTGCCATATAATTCCAGTGATCCTGCAATATAATTCCAATGATCCTGCCGTATAATTTCAGTGATCCTGCCATGTAATTCCAGTGATCCTGCCGTATAATTCCAGTGGTACTGGTGTATAAATCCAGTAATCCTGCAGTATATTTACAGTGGTACTGGCATATAAATCCAGTCCAGTGATACTGCTGTATATGTCCAGTGATACTGCCGTATATGTCCAGTGATACAGACGAATATGTCCATTGATACTGCCGTATATGTCCAGTGATACAGCCGAATATGTCCATTGATACTGCCGTATATGTCCAGTGGTACTGGCGTATTCCAGCGTTACTGCCATATAAATCCAGTGATCCTGCCGTATAATTCCAGTGGTACTGGCATATAAATCCAGTGATCCAGTGGTACTGGCGTATATGTGCAGCAGAACTGCCGTATAAATCCAGTGATCCTGCTGTATAATTCCAGTGGTACTGGCATATAAATCCAGTGATCCTGCCGTATAAATCCAGTGATCCTGCCATATAATTCCATATAAATTCATATAATTCCGCATAATTCCAGTCCAGTGGTGCTGCCTTATAAATTCAGTGGTGCTGTCCTGTGCTGTATATTATTTACTCCTTATAAAGGGGTTATTAATATTTAATCCAAATCATTTTCACAGGGTTTTCTCTGTGTGGTGTAGAGGTACGCTCTCCTGTACCGCATATTGTTATATACAGTAACTGCAGAAAAATAATAAAGAACAAAATTTTGGAGGATAAAATAGGGAAAGATCAAGAACCACTTCCTCCTAGTGCTGAAGATGCTGCCACTAGTCATGACATCGACAATGAAATCCCATCAACGTCATCTGCTAAGGCCGATGCCTAATGTGATAGTAGAGGGCATGTAAAATCCAAAAAGCCAAAGTTCAGTAAAATGACCTAAAAAAATAAATTAAAATGGTCTGAGGAGAAATGTAAACTTGCCAATATGCCATTTACGACATAGAGTGGCAAGGAACGGCTAAGGCCCTGCCCTATGTTCATGACTAGTGGTTCAGCTTCACATGACGATGGCAGCACTCATCATCCTGCTATAAAAATGATAAGAGTTAAGCTGGAAAAAGCACAGAAAAGAACTGTGCGTTCTAAGATGGTATCAAAAATCCCCAAGGAGAGTCCAAGTGTGTCGGCGGTTGCAATGCCTGACCTTCCCAACACTGGATGGGAAGAGGTGGCTCCTTCCACCATTTGCACGCCCCCTGCAAGTGCTGGAAGGAGCACCCACAGTCCAGTTCCTGATATTGAAATTGAAGATGTCACTGTTGAAGTACACCAGAATGAGGATATGGGTGTTGCTGGCGCTGAGGAGGAAGTTGACGATGAGGATTCTGATGGTGATGCGGATTGTTTAAATCAGGCACCAGAGGAGACACCTGTTGTCCGTGGGATGAATAAGCCTATTGTGATGCCTGGGCAAAATACCAAAAAAGCCACCTCTTCAGTGTGGAATTATTTATCTACTAATCCGGACAACAGGTGTTAAGCCGTGTGCTGCCTCTGTCAATCTGTAATAAGTAGGGGTAATGATGTTAACCACCTAGAAACATCCTCCAGTATATGTCACCTGCAGCGCATTCATCAGAAGTCAGTGTCAAGTTGTGAAAGTTTGGGTAAGAGCGTTAGCAGTCCACTGTCACCTAAATCCCTACTTCCTCTTGTACCCAAGCTCCTGCAAGCCACACCATCAACTCCCTCAACGTCAACTTCCTCCTCAGTTAGGAACGTCACTAGTCCTGCAAGCCATGTCACTGGAAAGACCGAGGAGTCCTCTCCTAACTGGGATTCCTCCGGAGGATACTTGAGTGTTACGCCTGCTGTTGCTGCCACTGCTGTTGTTGCTGCTGGGAGTCAATCGTCATCCCAGAGGGAAAGTCAGAAGACCACTTTTACTACTTCAACTAAGCAATTCACTTTCCAGTCCTTTGTGAGGAAGATGAAATATGACAGCAGTCATCCTTTTGCAAAGTGGATAACTGAGGCCTTGACAGCTATGTTGGTGTTAGACATACGTCCGGAATCCGCCATAAGTTCAGTGGGACTTAGAGAATTGTTTGGGGTACTGCTTCCCCGGTATCAAATCCCATCTAGGTTCCACTTCGATAGGCAGGCAATACCGAAAATGTAAAGAGATGTCAGTAAAAGTATCCTCAGTGTCCTAAAAAATGCAGTTGTACCCACTGTCCACTTAACCACGGACATGTGGACAAGTGGAACAGGGCAGACTAATGACTATATGACTATGGCAGCCCACTGGGTAGATGTATGGTCTCCCTCAGCAACAACAGCAGCGGCACCAGTAGCATCATCTTGCAAACGCCAACTCGTTCCTTGGCAGGCTACGCAGTGTATCACCGCTTTCCGTAAGAGGCACACCGCTGACAACCTCTTATGGAAACTGTGGGACATCATTGCACAATGGCTTACCCCAATTAGACTCTCCAGGGGATTTGTGATATCGGACAATGCCACCAATATTGTGCATGCATTACATCTGGGCAAATTCCAGCATGTCCATGGTTTTCACGTACAATTAATTTGGTGGTGCAGAATTTTTTTAAAAATGACAGGGGCGTGCAGGAGATGCTGTCAGTGGCCCAAAAAATTTTGGCCCATTTTTGGCATTAAGCCACTGTGTGCCAAAGAGTGGAGCACCATCAAACACTCCTGAATCTGCCCTGCCATCACCTGAAGCAGGAGGTGGTAATGAGGTGGAATTCAACACTCTATATGCTTCAGATGATGGAGGAGCAGCAAAAGGCCATTCAAGCCTATACATCCACCTACGATATAGGCAAAGGAGGGGGAATACACGTGACTCAAGTGCAGTGGAGAATGATTTCCGACTTGTGCAAATGAATGTTATTGAGGTTAATAATACCGTAGGGGCAAAATTACCCCCAAATTCTGTGATTTTAGCTGTTTTTATATTTTTTTCAAAAATCATCCAGATCCAAAACCAAAACACAAAAGGGTGGTTTTGGCAAAACCAATCCAAAACCAAAACACGAAAAATTTACATAAATTAAACTATAAATCTTGCTATATGAACACATATTGATAAATGACTTTAAAAAAAAATGTTTTGTTTAAGCTATATAAATAATTTTCATTCATTCCGATAACATCCTCACCACTTTCTTGACTGACTAATATCATATTAAAACCGTGAGCAAGAGTGCCTATCTTTCAGCTATATTGTCATAATAAAACATTGAATTTATGACTAGAGTAATAATTAGTTTTATATTAAAATTTAAGCATTTTAAATGCAAATGTCTTATACAAATCTTTGTGTCTGTCAACTTATAGCTCACCATTTAAAGTAAGCAAAATTTATGAAATATGTATGAGATGCAATCATAATCTGCCCTATTATATTCTTATAGTCCCATCTGAAGTATGTTTTAGAACATTATGGTGAAAATGCAAAGGTATTATTTCTGACATTTTCACACTCTCATACTGATATGCTTGTTAATCACCATATATTTCATAAATATTACATGTAACTGCACATGCTTCAAGGCATTTAACTGGATAATGGCTGCATCTGTAAGATCAACATTTTACTGTGTTTCAACTTTATTTAAACAATATGGAATATATTAACTTTTTTTTCACTATGTTTTATATTCATAAAGGCTGCAGTTCTTGAGCCATTCCAAGGGAGCCTACTTAGCTATGAAGAAAATTATAGAACAGAGATTACAATAAGATTGGTTTAATTCCATAATTTTATAAGGTAGTTTCATGTACTGGCCAGGGTCTTAGATTTCATAACCACTTTAGGAATTCACCCTATTGCAATCCTAATTTACAAATAGCACAATATGAAGAAAACAGTTTGCCTGGAGGGTCTGCCCAGCACACATCACAGTGCTAATATTCTCTGTCTTCAGGGGACAGTTCTGCAAACTAGAGGCCTAATTCAGATCTGATCGCTGCAGCAAATTTGTTAGCTAATGGGCAAAACCAGGTGCACTGCAGGTGTGGCAGATATAACATGTGCAGAGAGAGTTATATTTGGGTGTGGTGTGTTTTAACTGAAATCTAAATTGTACTGTAAACATAAAGAAGCCAGTATTTACCTTGCACAAAAACAATATAACCCATCGAAATTTAACTCTCTCTGCACATGTTATATCTGCCACACCTGCAGTGCACATGGTTTTACTTATTAGCTAACAAATTTGCTGCTGCGATTAGGTCTGAATTAGGCTTTAGGTTTGCCCAGAGGTAAAAGAGTCTAAAAGTCAAGCTGTTAAAAATTACAAATGTTGCAAGTTCAATCTAGTAGGCTACTGCTTTAGTGCGACTTTATTCATTAAGTAAATTAAAATAAATTTTTCTGACATACTGTACTGTTTTGTTTTGTTTTTAAATTTAGGGCTTAAAACAATTATGTAAGTGAGATGGGATTATTTTTAGTATGTGTCTCTTATGAGTGTGTGAAGCTTTTACTTACATTGTGGGAATGCATATCTCTGTGGCATGGTTACAGGGAGGAGATTTTGTATCTGAATAAAATGAATGGATGAGCAGATACACAAAGCAATTCAATGAATGCAGTTTGGAAATAATTTAGAAGTTGCTAAGGGGTATATTGAAGTTGCTAAGGGGTATATTTACTAAAGTGTGGGTTTATAGAAGTGGAGAAGTTGCCCATTGCAACCAGATTCTACTTATCATTTATCTAGCAACTTCTAGAAGATTATAGCTAGAATCTGAAACGTTGCTATGGGCAACATCTATACTTCTATAAATCTGCTCTTTAGTTAATATATCCCTAATTGTTCAATCCTGTATGGATTATATTTAAATCACTTAACACAACAGTAAGTGATATTTTTGGGGATTATGTTAAAATTCTTTCTCGCAGGAAATATATTTCTTCTCTGATACTTTAAAAGCATTTCACATACTTAAATGAAGCTGGAAGCAAGGATACTTTACTACAATCATGGATGCATGATGTGTGGGTCACAATCAAGGAGGTCCACACTGCACACCCTGCACCAGAGGCGGAACTACCACCAGTGCAAGCAGTGCATTGCACTGGGGCCCGCCACTGTCCAGGGGCCCAAAGCATGTAATGAGTCAAACTGAGTCATTTCATGCCACTGTGTGCTGCGGGCAACCGCTGCCCGCAGCACACAGCCCCCCGCAGCACACAGGAGAGGAGAGGAGCAAAGCGGCCACGGGAGGAAGGAGGAGGAGGGAGGTGGAGTAGGGAGCCGCAGCAGTGCTGTGTTATTGGTGGAGGCGCTGCTGTCCCTCTGCTTCACCATAGGCTGTCTTACGACGCTGTGAAGCACATCCCAGCATTCACAGTGGCAGAGAACAGCCTATGGTGAAGGACTGGGACAGCAGCAGCAGCACCTCCACCAATAACACAGCGCTGCTGCGGCTCCCACCTCTACCTCCCTCCTCCTCCTTCTCTCCTGCCCGGGAATCGGGATTTCTGCCAGAAGCTGCACCGAGGAGCCTGAGCCAGCGGAGACAGTAAGTATAATTCTTTCTTTCTTTCATTCTGTCTGCCGTTATGTGTAAAAAAGGCACGCTGTCTGCCGTTATGTGTAAAAAGGGCACACTGTCTGCCGTTATGTGTAAAAAGGGGGACGCTGTCTGCCGTAATGTGTAAAAAGGGCACGCTGTCTGCAGTAATGTGTAAAAAGGGGGACCCTGTCTGCCGCAATGTGTAAAAAGGGCATGCTGTCTGCCGTAATCTGTAAAAGGTTGACGCTGTCTGTCGTAATGTGTAAAAAGGGGACGCTGTCTGACGTTATGTGTAAAAAGTGGGACGCTGTCTGCTTTAATGTGTAAAAAGGGGACGCTGTCTGCCTTAATGTGTAAAAAGGGGACGCTGTCAGCTGTAATGTGTAAAAGGTTGACGCTGTCTGCCGTAATGTGTAAAATGGGGGATCTGTCCGCCGTAAGGTGTAAAAGGGTCTCTACCTGGTGTAGTGGTGCTACTGTGCGGCGTAATTTGAATAATGGAGACTACAGTGCACCGTTATATGAATTGGTATTATTTTGTGGCCACACCCCTTCCCCATGAAGCCATGCCCATATGTATTTTTGAGCGTGCCTACGGCACGCACTGCCCCTGTTTTGCATGCATGGGTGGGGATCCGATGCTGTTTCTTGCATACAGTACTAAAATGTCTAGTTATGGCACTGTTGCTAGGTAATCATTTCTCTGGCCCTGAGCAGGTCCCCCTCACCAGATCCTCTCCAGGGGTGAGGGGGTGGACTTGGATGGGATGAGGAAGGGGGGGGGGCAAAGCATTTTGTCGCACCTGGGCCCACTGCTCGCTAGTTCCGCCACTGCCCTGCACACAATGTATATAATTACCCTGTGCACACTTGTGGCATCTTAATGATGCTGTCTTCAGAAATATGATACCAGAGATATTGTGCATGCACCTGTAGACAATGGCACAGTGACAGAGTGTACATGCGCAGGAGCAATATCTTCTATGGATGGCGGGGTGTCACAAGACATGGCCCCCTCTTCTGATAAAACACTCCTGTCTATAGCAACTCACCACCTGGCCTACGGGTTCACTACGATATGCCGGCGGTCAGGCTCCCGGCGACCAGCATACCGGCGCCGGGAGCCCGACCGACGCTTACCGACAGTGTGGCGAGCGCAAAGGAGCTCCTTGCGGGCTTGCTGTGCTCGCCACGCTATGGGCATGGTGGCGCGCTACGCACGCTACGTTATTTTATTCTCCCTCCAGGGGGGTCATGGACCCCCACGAGGGAGAATAAGTGTCGGTATGCCGGCTGTCGGGATCCCGGCGCCGGTATACTGTGCGCCGGGATCCCATCAGTCGGCATACTGAAGAACACCCCCTGCCCTACATAGGCTCACAGGAAATAAATAGCAACGTGTTGTTATTATTATTGGGATATAGTTGTCTCAAAAAATATCAAACAACATGCAGTAAATATAAATAAAGCAACATATTACGCTTGCTGCTGCCAATCTGCTTACAATAATGTGTGTGCTGACCACAATGACATATGTTTCAATCATCCAAATTATCTAGTAGATGCAGATCCACAAATGTGTTTTAGCTCCTCTCTGGACATCAAACCAATGATATTTGTACATCTTTATCTCCTATGTGCAGTTATTTGAAATGACTAAATATGACTGTCATACTAAAATACTTCGTTTTGTGTTATGGAAGTTTGAGATAAACACACTAGTTTTTTATTTTTATATTTGATTTGCTATCAACATAGACAATCTGCTTTTTAAATTACTACAGTATCTCCAACATTTGTATGTGTATAAGAATACCTCATGCAAAATAATACTGTTTGTACATGATGATATATTACATCACCTATTTTGGTCCACTTTGAAACTCTGAATAATTGGAACAATTTAACAAATCAATCAGATCTGCAGAAAATTGGCTGCTCTATAAATAATACACTTTTGTTACTTTTTTGTTCTTTTGGTATACAATTATTTGAAACTTATTGTTTCTACATCTACAATGATCCTATGGGGGTAATCCGATTACAGCTCCCAGTGCAAGTAAAGCTGGGTAAAGACTAGATGATATATTGACCCTGCAATATCAGGGATATAAGTGAAATTGCGCTGTGGTTAATTGATTTATTGCAGCTGCTCTGACGGGTTAAGTAGTGTATTTAAAAAGCGTGCAGAATTTATTTAGAAATCTACCTGAGTTCACCACCACCACCACGAGCAAGGAAATGGGCATCTACCTGGATTTAGAAATATTTATTTCCAATAACGAAATACAAAGTAGAACTTATTTTAAAGCTGTCAGTTCCCACAATGTACTTCCAATTAGCTCAAATCATCACAGACAATGGATAAAAAATATACCAAATGGTCAGTTTGGGAGACTGAAAAGAAACTGCAGCAAACAAAACACCTTCTTGGAACAAAGCGAGACAATGAAAAATAAATTCACTTAGCGAGGTTATGATGAAAAAGATCTACAAACGCAAACGCGAACATCTCGGCTTTAGAAAGAAAGAATTTACTGCAGTATAAACCAAAAGAAACAACAGAAGAGTTTCATATTTCATTCATTACCCAGTACAAAAGTCAACAACATTTATTTGAAAACATTTTAAAAAAGCACTGGCATATACTGGGTTTGGATGAATGGTTAAAACCCTCGATTCTGAGTAAACCAAGAATAATCTACAGAAAAGCGAAAAATCTGAAGCAAGAATTGACCAGAATCTATATCCCTCTGGATGAAGAAACGAGCCGGACAAATGACCTGATTGCACGCTAGGTTTTTTCGCTGCACTGTGATCAGGTCAGGACTGCGCATGCGTATGTACCACAATGCGCAGGCACGTTGCACGGGCACAAAGCGGATCGTTGCTGTGCGATAGGATTTACGAAGAATCCATTCGCACAGACGATCGCAAAGAGATTGACAGGAAGAAGGCATTTTGGAAAAACGCAGATGTATCCAAGCGTTTGCAGGTCAGGTGTCTGACGTCAATTCCGGACCTGGACAGGCTGACGTGATCGCAAGGGCTGAGTAATTTCAGAGCTACTCAGAAACTGTACAAAATGTTTTTGCACAGCTTGGCTGCACATGCGATCGCATACTTGCAAGGCTAAAATACACTCCCCTGTGGGCGGCAACTATGCATTTGCACAGCTGCTAAAAACAGCTAGCGAGTGATCAACTCGGAATGACCCCCAAAATCAAAAGGTTTTTTTCCTTGTCTGAACTGTTTAGCACGCAAAACATCTAAAAATAAACCATAAAACCAGAAACATCTTTTAAATTAAATATCACCAAAAAGGAATACCATATAAAAGACACCATTTTTTGTGACACTGAGGAAGTGATTTATTTACTGGAAGGCCGGTGCGGTTTTCAATACATTGGACAAACCAAATGAAAGCTGAAGATGAGAATTTCAGAGCATATTTTTAACATAAAAAAAGGACTCGCTACCCACAGTGTTTTCTGGATAAACATAACAAAGATCCCATTGGTTTAAAGTTTGTGGCAATTGAGAAAGTAAAAAGTAACTTGAGGGGTGGCAACATTGTACATGACTTGAGGAAAAAAGAAACACAGTGTATATTCTATATGCAAACACTGGAGCCCTGCGGTCTAAACAATGATTTTGAATTGAATGCTTTTTTTAAAATAATTTACTGTTTATATATATCACCACACATATTGATTTTATTTATACTGAGTGACGCATTACCATTTATTACATTTCCTTTTAAAAAAAAAAAAGGGGGTGTTGTTTGTTTTTTAAATAATATTTGACACATAGGGCAATATTTACTAATATTCGTGTTTGAGTCGGTTTGTGTTGTGTTTAAACTCGTTTTGTATCGGGTGCATTTTCATACAACTTTTTGAAACTAAATACGCAAAGTTACGAAGCAGTCGACTTTATGGTTTTTGTGTTTTCCGATGTCGATGCCAGTCGGTTTTTTTTGGGCCATTCTTGGCCGTCATTGTCATCTGCGTTCGTCTTTTGGTTGTTTTTACCGGTATTTTTTCTAAGTTAAACGCGGCAGGGTTTTTTTAAGACCCCGGCCGCATTTTCACTTTTAGTTTAGTTTTTCATCCCCGTTCGTGATTGGTTGTGTTTCAGATGTAGGAGTGTCTGTGCGCAACCATATAAATACGCCCCAAACCGTCCGCACCTCGTGGGTTTATTTAGTGGTGAGGAGGAGGGAGGTTGTGCTGTGGAGGTAGGTAAATTTGTGTTTTGGTGAGGAGTGTTGGTAGCGATTTTTGAGTGTGGTATTGTGTTTGAAAGTCGTCTTGTCATTCGTGTAGTCTTGTTTTTTGTGGTTTTGTCTCATTTTTTGTCCAAGCTATTTTTCTTTATAATCCCTTGTCAGTGTTTGTGTGTGTGTGTGTGTGTGTGTGTGTTTGTGTGTGTGTGTGTGTGTGTGTGTGTGTGTGTGTGTGTGTGTGTGTGTGAGTTGTGTAGTGGTAGTGGAGGAGTGTGTTGTTTGTCTAGTTTTTTTTCTGTGTTAAGTGTTTAGACACACAATTATGTGTGACTCAGAGGTGGGTGAGGTGGAGGGTGTGAGTGAGGGGGAGGAGGTCGGTCAGGTGGAGGAGGTGGATGAGGTTGGTGCAGCAGCCTCAAGTGACAGTGATAGTGACAGTCAGACAGCTCCGCAGCCACGCACCACTACTAAGACTGGGCGGAATTTAAAGTTTAGATTTGCTGAAAATGTTGCATTGGTGCGTGAGTATCAGCGGCAGCTATTTGGGCCTGAGTCCGCCAAGGTGCCAACACGGAGGAAGATGGTGTTGTGGGCGAAAGTTGTTGCTGCTGCCATTAGTGAGGGGGTGGTAAAGCGGACGGAGGACACGTGCCGCAAACGGTACTATGACATAAAGCGACGTGTCAAGTCCAAAATGGCCAAGGAGGCGAAGTCGGCTCGAAAAACTGGTGGTGGCCAGCCCTATATTGCAAGATATCTGGAGTATGAGGAGCCCATGTGGAGTGTAATATCTTCTGAAGTAGTCTCTGCAACCCATGTCCGGGATTCAGATAGGCCCAGGACATTTTTTGTTTTTTAATTTGGACTATGTTTTATATTTAGGTTATCCATGTGCAATGTTTCAAAAACAGTGGTTGTCATGTTAGAGGCTGGAGTAGTGGAAAGTGGTTTGGAAACCACTTACATGTGTAATGTCATTATTACAGAATGTAATATTTTTTAGTTAAAAAAAACACTATTTGTTTGTTCAGTTTGAGTTTGTTTTTGTACCGTGACACAACACTGCAGTGTAATTTTTTTTTTTTTGGCTCATATAGTGGTAATGTGTGTTTGGAGTGCCACATCACAGAGCAATTTGTATATTGCATCTGTAATATTTTTCCTTTCATTACAAAATGAAGATGTGTGTGTTTGTGGTTGTTAATGTATGTATTTTTACTTGTGGCCTATGTCAGTGTCCTGTACATGTTTTCCTGTGTTGAACTTTCCATAGTGCATATGGCTATTGAACAATGTTTATCGTTTTATGTAGTGGTTTTTTTGTTTCCGGTCCTTATGTTTTTCAAAAAAATAAAGCAAGCATTTCTTAAAGAATACATGTTTATAAGCATAATGGGTGGATGTATCAACAATAGCATGAATACATGAGTTTTTTATTTAAAGTGTTTGAAAAAAGCAGTACTACTCGTCCTCCAGTAACTCCCAGCACATCTGATGATGATGATGATGATGCGGAAGCAGGTAAAGTGTCCATTGTAGTATAGGGTATGTTTGTAAAGGAATGGCCATAACAAAATTTCACTTTCATTAATAGGTCCATCAAAAGAAGTCTCGAGCAGCAGAAGTGGGACTTCTGTAAGACATCACCACAAAAAACCTGTGGCAGCAAAGAAAGTAAGGTCTAATGTCCATGGCCAACCACAGCAGGCTACCCCGCCACGAAGATTATCGACAGTATGTTCGGTCCCCCCACTCCAAATTTTGGACACACTTCCAAGACGTCATCCAC
Source organism: Pseudophryne corroboree (assembly GCF_028390025.1). Taxonomy (NCBI): domain Eukaryota; kingdom Metazoa; phylum Chordata; class Amphibia; order Anura; family Myobatrachidae; genus Pseudophryne; species Pseudophryne corroboree. Next base: position 771,178,139 of record NC_086444.1, on the reverse strand, counting down.
ACTCCCCTCTTCTTGATTGTGAGTATCAAACTGAAATAAATGTAAACAATTTTAGATCGTAATCAAACTTTTTCTTAACTGCATTAAGTCAAAACACATCAAAAACTTATATACTTACCGAAGTAAGTAAAACATGAAATGGAATCCAACCAAAATGGCCTTGTCCACATCCAGTAAAGATATGTATGTCCACTTGAGCATACAGTAGCTCATTGTGTGTAAGATGCTGCAACAGAAAGTCATGTTTAATGTTTGCATATAGTAAGGTTGTTTATCAAATGTTCACATGTGTGTTTGAGCTCACATTGCTAAATACATATAAAAACATTACTATGTTTGTTTTAGAAAAGCTATAAGGTAACACATTATGGATTACAATGTGTTTTTATGGTGGAGTATGTCTGATCTACAATAAAACTAAAGTGTTTGCTTTCACAATTAAGTAACCAGACACATTTTCGACAAACAGGCATATGTATGTATTTAAGTTATGAGTGATGATGTCGCTAGGCAGAATATCTGAAAGCAACAGTGAATTACATGTGTTCCATGTGTAGTGATTTTTTTCATTTATCAAATATATGGATAGCTAACGGCAAATTTTTCACCATTTCAGCTTCTAGTCCTGGTAACAGCATCCCTCCGCAACAACAGCAACACAGTGACATGGAGGAGACAATTATCTTAGAAATGCAGCCATTAAGCCAAGGAATCAGCCCCCAGCACCTGTGAGTACACCACCACAGCAAAGCACACCACCACCACTACACAGCCCAACAACACCAGTAACACAAGGCCCTGATCAGGTGTTTTGGACCATTTGGGCTAGACAGCAGGCCACTTATGAAGATTGCCTGCGTAGGCAGACACAAATGTTTGCAAGCCTACCATGTCACCTCAGAAGAATAACCAGAAATATGAGTAGACAAAATGAACAAACAGCCAGAATTGGCAATACCATGGAACTCATGCGTACAGACATTACACAGGTCATAGGCAACTTACAGCGCATAATGGAAGAACAGCACAGACTAATGGAAGAACAGCACAGACAACAGCAAAGTTATATGAACATTTTTCAAAACAATCAAAAGATTCATAAAAGTTTATTCCGAATTGTAGACAATCAAAATGCTGCTACACATGAACTCAATGCCACCCTCACTAACCTGAATGAAACACTCAGATCCATGCACCAACAGCAAACAAGCAGCAGTTATGGTATGACTACTCCAAATATCACGCCAGTCTCATCACCACGAAGACGCTCCACCAGAGCACGACAACATGACAGTGCTAAAGGCAAAGGACAGGACAAGCAGGCACCCAAAAAAAAATAACACAAAACACACAAATTTTACATTTCTGATAAGTAATTCAAAATAGTTAGTAAGTGTATGTTTGGCAAAATATATATAACACTTAGCTCCTTGACAATTTATACAACATCATTAATTATAAGTGGTACAAACAACAGCATAAAATTTGTATGCATATTTATTCTTTACCATCTTTGTTTTCTTTTGGAGGAGGAAAATGTTGTTGGAGCTGCACATACATGTTAGCAGGAAGTAACCAGACCACTTGATTTTTTTCTAATCATTACTCTTTCTAGATTCCAATCATTCTCCTATCCTGCACACACAATCATTGCCAGGCAGCAACATACATGTTAGCAGGAAGTAACCAGACCACTTGATTTGTTTTCTAATCATTACTCTTTCTAGATTCCAATCATTCTCCTATCCTGCACACACAATCATTGCCAGGCAGCCACATACATGTTAGCAGGAAGTAACCAGACCACTTTATTTTTTTCTAATCATTACTCTTTCTAGATTCCAATCATTCTCCTATCCTGCACACACAATCATTGTCAGGCAGCCACATACATGTTAGCAGGAAGTAACCAGACCACTTGATTTGTTTTCTAATCATTACTCTTTCTAGATTCCAATCATTCTCCTATCCTGCACACACAATCATTGCCAGGCAGCCACATACATGTTAGCAGGAAGTAACCAGACCACTTGATTTTTTTCTAATCATTACTCTTTCTAGATTCCAATCATTCTCCTATCCTACACACACAATCATTGCCAGGCAGCAACATACATGTTAGCAGGAAGTAACCAGACCACTTGATTTTTTTCTAATCATTACTCTTTCTAGATTCCAATCATTCTCATATCCTGCAGCCCATACACATTACAATGTGATTGTTAACTATTTTACCTTTCTTCTCTATACAACATTACAAGAATAACACAATTGAGTTGCGTAAAAAGCTTTTAATATGTTGTCATTGAATTGAGATAATTCATTGCCAAAATGAATGTCATTACTGTTGGGCCATGTTTGTGTGTGTTAACAATGAGTAATAATGTTATTACACATGATGCAGAAAACAAAAATAATAATTTTTTAATAAAAAAAATAATAATGTGTATAATAATGTATATATGTGGCAAAATTTACTTACAAATCAGCAAGTTTACTGCAGCAAACATTACAAAATAAATTATTTTGGATGAGAGTAAGTTTGTGTCCCTTCAATATGATGGAGCATCACACATAGGGACACGTGTATTCCTCAAGGCTAACATATTATATGTTGAGGTTCTCAAACTCGGCCCTCAGGACCCCACACAGTGCATGTTTTGCAGGTCTCCTCACAGAATCACAAGTGACAAAATTAGCTCCACCTGTGAACCTTTAAAAATGTGTATGTGAGTAATTCATACACCTGTGCTTCTACTGGGTTACCTGCAAAACATGCACTGTGTGGGGTCCTGAGGGCCGCGTTTGAGAACCTGTGCATTAGGAAGTTACACACAATCATAAAGTAAAATACTAAATAAATTACTATGTGGATTATGTGTGCTTGTAATAAATTATCAATGCAAGTTTAAGAACACTTATCCAGACTTAATGCATGCCACTCATAATCTGTTGCTTTGATTTTTCAAATAAACACAATACACATGCGACATTAGTTTTGCATAAAGCGAGGGTATGTTTGTATGTCTCAAGGAGACAGACACATTCTGAGTAATGGTTTTTACAATTAAAATGGGCCAACATCTATTTATGATTACACAACAAATGAAATTAGCAAACCAAACTTACCTTAGAAATAGCGAGTGATGAGCTCTTGCCTAACCTGCCTCCCTACATCTGTACTCCAAGTATCACCAGATGTCTCTAATTCCTCTGCTTGCTGGCTGCTTTCTTCATCATCCTCCTCCTCCTCAACATGTGGCAGATGTTGTTGCAAACACATGTTATGAAGAAAGCAGCAGCAGAACACAATTTGAGTCACCTTCGAGGGACTATACAACAAAAGGCCACCAGACTTATCCAGACACCGAAACCTAGATTTCAGCACACCAAAACATCTTTCTATCACATTCCGCGTGGACTTATGTGCATGATTGTAATTGTGTTCAGCAGGGGTATCAGGTTGGGACAATGGAGTTAGAAGCCAAGAGAAACAGCCATATCCTCCATGACCTAAAAGACAGATATAGTAACGTGATTCATGTTAAGATACAGCAACCCATAAGTAACACACTGTGGGGCAGATGTATTAACCTGTAGAAGGCATAAGGAAGTGATAAACCAGTGATATGTGCAAGGTAATAAAGGCAGCGGACAATCTGTTCCTAAATGTTCATTTACATATTGGAGCTGATTGGCTGGTGCCTTTATCACCTTGCACATATCACTGGTTTCTCACTTCCTTATGCCTTCTACAGGTTAATACATCTGCCCCTGTATTTGGACAAAGTATACGCAGGCCTACACATATCAAATTACATACCCAGCAGCCATCCATCTGGCATTTGTCCGTCCTCAAACTTATCAAAGAGGGATGACTGACTGAGGATGAAGGAGTCATGGCAGCCCCCAGGGTAACCAGCAACAACACTCATTATTTTGAGATTTGCATCACAAACCACCTGCACATTTGTGGAGTGTTCTTGATGGCAATTAGTATATATGTGCTGCCTGCCCCTAGGTGGTCTCAGCTGAATGTGTGTCCAATCTATGGCTCCAAGCACATTGGGCATGCCAGCCAGCTCATAGAAATCTACACTGACGGCATGCCACTGAGACTCCTGGGTAGGGAAGCAAATTGAGGCATCGATGTGGGGCTGCAAAACAGCCAACACCTGTGTGTATATTTGAAAAAACAATAAACATGAGATTTTACAACAGAACTGTCCACCGAGAAATTTAAAAAAAAAAAGAAGAAGAGGTAGTTAGGTATACATCACCTGTGTTAATATTCTCGAAAATGAGGGCTGTGAGATTCCTATGACGTCCCCAGACACAGCCTGATAGCTGCCAGTAGCCATAAAGTGCAACACAGCCAGGAGTTTGTGCAGGCCTGAGACAGAGCGAGAGCGTGCTGTCTCAGGGTCAAGGCCCAGTTTGACAAGGTCATACAGACAGAAAATGTTGTTACAATTTAGACGGAACATCTGTATGACCATATCATCGGACAATGCGTTCAAGTTTAAACGCCCCCTAAAAAAACTAGGCCTGCGCAGCCTCCGCGGAACCTGTACAACCTGCTGACCATGTTCAGTTTGTTGGCCCTGGTTACTTACAGGCTGATGTCTGAGTCTGAGGAATCCCACAGCACACAAAATATCACTGGTCCACAGTCCTGCTGCCATTTCTGAGTGTAGGTGGATTGAATTGGGCCTAACATCCTTTTATAGGCATCCATATTCAGGTGTGATTGGTTTTTGAGTTGCAACACATGTAAACACGGCTGAAAAAAGCAGGTCTATTTTTTTGCCGCTTTTTTTAACGATTCGCAGAAAAATACGACCGCATTTGAGCACTCAGAGACTAACACCCAAATACGAATGAATAGTGAATTCCCGTATTGTATGAAATTACCGCCGCATTTGACCGATGGTCTATTCATTCGTATTTCTGAACTTGGCAAATCAAACCATTACGAATAGTCCAAACACTGCCGAGATTGGTGCTTAGTGAATTTCCGGATTGGGACTTAGGAAAAAAAACACAAATCAGGCAAACTCGGATTTTTAGTAAATATAGGCCATAGTGTTTGTTTTCAATAAAAAATGTTGAATAAATACCAACACACGGACCCGCGGCACCATCCTTGACAAAGGGCTATGTCCAGAAACGTGTTGGAGCGTGCATTCAAGCAAGCGGTAATAGGACATTGACGGTGGCGCAGTACAGCAGGAAGCGCTACCCCAGCAAGGAGGATGGAGATGACCAGCTGAATCTCTTCATGGAGGCAGGTAGGCAGAGATTGGGACAGCAGCCTTAATCAGGGGACCTGCTGCGGCTGTGGCTCAGCCCAATTTACATCCGGCATAATCTTGGAGACCCCGCAACGCCTTCAATGCAAGTTCTCACAATTTCATTAAAGAGCTTAAAAATTAATAAAAATGTTTAACCCCTTCTTTCTTTCAGGTAATGCATCCACTTTACACTTTACTTTTTACAAGCACTCTGCACCCTTTTTAAAGACCCTACAATATCGTCAGCAATGGGACTCGGTAGCGGCGTGGGGGGAGAAAGCGGAGGCCATACTGCATTCGGCAGCATGGCCCTCACTATCGATGTCACCCGTCGGAACAGCATGGAGGTCTGACGGATGATGTCACTGATGACACGCAGGAGCGTGCATCATCAGCGACATAGTTATACACACTAGATTATATTGTGAATGATGTGTCAGAATCGAGCACATCATCCTTAATATTGTCTAGTGTGTACCCAGCAGTGCAGCTGTACTTATTAGTTTGGCACTAGAGGGGGGTCACGATTGGGGTGAGTTTGGGTGCTGTTTTTGGCTTTTACGCCATTACATTGGTAACTTATGCCAGAGGTGATCACGGTTAATAGAATTCCTCCCCATGAATAAAATCTATGAGTAGAATTGTTATAATGTGGGCCTGATGTATGCAAGTATTCCACATCAAAAAATATAGGCATAAGTTGGGCAAATCTAAACAAGTGTCCAGCTCTACAAAAGTACAGTGCACACATGCCAAGTATATGTCAGGAGAAACCAATGGTATACTGTATATGCTGGACTTATGCTTGGTGACAAGAAGTATAATGCTCATGGTTTTCATCAAGACATGTGGTTTGCAGGAACGTGCAGTGGGGTAAATGGGTGAGGAGGCACTGGCTAATACCTAGAGCAGATTTACACAAAATATCTTAGCCAAAGGGTTCATATGGGCATTTTACTCAGTATATACTGCTGGAAATTTGGTGGGTTTTGATCAGAGATGTGTGGAAAACGTAGGCAGGTTAGGCACAGCTTCACCTGTCATAGACTTTTTATTCCAGAGTTTTGACTATAAAAATGATTAAAATAATACAAAGAAGATATTTCTAATGTATTCTTTGTTTTTTTATCAGATACTTTATATAGTCAAAACTCTGGTATATACTGGAGAATGACAGGAAAGGCTCTGCCTTACCTGCCTCACCTGGCTCACATCACTGCCCGTCACTGATGGCTTGACATTGTTAGTACAGTAAAGGCCCCCATACACGGAACAATATTGCTGACGATCTGATGCATTGGAACGATAAAACAGTTATATCGTTCCGTGTGTTTGCATGATATTGTTCATTGCACGATCCTGTGTTCTCGTCCTTCACATTGCCTGCTCTTTCTGCTTGTTCAAAAGATCAGGTAATGCGGCTGACAATCGCATGCAGCACTATGTGGGGTGGGGGTTGTCCTAGCTGGTGGGCGGGCATCGGATCGCCCTGTGTGTAGGGACCACCTGATATGTCATCCCTCGGATTGAGGTTGCATCATCGATACACATCGTACCGTGTGTGGGGCCTTTACTTGTGTCTGCAGAGTTTTATTAATAAAAATAATTTAGAATTTACGATGTCAAAAAAATTAAATACAGATGAAAAACACAAAATGAAAATACTGATTAATATTATAATAAATGCAAACATTTATTTTCTTTCCTTTAATAATCAAGGCCCTCATTCCGAGTTGTTCGCTCGCTAGCTGCTTTTAGCAGCATTGCAAACGTTAGGCTGCCACCCACTGGGAGTCTATCTTAGCTTAGCAGAATAGCGAATGAAAGATTAGCAGAACTGCTACTAAATAATTCTTTGCAGTTTCTGAGTAGCTCCAAACCTACTCCTAGATTGCGATCAGCTCAGTCCGTTTAGTTCCTGGTTTGACGTCACAAACGCGCCCTGCGTTCGTCCAGCCACTCCCCCTTTTTTCCAGACACTCCCGCTTTTTTCCCTGACACGCCTGCATTTTTTAGCACACTCCCGGAAAACGCTCAGTTACCACCCAGAAACGCCCCTTTCCTGTCAATTATTCACCGATCAGCAGTGCGACGGAAAAGCGTTGCACAAACATCAGCAAATCTACTAAGTTTTGTTTTAAATAACTAAGCAACAAATCGCAGCATAGCGAAAATCGGCAACGAGCGAACAACTCGGAATGACCACCCAAATGAGAACACATATATTCGTATGATTAAACAAAAATTCATATGATTGAACAAAAATACATACTGTATGAATTGAGATCTCCTGTATTAAAACATACAGTATAGGGGGTTATTTATCAAAGCTGGCGAAAGATAAAATGGAACAGTAAATAGAGAAAATAGTCTTGTGTGGGCATACTCTTTATACATAATAGAAGAAGATACAAATATTGGAGATTTCAAACATAGCTTTTAAGTTTTCACATAGAGGTGGTCATTCCGAGTTGATCGCAGCCAGCAACTTTTTGTTGCTGCTGCGATAAACTAATCCCCGCCTATGGGGGAGTGTATTTTAGCTTAGCAGGGCTGTGAACGCTTGTGCAGCCCTGCTTAGCTAAAAAAGTTTTGTGTAAAAGTAAAACAGCCCTGGTCATACTTACCCTGTGCGATGATCTCAGCGATGATGGGGCCGGCTTTGACGTCAGACATCCGCCCTCCATTCTTCTGGACACACCTGTATTTTCCTTTCCACTCCCAGAAAATTGGCGCCAATGGACAGGTGACGCTCCGGAATGCCTTCCTTCTGTCAATCTTCTTGCGGCCGCCGCTGAAACCGCTTTCTTCGTATCCAGTGTCCTAGCAACCCCTGTCGCCAGGCAACGACACACGTGAGCAATGTGCACGCTGCGCAAGTGCATTCCAAACCCGTTTGCATCGCAGCGAAGAACTGCTGCATGCGAAGGGGTCAAAATGACCCCCAAAATTAGGTATGTAGCCAATAGAGGTGTGTGGCATAAACTTTTTGAGTTTTGGATCTGGATCTTCGTTTCTTGTTTTGGATCTGGATCTTTGTTTGTGTTTTGGATCTGGATTGGTTTTGCCAAAACCACCCTTTCGGGTTTTGGTTTTGGATGTGGATACTTTTGGGGGGGAAAAACAGTGAAAATCACAGAATTTGTGGGGTATTTATGATCCTTCGGTATTATTAACCTCAATAACATTCATTTCCACTTACACCTCACAATATTATTTTTAGGCCAAAAGGTTGCACTGAAGTAGATGGATGACTAAGTTAAGCAACACAATTGGGCGGCACAAACACCTGGCCCATCTAGGAGTGGCACTGCAATGGCAGACAAGATGGCAGTTTTAAAAACTAGGCCCCAAAGAGCACATAATGCAAAGAAAAAAAGAGGAGCAAGATAAAATTACACCCACCCACCCATAAGTTGTTGGAAAAAATAGTGAAAGATCAGGAACCACTTCCAGTTTCTAGTACTAGTGCTGAAGATGCTGCTGCCACCAGTCATGACATTGGCAATGCAATTCCATCAACGTCGTCTGCTAAGGCTGATGCCAAATGTCATAGAGGGCATGTAAAATCCAAGAAGCAAAAATTAGGAGCCAAAAAAACAAAAAAGAAATGATCTGATAAGAAACGTAAAATTGTCAATATGCCATTCACGACACGAAGTTGCAAGAAAAGGTTAAGGTCTTGGCCTATGTTCATAACGGATGGTTCAGCTTCTCATAAAGATGAAAGCCCTCCTCCCTCTTAAAAAAAAAATTAAGCTTGTTAAAGCACAGGAAAAAACAACCGTGCATTCAAAAATATCACAAATCACCAAGGAAAGTCCAAGTGTGTCCATGGTTGTGATGGCTAGGCCTGACCTTCCCAAGACTGTGTGTGAAGAGGAGGCTCCTAACACCATTTTCATGCCCCCTGCAAGTACTGGGAGGAGCATCACCAGTCCTGCTGCTGATATTGAGATTGAGGATGTCACTGTTTAAGTACACCAGGATGAGTAGGATATTGGTGTAGCTGGCGCTGAGGAAATTGATAATGAGGATTCTGATGGTGATGTGGTTTGTTTGAAAAAGGCACCAGGGGAGACAGTTGTTGGCCATGGGATGAAAAATCCCATTGTCATGCCAGGGTAAAATACCAAAAAATCCACCTCTTCGGTGTGGAATTACTTCTCCACAAATCTGGACAACAGGTGTCAATCCATGTGTTGCTTTTGTCAACCAATAATAAGTAGGGTTAAGGACAGTAATCACCTAAGAACAAACTCCCTTATACATCACCTGCAGTGCATTCATCATAAGTTATTGTCAAGTTCAGAAACTTTGAGTAATAGCGTAAGCAGTCCACTGACACCTAAATGATGTGGTTTGTGTGAAAAAGGCACCAGTGGAGACAGTTGTTGGCCATGGGATGAATAAGCACATTGTCATGCCTGGGAAAATTACCAAAAAATCCACCTCTTCAGTGTGGAATTATTTCGCCCTTTGTAGAGCCAGTTCGTGCAAGGAAAGATTCATTGCTTCTTTTTTGGTGGGGTCCCAAATAAAGTAATAATTTCAGCAACATCTTGCACGTCTTTTCTTTGTCTGCCACATCATTCCAGGGGTGCTGCCCTATATGGAGTGTTGCCCCTCTGCAATATCAGTCCAGGGGTGCTGCCCCACTGCCGTTTAAGTCCAGGGGTGCTGCTGCTTGTCTGCTGTGCTGTGTAATTCTCCAGGGGTGCTGCCTATGTTGTATAAGTTCAGGGGTGCTGCCATTCTGCTGTATAAGTCTAGAGGCGCTGCCATATAAGTCCAGGGGTGCTTCTGTACTTGATCCTAGGTTTAAATTAAAGCCTAAAGCAGAATATGAAACAAGCTTCAACATCCCAACCAGATTTGTAAAAACATATAGCCGCAAAGGTGGAAATGGAATTTGCAATTTTGACTAAGTGTTTTCCAATGAGACCACATTTGTGGCCAAAATCAGTCAGGCTCAGAAGAGACAGAATCATAATCCAGTGCAACTGCCAGAAAAAAACAAGATTTTCCAAACACACCTATGTCTATATGTCTGCCATATAATTCCAGTGGTGCCCTGTCTGAACCCACTCATCTACATCTTCTAGTGTGCACTGTGTACCCTGCATTAGAGAGAAGTTTTTCTCAATTATTACATGTTAGGGACCCACTCAAATGAATGGCTCCAATTAGTGAACCTTATTTTTGATTTATTATTAATGTTCCAAATTTTGGGATTATTTACAAGATACACATTTGTTGTACAGGGTTCTTCTGCTGTGCGGGGTCATCGCAAGACCTCGCGGTGTTAGAAGAACAGTTTCAGTGATCTTACATTGCATCTGCTTTCCATTGCACTGCAGCACTAGATGGGCCAGGAGCTCCTGTGAGGCACAAACAGTTACTGAATAAGGCCCAGTATGAAGTCTAATGGTTGCTTAAAGCCAGGAAGATGTCTGGCTTGCCAGGCTGAGGCATGCTGTTGGCACAGATGTTAGCATTGCTTCCTCCCACAGTCCTACTTATAGTATGAAATGAGTTTGGACTGTAGAGTGGTAATCTCCACTAGGGCAGGGGCTCAATAACAAAACAATTCACTGCACAGTCCTGCTTAGTACTTAACCGAACCCATTCGAACTCAACTTGCCCCATCCGTGGCTGCTGTGGGGGCTCAGGAGGGGCTGCTAAAATATCTAAGGAGCTGATTTATTTAAAAATAAAATATGAATAAAATAAACAAGACACACAGGTATGCTCACATGCGTGTAACTGGGATACACAGGTATGCTTAAATGCGTGTAACTGGGAGTTGTGAAAATTGAAAATAAGGCATCTGCCACCAAACATGTAAATAAAATAGCAAAAAATATGGAAAAAAGGAAACCCACTAGATTATCACAAAATAAGTTTCCAGACTCAGTGGAGGGGAAAATATCCAATCTTGATCCTGTGGTTTACACCAGTTTATTTCCATCCCAGCCTTAAATCTTAATCCCTAAAAATGGAGAAGGTGGTACAAATTCAGAGGATTTGGCACCTTGCATTCAGTTTGTCCAGTAATGTGGTAATTATATATTTGCTTGGATAAAGTCCTTTCCGTTCCACACCAATATATTAGTGGAGGTGAAAGCCTGTGTGTTGTTCCTGATTGTGTGTGCCTCTCTAATTTTTAATCACCTTCTTGATACTGTCCTCTTCATCTTGCCTCTTCTCATATTGTGAAAAGTCATCAAAGAAGGAGGTGGTATGTTTGTAGCTAGCTATGATTCGGAGAACTTGACAAGCTTTTTCCTGGGGACCACCTGTCACTGAAATGATGGGTATATTCAACTGTGCATGTCCTGCTTAAACAACATAAGAGTGAGTGGGAAGGCCCAAGGATAATTCCAACTTGCACGTCTTTTCTTTGTCTGCCACATCATTCCAGGGGTGCTGCCCTATATGGAGTGTTGATCCTCTGCACTATCAGTCCAGGGGTGCTGCCCCACTGCCGTTTAAGTCCAGGGGTGCTGCTGCTTGTCTGCTGTGCTGTGTAATTCTCCAGGGGTGCTGCCTATGTTGTATAAGTTCAGGGGTGCTGCCTATCTGCTGTATAAGTCTAGAGGCGCTGCCATATAAGTCCAGGGGTGCTTCTGTACTTGATCCTAGGTTTAAATTAAAGCCTAAAGCAGAATATGAAACAAGCTTCAACATCCCAACCAGATTTGTAAAAACATATAGCCGCAAAGGTGGAAATGGAATTTGCAATTTTGACTAAGTGTTTTCCAATGAGACCACATTTGTGGCTAAAATCAGTCAGGCTCAGAAGAGACAGAATCATAATCCAGCGCAACTGCCAGAAAAAAACAAGATTTTCCAAACACACCTATGTCTATATGTCTGCCATATAATTCCAGTGGTGCCCTGTCTGAACCCGCTCATCTACATCTTCTAGTGTGCACTGTGTACCCTGCATTAGAGAGAAGTTTTTCTCAATTATTACATGTTAGGGACCCACTCAAATGAATGGCTCCAATTAGTGAACCTTATTTTTGATTTATTATTAATGTTCCAAATTTTGGGATTATTTACAAGATACACATTTGTTGTACAGGGTTCTTCTGCTGTGCTGGGTCATCGCAAGACCTCGCGGTGTTAGAAGAACAGTTTCAGTGATCTTACATTGCATCTGCTTTCCATTGCACTGCAGCACTAGATGGGCCAGGAGCTCCTGTGAGGCACAAACAGTTACTGAATAAGGCCCAGTATGAAGTCTAATGGTTGCTTAAAGCCAGGAAGATGTCAGGCTTGCCAGGCTGAGGCATGCTGTTGGCACACATGTTAGCATTGCTTCCTCCCACAGTCCTACTTATAGTATGAAATGAGTTTGGACTGTAGAGTGGTAATCTCCACTAGGGCAGGGGCTCAATAACAAAACAATTCACTGCACAGTCCTGCTTAGTACTTAACCGAACCCATTCGAACTCAACTTGCCCCATCCGTGGCTGCTGTGGGGGCTCAGGAGGGGCTACTAAAATATCTAAGAAGCTGATTTATTTAAAAATAAAATATGAATAAAATAAACAAGACACACAGGTATGCTCACATGCGTGTAACTGGTATACACAGGTATGCTTATATGCGTGTAACTGGGAGCGGTGAAAAATGAAAATAAGGCATCTGCCACAAAACATGTAAATAAAATTGCCGAAAAAAAGAAACCCACGAGATTTTCACAAAATAAGTCTCCAGACTCCGTGGAGGGGAAAATATCCAAACTTGATCCTGTGGTATCCACCAGTTTATTTCCATCCCAGCCTTAAATCTTAATCCCTAAAAATGGAGAAGGGGTACAAATTCAGAGTCTTTGGCACCTTGCTTTCAGTTTGTCCAGTAATGGTAATTATATATTTGCTTGGTTAAAGTCCTTTCCGTTCCACACCAATATAGGAGTGGAGGTGAAAGCCTGTGTGTTGTTCCTGATTGCGTGTGCCTCTCTAATTTTTAATCACCTTCTTGATACTGTCCTCTTCATCTTGCCTCTTCTCATATTGTGAAAAGTCATCAAAGAAGGAAGTGGTATGTTTGTAGCTAGCTATGATTCAGAGAACCTGACAAGCTTTTTCCTGGGGGACCACCTGTCGCTGAAATGATGGGTATATTCAACTGTGCATGTCCTGCTTAAACAACATAAGGGTGGGTGGGATGGCCCAAGGACAATTCCATATTGCACCTCTTTTTTTATTTGCATTATGTGCTCTTTGGGGCCTAGTTTTTAAAACTGCCATCCTGTCTGCCACTGCAGTGCCACTCTTAGATGGGCCAGGTGTTTATGCCGCCCACTTGTGTAGCTTAGCATGGTCATCCAGCAACCTTGGTGCAACCTATTGTGAGGTATTCAGAATCAACTGGAAATTAGTGGAAATTAATGTTAATATGTTAATTAGTCTAATAATAACGTAGGATCAAAAATACCTCCAAATTCTGTGATTTTAGCTGTTTTTATGTTTTCTTCAAAAAAATCCACATCCAAAACCAAAACCCAAAAGGGTGGTTTTGGCACAACCAATCCAGATCCAAAACACAAATGGAGATCCAGATCCAAATCCAAATCACAAAACCCGAAAAGTGTCCGCCGCACATCTCTAATCTCTAGTATCCAACAGTAAAGAAGTAACATTTTTAAAAACAATGCATGTTCTGGTCCATCTATATATATATATATATATATACACACAAACGCACAAATGAGAGTGCACCTAAGTAAAAGTCAGATAAAGCAGAGTTACTGGCTTAAATAGTATTAGGTTGGGTTCAGGAGGAAGCAGGGTAAATGAGACAGAATGATGTCGGTGGATCTGCTGTCCGCATTAGACAGAGGGACATTTATTTATACCTACCAAAGTAGGACCGTGCCTCTAAATCGCGTATGAGAGTCCAAGGAATACGTTTTGGTTGTAGTAAGCATAGTGATAGAGAGGAAGATGGTGAATGTGATTTAATTATACTAATCACATTAGGTGAAATTTTTAGGCACATACTGTATAGGAGAAAAGGAAACACAGCAAATAAGTGCATTCATACATACAAAGGAATTTGTATTTAGGGGGTCATTCCGAGTTGATCGCTAGCTGCCATTGTCGCAGCGCATCGATCAGGCTAAATATCGGCATTTCTGCACATGCGTATGCACCGCAATGCGCACGCGCGATGTACGGGTACAAAGTCCTTTGTGGTTTTGCACAGGTTCTATCGACGTTTTCATTCGCACTAGCGGCCGCAAGAAGATTGACAGGAAAGAGGCGTTTCTGGGTGTCAACTGACCGCTTTCAGGGAGTGCTTAGAAAAACACAGGCGTGCCAGGGAAAACGCAGTTGTGGCGGGGCGAACACTGGGCGGATGTGTGATGTCAAAAGCCAACCCTCCAACGTTAGAATCAACGCACACGAAGAGTAAGTCCAGGGCTGGTCTTGTTTTGCAGAAAATGTTTTTGCAGGCGCTCTGCTGCACAGGCGTTCGCACTTCTGCAAAGCGAAAATACACTCCCCAGTGGGCGGCGACAATAGGTTTGCTCGGCTGCTAAAAACTGCTAGCGAGCGAACAACTCGGAATGACCACCTTAGTACTGACAGGTGTTTGCTGATTGTGTATTACCCATCCAGTTAATATTGCTTCATTTATTCATTTTTACACATTGCTTAATTGGCATTTCCATTCAATCTACTGCAGGAAAAAAAAGATACATTTTATTTGTAAAGAGTTAAATGACAGATGGAGAGGTTTTTTTAATTATAGTAGTTGCATTTTATATGTATTGTTTGTTTATTAATATGTACAAAATGATTTCAAGATTGCTCTATATGAAATTTATTAAAAGAAAGAAAAAATCAACATTTGAGTTTATATTACTTAGTTCAGGTTACCTAATAATGTATGATCTAATGTAAGTATTTATTATTGTAAGAGGTGTGTATGCTGTGGGCGTGAATATGCATTATATTTGACATGGAGCCTGAGGGAATGATGACCCTAAATTGGCAAAATAAAGGGTTAAATAGTACTTCTCCTTTATAAACTAGCTTAGATGCACTTTTGCAAAAGGAGAGAAGGTTATTTTTGCTGTTGCAAAGGGAACATAAATAAGAGCAAGACATGCAGAAATCTGTGAATGTTCCGCTCAAGCAAATAAAAAGACAAAGATATGGTCTGTTACTTCCAGCATGAAAAAGTACGCTTTAAAGAATACTTTGACACCTTTGACACCTTTCTATGCACATAATTTCAGCAATAGCACCTACTGATTGAGAAATTTCCATTTCAGCAAGTGATTGGCAGCAACAGAACATTTCTACCAGCCTCTTCCATGACTTTGACTTGATGAGCAAATAGAAGCATACAGTATGAAGTTTTGAAAGATACAGGAAAAGCTTAAATAACAAACATAGGTGCACATAAATATTATATACTGCATCAAATCTCCATCATAGTCACATTTCATTATGCAATAGTTAAATAAAAGTTGAACACTCTGGTACTTCAAAAAATATTATTAAACATTCAGAATCGAAATAGAATTTATTAGAGATGTGCAACGGAAATTTTTCGGGTTTTGGTTTTGGATTCAGTTCCGCGGCCGTGTTTTGGATTCGGACGCGTTTTGCCAAAACCTCCCTGAAATTTTTTTGTCGGATTCGGGTGTGTTTTGGATTCGGGTGACTTTTTACAAAAAACCCTCAAAAACAGCTTAAATCATAGAATTTGGGGGTCATTTTGATCCCATAGTATTATTAACCTCAATAACCATAATTTCCACTCATTTTCAGTCTATTCTGAACACCTCACAATATTATTTTTAGTCCTAAAATTTGCACCGAGGTCGCTGGATGGCTAAGCTAAGCGACACAAGTGGCCGACACAAACACCTGGCCAATCTAGGAGTGGCACTGCAGTGTCAGGCAGGATGGCACTTCAAAAAAATAGTCCCCAAACAGCACATGATGCAAAGAAAAAAAGAGGCGCACCAAGGTCGCTGTGTGACTAAGCTAAGCGACACAAGTGGCCGACACAAACACCTGGCCCATCTAGGAGTGGCACTGCAGTGTCAGACAGGATGGCACTTCAAAAAAATAGTCCCCAAACAGCACATGATGCAAAGAAAAAAGAGGCGCACCAAGGTCGCTGTGTGACTAAGCTAAGCGACACAAGTGGCCGACACAAACACCTGGCCCATCTAGGAGTGGCACTGCAGTGTCAGACAGGATGGCACTTAAAAAAATAGTCCCCAAACAGCACATGATGCAAAGAAAAATGAAAGAAAAAAGAGGTGCAAGATGGAATTGTCCTTGGGCCCTCCCACCCACCCTTATGTTGTATAAACAGGACATGCACACTTTAACGAACCCATCATTTCAGCGACAGGGTCTGCCACTCGACTGTGACTGAAATGACTGGTTGGTTTGGGCCCCCACCAAAAAAGAAGCAATCAATCTCTCCTTGCACAAACTGGCTCTACAGAGGCAAGATGTCCACCTCATCATCATCCTCCGATTCCTCACCCCTTTCACTGTGTACATCCCCCTCCTAACAGATTATTAATTCGTCCCCACTGGAATCCACCATCTCAGATCCCTGTGTACTTTCTGGAGGCAATTGCTGGTGAATGTCTCCACGGAGGAATTGATTATAATTCATTTTGATGAACATCAGCTTCTCCACATTTTCTGGAAGTAACCTCGTGCGCCGATTGTTGACAAGGTGAGCGGCTGCACTAAACACTCTTTCGGAGTACACACTGGAGGGAGGGCAACTTAGGTAGAATAAAGCCAGTTTGTGCAAGGGCCTCCAAATTGCCTCTTTTTCCTGCCAGTATACGTACGGACTGTCTGACGTGCCTACTTGGATGCGGTCACTCATATAATCCTCCACCATTCTTTCAATGGTGACAGAATCATATGCAGTGACAGTAGACAACATGTCAGTAATCGTTGGCAGGTCCTACAGTCCGGACCAGATGTCAGCACTCGCTCCAGACTGCTCCGGATCACCGCCAGCGGGTGGGCTCGGAATTCTTAGCCGTTTCCTCGCACCCCCAGTTGCGGGAGAATGTGAAGGAGGATGCATCGGTGGAATCCCAGGCAGGAGAGGACTCGTCAGACTTGCCAGTGACATGGCCTGCAGGACTATTGGCTTTCCTGTGTAAGGTGGAAATTGACACTGAGGGAGTTGGTGGTGTGGTTTGCAGGAGGAAGGGATTTAGTGGTCAGTGGACTGCTTCCGCTGTCATCCAAAGTTTTTGAACTTGTCACTGACTTTTGATGAATGCGGTCCAGGTGACGTATAAGGGAGGATGTTCCTAGGTGGTTAACGTCCTTACCCCTACTTATTACAGCTTGACAAAGGCAACACACAGCTTGACACCTGTTGTCCGCATTTGTGTTGAAATAATTCCACACCGAAAAGGTGATTTTTTTTTTGTATTTTGACCAGGCATGTCAATGGCCATATTCGTCCCATGGACAACAGGTGTCTCCCCGGGTGCCTGACTTAAACAAATTACCTCACCATCAGAATCCTCCTTGTCAATTTCCTCCCCAGCGCCAGCAACACCCATATCCTCATCCTGGTGTACTTCAACAGTGACATCTTCAATTTGACTATCAGGAACTGGACTGCGGGTGCTCCTTCCAGCAGTTGCAGGGGGCGTGCAAATGGTGGAAGGCGCAAGCTCTTCCCGTCCAGTGTTGGGAAGGTCAGGCATCGCAACCGACACAATTGGACTCTCCTTGAGGATTTGTGATTTAGAAGAACGCACAGTTCTTTGCTGTGCTTTTGCCAGCTTAAGTCTTTTAATTTTTCTAGCAAGAGGATGAGTGCTTCCATTCTCATGTGAATCTGAACCACTAGCCATGAACATAGGCCAGGGCCTCAGCCATTCCTTGCCACTCCGTGTTGTAAATGGCATATTGGCAAGTTTACGCTTCTCATCAGACGCTTTCAATTTTGATTTTTGGGTCATTTTACTGAACTTTTGTTTTTTGGATTTTACATGCTCTCTACTATGACATTGGGCATCGGCCTTGGCAGATGACGTTGATGGCATTTCATCGTCTCGGCCATGACTAGTGGCAGCAGCTTCAGCACGAGGTGTAAGTGGATCTTGATCTTTCCCTATTTTAACCTCCACATTTTTGTTCTCCATTTTTTAATGTGTGGAATTATATGCCAGTATCAATAGCAATGGCATACTACTATATATACTGCGCACAACTGAAATGCACCACTGGTATGGATGGATAGTATACTTGATGACTCAGAGGTAGGTAGAGCAGTGGCCTTCCATACCGTACTGCTATATCTACTGGTGGTCACTGTCAGCAAACTGCAAAACTAAAATGCACCACAGGTATAGAATCTAGATGGATAGTATACTTGACGACACAGAGGTAGGTAGAGCAGTGGCCTTCCGTACCGTACTGCTATATATACTGGTGGTCACTGTCAGCAAACTGCAAAACTAAAATGCACCACAGGTATAGAATCTAGATGGATAGTATACTTGACGACACAGAGGTAGGTAGAGTAGTGGCCTTCCGTACCGTACTGCTATATATACTGGTGGTCACTGTCAGCAAACTGCAAAACTAAAATGCACCACAGGTATAGAATCTAGATGGATAGTATACTTGATGACACAGAGGTAAGTAGAGCAGTGGCCTTCCGTACCGTACTGCTATATATACTGGTGGTCACTGTCAGCAAAACTCTGCACTGTACTCCTCCTATATAATACTGCTAGTCCCCAGTCCCCACAATAAAGCAGTGTGAGCACAGATATATGCAGCACACTGAGCACAGATATGGAGCGTTTTTCAGGCAGACAACGTATAATACTGGTGGTCACTGGTCAGCAAAACTCTGCATTGTACTCCTCCTATATAATACAGCTGCTCCCCAGTCCCCACAATTAAGCAATAAGCACAAATATTTTCAGCAACATTAATAAACGGAGAGGACGCCAGCCACGTCCTCTCCCTAACATTTCCAATGCACGAGTGAAAATGGCGGCGACGCACGGCTCCTTATATAGAATCCGAATCTCGCGAGAATCCGACAGCGGGATGATGACGTTCGGGCGCGCTCGGATTAACCGAGCCATACGGGAGAATCCGAGTTTGCCTCGGACCCGTGTAAAATGGGTGAAGTTCGGGGGGGTTCGGTTTCCGGGGAACCGAACCCGCTCATCACTAGAATTTATTTATCTTAGATAATAACGTGTTATTACAACATTATGCAACTGCTGAATTTAATCCAACGATATCATCGAAGCCAAATAAATGTAAAAAAAATGACAACAATTCTTGAATTATAAACAGTACATTAGTCCCACCCCCAACAAGATATACAGTAGGGAATGTTTTATATATGTTGACGACATATAGTATATCACCTTGTGTATTTAAATGTAAAGTTACTGGAATGTTTGTAGGATATGATGCTTATTTTCCCTCACGTATGTTCTGTATTTCTGTTCTGTATTCAAATCATCCAGGACACTTTAGTGTACTTAAAACAGGATGAATCATTGAGGCATGCTGATGAAGAGTAAGTTCTGAGCCCATAGGGGGAAAAGGTGTTACATTGAGACCACATTCTTTTATTGAGGGTTTTGGCCAAAACTGTGAAACAATCATTCTGTGTAAGCAAGGTCTAGTACAGAAAATTATCTAATGGTGATCCATATCTATGTACAATAGATGCACACAGTTAAGGTGCATACACACGGAGCGATATAACTGAGCGATTTTGACTATATAGTCAAAATCGCTCAGAAAGTTAGTGCAGATCGCTCCGTGTGTATACAGGCAGCGATAGCGATGCGCGTCCCCGCTAGGTCGCTATCGCTGGGAAAAATAGTCAGTGCAGGCAAGTCAATTTTGGCTATGTCGCTGCAAAAGTTAGTCAAAATCGCAAATACTTTAAGAGGCCAGCGATTTTTCCCAGCGATAGCGATGTTGCAGGCGGCGGTGGTGCGGGCGGCGGCGGGTTGTGGCGGCGGTGCGGGCGGCGGCGGGTTGCGGTGGCGGTGTGGGCGACGGCGGGTTGCGGCGGCGGTGCGGGCGGCGGCGGGTTGCAGTATGGGCGGCGGTGGGTTGCGGTGGCGGTGTGGGCGGCGGCGGGTTGCGGCAGTGGTGCGGGCGGGGGAAATTTACCTTTATCTTGCAGAGTTTGGCAGCGGAGCGGTACCAGTTTCAAAAATGGCGCCTCAGCGTCATTTTTGAAATTCAAGATGGCCGCCGCGAGCCAATCACGGCTCGCCGCGTCATCGCCCCGCCCCCTCCGCTGACTTATATAAGTCAGCGCGAGGCAGCGGCTTTCAGTCCGACGGCGGAGGAGGAGCGGAGAAGAGCTCCTGAAGACGCCGTGGAAGTCCTGGATGGGCGGCGGCTATGCAAAAGAGCTTAGCAGCCGCCGCCCACCAGGTGAAGACGCCGGAGCAAGACCCCAGAAGCCCTGGGGAGGTGGCGCCCCCCCCAGGTGAAGACGCCGGAAGCCCTGGGAAGGCGGCGGCCATGCAAAAGAGCTTAAAGGCCGCCGCCCCCAGGTGAAGACCAAGTTTAATAAAGGATTTTTTAAAGAATGTGTCGTGTTTTTTTTTCAATATTTTCTTTACAGGTGGACTACAGGTGCCAGTGGGCCCTTTATGTCCGGGCATGCTGGCACTTGTGGTTCTCTAAGTGCCAGCATGCTGGGGCAGGCTTGCTGGGACCTGTAGGCCACCTGTAAAGAACAATATTACTATTGAAAGGCTATCAGCCTCCCATCCACCGCCCACGGATGGGGGGGACAGCCTCGGGCTTCACCCCTGGCCCTTGGGTGGCTGGAGGGGGGGACCCCTTGATTTAAGGGGTCCTCACTCCTCCAGTGTACCCCGGCCAGGGGTGACTAGTTGGGGGGTAATGGCACGGCCGCAGGGACCAATATAAAAGTGTCCCCCGGCTGTGGCATTATCTCCCTGGCTAGTGGAGCCCGGTGCTGGTTTGAAAAATACGGGGGACCCCTGTCTTTTGTCCCCCGTATTTTTTAAACCAGGACCGGACGCAGAGCCCGGTGCTGGTTGTCTAAATATAGGGGAACCCTACTCATTTTTTCCTCTGTATTTTAACAACCAGGACTGGCTCAAAGAGCCCGAGGCTGGTTTTAGATAGGAAGGGGGACCCCACGCAAAAAAATTTTTTTACTTTTAGCTATTTAAATACCAGCCACCCTGTAAAATCGTCCTATATATGACACTCATCCCCTTATTTAAATGAGATAGTCAAAATCTCCCATAGCCAAAATCTCCCATAGCCAAAATATCTTGCATAGTTAGACAAAATCTATGGTAAAGTTAGTCAAAATCTCCTACTGCCAGTTCAAGGGAAAAGTTAGTCGAAATCTCTCATAGTCAAAATCTCTCCGTGTGTATGCACCTTAGTGATAGTGACCAAACAGATGAGGTCACCGGGACAATGGTTGGTGGGACCATTTTTTTGTGCCAAAAATGATGGTAAATAACTTGATTTTGCTCTATGTTAGATTGTAGAGTTTATTTTAATTAATCTGACTAGCTGTGCTTGGAACTGTAGAGTGTGCATATTAATTTTTTTTCTGTGTGGAAGTACAAGTCTCAGCATGATAGCACCTCTTATTCTGTTTGTAATTAGGTTGTGCCACCCCTTCTCCTCCACCAAAAAAAAAAAAAAAACTGGTGCGATTACAGAATTTTTACTGCAAATTGCAAATTGCTGGATGTAGTACAGAATGCAATACTTGTCACCAGAATACAATACACCTGGCGACAAGTCACTGTCCCACTGCCTAATGTTGAAGTTACAAGTTGGTAAATGTAATAGTAGGCTTTGAGTTTGCATGTCACCAAAAACTAGCCATAATAAGTAAAAAAAAAGAGGGCTCCTTTTATTTGC
Source organism: Pseudophryne corroboree (assembly GCF_028390025.1). Classification (NCBI taxonomy): domain Eukaryota; kingdom Metazoa; phylum Chordata; class Amphibia; order Anura; family Myobatrachidae; genus Pseudophryne; species Pseudophryne corroboree. Next base: position 771,155,905 of record NC_086444.1, on the reverse strand, counting down.
CCTGCCAGATTTGCCCCAGGGACAGCCAAAGCTCCCAGTCCCAGTCACTAGCCAGAAGGCAAAATGTAGGTGCCAAGGAGAGATGAGGGATGGGCTCCCTGCCCTTTTGCCCCCCCTCCTCTGGACAGACTCACTACAACATCATATTTACAGTAGCTGTCACAGTGCACAGAGCAGCAACGCAGTGGCTTACTAATGAATCATTCTGACTTATTATACAGCCATAGGCTGCAGGACCCTTCATAGTGGCGCGGTTCGGTGCATTGCACCGGCTGCACCACCGTTATTTCCGCCACTGCCCCTCACTCTCTCCTCCCATGAAAAACAGAACAGTGCAATCATAGTCAATATAAAAACAAACAAAGAAAATGTACACAGACCAAAATAAAACACGAGACAATATTTTCTCCTGTCCCCAACTTTAACTAATTTAAGTTAAGACCCTGCTTATATACGGATTTGGCATTTTAGGACACAGAACCAATATTGAAAACTTTTTTTTACAATTACAATAAAAAAACTTAACATTAACTCAATGGATGACTGACATAATTGTTGCAGGTTTCTATGTTAATTGACTCTTTGTGGTATATTTACCTACAGTATGTATATGTGCATTTTTAGAAGTGGAGACGTTGCCCATAGCAACCAATCAGATTCTAGCTGTTATGTTTTAGAAGCAGCTAGATAAATGTTAAGTTGAATCTGTTTGACTGCTATGGGCAACATCTCCACTTCTAATAAAATCACACCTTAGTAAATAACCTCTATGTCTATGACTCTATGTTAATTGCAAGAACTCACCGTTAATGCATATCCTAATGTAGGCATAAAATTGCTTCCTATTACATACGGAAACTTTCAGCACAAATATGACTGTAATTCTTAATTCTTAACTTTCTGAAAAATGTCACATTACTATATTCTTCCCTCTGTTTTCCTATTTTGCAAGAGTATAAATTAAATTAATTCAATATTGGATGGCTCTCTACATTCCCTTTTCCAGATCACACACACTGCTCACAGTATGCCCTAGGATCCGTCCTGTTGTTCAAGTGCTAAATTGAATTTATGGTAGTGATGGAAACTTCTTTTGGCTTTATGCTGTACAGTATAAAGAATCCATGTTATTGTTGTTGTTTGTTTGTAATATACATTCTAATTTATCCTGAAATTGTTATGCGTGGAGCCAATATTCCCAATATTGATTGGAATATTTAATGTATTAAACTACATATTGTGTTATGATTCATTTTACAATATTATGTATGATTATTGCATTATTGATACTGTATATTACAGAGAATTTTTCATACAGTTAATATATTTGCTGAGTGAGTTCTTGTTTGGTAGTTAAAACTCAAAATATAGAGCGTAATTCAGTAAGGATTGCAAATTCTGCTAATTAGCAGAATTTGCAGTCCTTTGAATTGCATGCTGGGGGCCGCCTATCAGTGGGCAAGACCGTCCAGCATGCTTACCGCCACCTCCCCCAGTTTCACAAGCAGAAATTGCGAACGCATCGCAATTTCTGCTTGTTAGCTGAAATTAAGGATGGCTCCTGTCAGCACAGCTTAGCTGCACCCGCAGGAGTCCCGCTGCCATGTCCTTAATCGCAGTGGCTACGTCTGACATCATGCAGCTGCATGATCACGCATCCAACACGCCCCCATTTGCGCCGCACTGCCCCCACTCATACAGCTCCACCCCTGCAATGCTCCATCTGCTCCCTGGAAACGGAGCGCTGACTAACCACCCCCCCCATGACCGCCTCGGCCCCCACAGAAAATGGACAGGTGCTGCGTATGCGCCCGCATCTTTGCGCACTGCGCACACTGCGATCCAACCTGATCAGGCCCTTAGAACAGTACCAGTGGTTTTGTTTTGCTTTATATCTCATTGTCATTTTAAATTTCGGTCTGAAAGCCACCAAGAACTGGTGGCTTTTTAGTAAATCAACTCCAAATCTTTCATTTTGCTTACCTTTGTATTTAGCTGATGGAAATTTTAAGAGACTTCTATCTTATCAGAAGCAGTACTAAATACTTAATTTACTCTTATTCATATGAGATTAGTCACTTACTATTAAAAAGGCTGAAAGTATGGGTTATGTTCAAGATCCAAACTGTCATACATACTTAGTCATGACAACACATGTGTTTTAATGTATTTCTCCTTCTGATGTAGCCTTGTCTTTAGATGACATTATTATGGTACAGTATTAGCTAAGATGCCTAAGTCTAAAAAATATCAGAAGTGTTCCCAGTGTAGTCATTGAATTGTATTTAAGAACTTGAGTTTTGTATTACAATTTACAGTTACAAAATCTGACTTACAATAGACTTATCAAGTGAACTCGACAGACTAATTTTCACTACTTATTAGGTAGTTACAAATGTCATACACAATTCATAAAAACCATGAGGACGGATTTTCTTTTTAACTAAATATACAGAAGTATATAGCAAAGCATTATTAAATCTAGTATGCTTAAAATGTCAAAGAATTGAATAACATAATGATAATAGAGAAAACCTTTTCTACAGCATATCACCAAATCCAGCATGAATTGGTGAGTTTAGAAAGAATTAAACTTATTTAACTCCTTCATTGCCGAGGATATTCTTACCCTTGTGCTGTGGATATTTTCTGATGTCACCGCTTGTCACATTCCAACATCAATATCACCATCTTTCTTATGCGGTACCCAAATAATAATAAGTAATAATGTCTCTTTTTTTAAAGGATTTGCATTTTCAGAAAATACCAGTAGTCTTTTTACTCACAGTAATATATGAAATTTGGCCATTTGGGTTTTCTAACGCAAATGGCCAAAACTTAATTTTCTAAGCATCACAAATAAACACTTTGTGTTTCTTGTTTCAACAATAATACACCTTTCCAAAATAGTAAACATCCGGATTCTGAGTGTAGGTTGTTTTTTTTTTCAATTTTATATTTTTATTGAAAAAAAGGCATTACAAGATATGCAAAACCACATATCCTGTATATGTGATTATTTTCAGGAAGGATATGTAAACTAAAAAAAAAAAAAATAGGGCAGAATAAGAACAAAAAGTAAATGGATATGGGAATAGAATGATGAGAGGTGTAAAAGTTATACCAAAAACTCAATTTTACAAAAGAGCATGAAGCACTAGAGGAGTACTTAAAACCCAATTTCTATCTCATAGCTACGTTGAAATTAGGAAATCAATTTGGATAGGGAAGGTGGATCAGGTCTTTTCTAATACTGAGCTATCACTTGCAGCTATAAGAATGTCATATATTACATATTTCTCTCTGAAGTGAGGTAATTTCTATGAAGAACGTTGAAGAGCATTTCAAAGTGGTTGATAAATTTGGACATGTAAAATTCACGTACAACCACTCACAATCATCGTTAGATAATTTAACGCAGAGGTCCTCTTCCCATTGAGATTGAATGGCGAGTTTAATGTCTTCCAAAGTGGACACAAGCATTCTATACCATATAGATATACTAGCCTTAAGAGGAACATTTAGAGAATTTATGGGGAAGAGGTGAGGGTAATGGTTGTGAGTTGTGTTAGAGGATACACAATGGAGTATGTGTAAATATTTGTAAAAATCATAAGTGGGAATAGAATATTGTTCCTGAACCTGGTAGAAGGATTTCAGATTGGACTGAGTATACAGGTCCTCCATTGAGTTTGCCAATGTCTTAAATACAGATTAGTAATTACTGTAACTTAGAACCCACTAAGATAGAAATGTTTACTGATGGTAGAAATTATTCAACCTGACGTCTGATCAGTTTATCCCAGACTTGAATGAATCCAAAATACTAAGTAACCCAAGGGGTTCTATGAGCAGGGTTAGTCCATAAGGGATCCTGCAGAGGGAAGGGTTTCCAAATATAATTTTATACATTTACACAGGGCTTGGAAGAGGAGAGAAGCAGACAGTATTGTATCTAGGACAGGAATAGGCATACTGGTACATCTCTAAGTTCAGGGCTGCTATCCCACTCCTAGGTATAGATCAAAAGAGCCGGGACCTAGACATTCTGGGGCGTTTGTCTCTCTAAAATGTAGCTGGAGATAATAGTGTAAAATTTGGAAATTAAAGAGTAGGGAATAAAATTTGGGATGTCCCAGAAGAGGTATAATATTTTGGGTAGTAACATCATTTTGAGCGATGCAAAACGGCCTAGCCATTTAATGTAATAGTTCAACCAGGACATAGGGGCTAATTCAGACCTGATCGTAGCAGCAAATTTGTTAACAGTTTGGAAAAACCATATGCACTGCAGGTGTGGGAGATGTAACATTTGCAGAGAGAGTTAGATTTGGGTGGGTTATTTTGTTTCTGTGCAGAGTAAATACTGGCTGCTTTATTTTTACACTGCAATTTAGATTTCAGTTTGAACACATCCCACCCACATCTCTCTCTGCACATGTTATATCTGCCCACCTGCACATGGTTTTGCCCAACTGCTAACAAATTTGCTGCTATGATCAGGTCTGAATTATCCCCATAGTGAGGCTATTAAACTGATCTAGAAGTGGACGGTAATTAAAGTCTATGGCATCGTGCAAAGATGCCAGGATCTGAATACATAAGTATAATTTGAGGTTATATAACTGCTCAAGGTAAGCAGCAAATCTGTGTGTAGTTTTTGATTTGCACTTTAATTGAATTTTTTTTTCTGCTGTCTCAGTTTAAATGCTTCCTTCAGTGTGGGAAATATATGGTAGCCCATCAAGGCCTAACATTTTAAAAATAGTTTTAAAGAGAAGGCTGCCCTATTTCAAGACAGGGTGCCCCCATGTGAGTGTGGACAGTATGGGGGAGATAGGGGATAATAAGCTAATCCCTATCTATGGATAGCTACTTTTTCTGTAGCGCTAGGCTATACCCAGACAATATCTGCAAAGGCGGTCACATAATTTGAAAAAGGGGACTCCCTTCTTTCACATATGAGTGAATTTACATTTGCTGTACAGGTATAATTATGGGCATGATATGGCATGTAGCGCCCACCGACCCATACATGGAGAACATATATTTACAATAGCACAGGGTAAAATTTTCTGGTTATCACAGGTGATCACTAGAATATAGTTACAGTACTAATAACCCTCATAATTTGAAACAGTGGTCTCGCTTGTATCAAACATGCCCACAAAATTGATAGTGTCATTATGGGAGGTGAGGGGGAACATAGTGTCCTCCCTTATATAGAAACATGTATTCCATAGTGCAGAGTAAACTTGTCTGATGATCATAGATGACCACCAGACAATAATTACTAAAGGAACTCAAGATTTGAAAGAGGGGACCTATTCTTTCTAAAATGGGTTCCCCTGATTTCTTGGATGTGGAGAGATCTGCCTTCATCTCTGGACTCCATGATTTTTTCTTTAGTGCATTTGGTTTTGCACAGTGATCACATTGGAATAATCTCTATGAGGGCACAGAATGTTAAAAATGGGACTCATTTTAATCAAACAAAGGTGCTTCCATTTCCCTAGGTGCCAGGATTGAAGAGATAGGACTTATACACCCCCCTCCCCACACACACACAGTATATAAATGTAAAAAAAAAAAAAGAAAACAGTTGTCATTACTCCAGTACTCTCTGATACGAGGGCTCCCCAACAGTATTACTTTCAGTGGGAAAAAGCTAAGATAGTGGGGGACATTTAGCTGTGGATGACGAGCAAGACTTGTTATTCACAGTTTTAAGGTAAGATGGCAAGCCCAATTCATCCTCCACAGTGAAGGTGGTAAATTACAGTAATTATAAGTTGCTGTAATTGAATACCTCAATACAGTATATTAAAACCACAGTACACACATTGTTTTATAACACAATACAATGAACTATCCAAATTTCGTTAAATAAAACTGATAAATATTTGCTATTAAAGGCTATGGTGCAGAGGTACTAAGTCTTGAAGAGTGACAAAGTGGGCATAGATAAAGTACCATCTAACCAGCTCATGTTATTTTTGAAACACGGCCTGTAACCAGGGCACCAACAGTTTTGCCAGGCTCCGGTAATGAAACGATATGGTCAATGAGGGGGAGTCATGGCCAGATAGTAAAATAGTTTAAAATATTTAAAAAATCCCACTTATGTGTGGCCACAAAGTGGGTATTTGCTGCTCAGGGGATGCTGGTGGCAGAACCGATGGGCAGCAGTGGGAGGAAGGGCAGGCAGGATTGCTCCCCTTCCTTTCAACATGCAGTGAGAAAGGCAGTGGCGTATCTATAAATTTAGGTCCCCCAAGCCAAAAAAGCTTCCGGCGCCCCCCCCCCCCATTACCATTTAAAGAGTAAAGATTATGCAAGCACCGTAGTTGCGTGCACTGCAAAAGAGGGGTGTGGCCTCACTGGAAAGGGTGTGGCCTCTTTGCAAGTGGCATGGCTTTGTAGGAAAAGTCTACCTTATACCCCAGTTTTGCAACATGCATTACCAGACATATGGAATAATTCAGATCTGATCAGTGCTGTGCGTGTTCGCACAGCAGCGATCATCCTGTAACTGCGCATGCGCCAGTGCTGCAGTGCGCTGGTGCATGTCAGACAGCCGACGGCTGTCTTTAGCTAGCGATCGTATCTGCCTGATTGACAGGCAGAGGTGGTTGCTGGGTGAGAGGGGGCAGGACGGCGGCATTAAGCTGCCATTTAAGGGACATGGTTTGGCCAAAGCAGGCGTGGCTGAACCGCGCACGGGGAGGGCCTAGGTATCTGTGTGCGACATGGGCAGCGACGAGTAGCTCCCGACCAGCGCGCAGCAGCTGAGCTGTCCGGGAGCTATTCCTAAAGTACAAAAGCATCGCTGCTGTGGGATGCTTTGTACTTCTGCATTGGGGCAGGGACTGGCATGTGGGGCGGGCTAGCACTGGGATGGGCGTCTCCCTGCATGTCAGTGTGCCTGATTGTAGCTGTGCTAAATTTAGCACAGCTACGATCAGCTCTGAATCACCCCCATTGACCACTACAGAAAAAAAAAATAATCCTGATTCATGCCCCTTAAATTATTTGTCATTTTTCTTCTTTATAGTAATGCCCCTTACACATTATGCCACACATTGCAATGCCCATTACACATTATACCACACACTGTAATGCCCCTTACACATTATGCCACACACCATAATGCCTCTGACACATTATGCCACACACTGTTATGCCTGTGACAGAATATGCCACACACAGCAATGCCCATGATACATTATTCCACACACCATAATGCTCCTAACAGATTATACCCCACACCACAATTCCCGTGATACATTATGCCACACACTATAATGCCTCTGACATACAGTATTATGCCACACGCCACAATGCCCCTGACACATTATGCCCCACAGCTCTGAGTTTAATGCTTGTTGCCAGGGATTTCATGCTTTGGGTTCCATGCTCGTTGCCAAGGGTTACATGCTGTGGTTGTAATGCTTGTTGTCAGGGGTTTAATGCTCGTTCCCATGGGTTTTATGCACTGGGTGTCATGCTCGTTGCCAGGGATGTCATGCTTGTTCCCAGGGGTTTCATGCTGTGGGTGTTACACTCGTTACCAGGGATGTCATGCACTGGATTTCATGCTTGTTGCCAGGGGTTTCATGCCCTGGTTGTAATGCTAATTGCAGGGGGTTTCAGGTGCTGGGTGTCATGCTTGTTGCCAAGGGTGTAATGCTCATTGCCGGGGGTTTCATGTGCTGGTTGTCATGCTCGCTGCCAGTGGTTTCATGCTCTGGACGTAATGTACGTTGCCAGGGGTTTCATGCACTGTATGTCATGCTCATTGCCAGGGGTGTAATGCTAGTTGCCAGGGCTGAATGCTCAATGTCAGGTGTGTAATGCTCATTACCGGTGTGTTGGCGGTGGGTAATGGCTGATGCCAAGAACTACTGTGGCTGAAATGATTGGTTTGTTTGGGCCCCACCAAAAAAGAAGCAATTAATCTCTCCTTGCACAAACTGGCTCTACAGTGACAAGATGCCTTCCTCATCCTCAGATCCCCCCCCCCCACTTCAGTGTTTACATCCTCATCCTCACAGAGAAATACTATACAAACAAATCACATCATTTAGGTGTCAGTGTACTGCTTACGCTACTAACCAAAGTTTCTGAACTTGACAATGACTTATGATGAATGCGCTGCAGGTGACGTCTAAAGGAGGATGTTCTTAGGTGGTTAATGTCCTTATCCCTACTTATTATGGATTGACAAAGGCAACACATGGCTTGATACCTGTTGTCTGGATTTACGGAGAAATTATTCCACACCGAAGAGGTGGCTTTTTTGGTATTTTGCCCAGGCTTGACAATGGGCTTTTTCATCCTATGGGCAACAACTGTCTCCACTGGTGCCTTATTCAAACAAACCACATTACCATCAGAATCCACAGCGCCAGCTACACCCATATCCTCCTCATCCTGGTGTACTTCTACAGTGACATTCTTAATCTCTATCAGCAACTGGACTAGTGGTGCTCCTCCCAGCACTTGCAGGGGGCATGCAAATGGTGGTAGGAGCCTCCTCTTCCCATACAGTGTTGTGAAGGTCAGGGCTAAATATCACAACTGCAAACAGTGCCAGCACCCCTGTATTTTCAAGACACCCCTGGATTTTGCAGCATACAAGACAAGGTGAGTGTGCATTTATTTTCACTGCACCCCTGTATTTTTACAGCATACAGGACCAGTGTACTTTTATTTTAACAAGAGCACCCTATAATTTTTACAGCATACAGGGCCAGTGTACATTTATTTTCACTGCACCCTAGAATTATCACAGCATACAAGACAGGGCCAGTGTACTTTGATTTTCACTGCACCATAGAATTATTACAGCATACAAGACAGGGTCAGTGTACATTGATTTTCACTGCACCCTAGAATTATTACAGCATACAAGACAGGGCCAGTGTACATTGATTTTTACTGCACAATAAAATCATTACAGCATACAAGACATGGTCAGTGTACATTTATTTTCACTACACGCCTGAATTATTACAGAATACAAGACAGGGCCAGTATACATTGATTTTACTGCACCCCTGAATTTTTACAGCATACAGGGCCAGTGTAATATTATTATAACAGAAGCACCCCTTTATTTTTACAGCATACAGAACCAGTGTGATTTTAATTTTTAACACCTTAACCCCTGAATTTTTAAAGCATACAGGGCCAGTGTAATATTATTTTAACAGCAGCAATCCTATATTTTATAGCATACAGGAGCAGTGTGCTTTTAATTTTTAACAACTACAACAGACTCTTAACAACAGACTTTGGTTTCTAAGTATGGTGGGAAGTCCCAAGCCAGACTCGAATCCCGCTCAGAACGGGATGTACGGGGATAGGAGGGGGTCAGTTCTCTGTGAACTGAACCCGCTCACCTCTAGTTTCAAATGATAAAAAAAATTGGTATAATATAGAAAAATACATAAAACATTTTTACAATGCTTTTCATGGTTCCTGGCCACTCCCTCTGGCAGTTTGAGGAGTGTGCAAAATGGTAAAAATGTGGGGGAGGCAGTAAATGATGATAGGGAATGCTTTTGGCATAAGTGGGCTTTTGGTATGAGTGGGCATACCATCAACATAAGAACTCATTTCAAAAAAGTTGATTCTAATAACAAAACCCCATTAGTATCAGCAACATCCCTAAAAGGACAACTACACAAAATCAGAAGATAAAAATGCACTAATGATTACAGTATGTCTATAACTCTCAAAACTAATTCCTCATGAAGAGGTTTGAGGATAGGGGCTACCTTAGAGATTTATTGGATCAATTTACAACAGAATGAGCTATGGTCAATTATGATTAGAGCCTATGTACCTTTTATCACTGAATACAGTGAGGTCAAATATTTTTTTTTTTAATAAAACACTGGGATATTATACAACAGGATCCTATCCAACAATGAGTTTTTCCATATAAACCATCAATTTGTTTTTAAAAGAGCACCAAACCTTATACAAAGTCTGACATCGATGGCCCCTAAATAAAAATATTTCTCATGCAAAGCCTGTAAATATTACCCATGGGTCAGGGGACTGATACTGAACCAGTGACATAACTTTTGTTTTTTTCTTTTTACTTTTATAGATTGGTGGAGATAGGGGAGGGAATTTAAGTCCCTCTGTCTCCCCCCACCCTGGCACCTACAGAGACAAGAGCACATTTGTTTGAAATAGGGTGATCCCCTATTACAAACTAGGTGCTCTCAAATAGATTATTATCTGGTAATCAGTGTGATCACCAGGCAAAACCCCTTACACTACAAAATAATGGAATCTAGGGATGGAGGAAGGTCTTCCCTCAACCTGGCATCCAGAAAATCAGAGGCATTAATTTTAGAAAGAGGTGGTCCCTTCTATCAACTTATGTGTTTAGTTTACTAGTAATTTTTTTTCGGTGATCACCTATGGTCACTGGATAATGTTACTCTGCATTATGGAAAACATAATTTTATATATGAGGGAAACACTGTGCAGAGGGCATAATGACAACTCATATAATGACAACTATTGTGGGCAACTATATTTGAAACTGGGGAGCCCGTATTACAAATGATGTGGCCCGCTAGAAACTATTGTCTTGTAATCACCTGTGATCCTATCATCACTCCAAAATTTAATCTTTACTATTTCATCTTTATGACAACTCATTCATTATTTATGGGCCACACCTCTTTAGACCTACTTACATCCATACGCACATACGGTATCACTGATGTTGTTGTTATTTCCAACTCAGCCACTACCCTCAATCCACTTTATTTTTATACATCTCACATTCCCTACAAGATGCCATCCCTGTTGCTATTGTTTTTTCCCTTTGCCATCACCATAATAGCCAGTATGTACCAGCCAACTTTCATTTAGTATTTCTGAATGTCCAAAAATGAGCAGTCTGTCAAGTACATTGACAGTCTGGCACTTGCCAGATCCTCCAGCTCCCTGCTTACACTGGGGGTCATTCCGAGTTGATCGCTCGTCAGCAACATTTTGCAGTGCTGCGATCAGGTTAAATCTCGGCAAAACTGCACATGCGTATGCACCGCAATGTGCAGGCGCATCATACGGGTACAAAGAGGATCGGTGCTGGCCGATGGATTTAACGAAGAATCCATTCACACAGCCAATTGCAAGGTGATTGACAGAAAGAGGGCGTTTGTGGGTGTCAACTGACCGTTTTCTAGGAGTGTTCGGAAAAATGCAGGCGTGTCCAAGCGTTTTCAGGGTGGGTGTCTGACGTCAATTCCGGGACCGGACAGGCTGAAGTGAATGCAGCGGCTGAGTAAGTCCAGAACTACTCAGAAACGGCAAAAAACGTTTTTGTGTCGTCAGCTGCAAAAGCATTCACACACTTGCAAAGCAAAAATACACTCTCCCATAGGCAGCGACTATCTGATCGCAGCACTGCAAAAAGTTGCTAGTGAGCAATCAACTTGGAATGACCCCCACTGTGCTATAGATGTAAACACATATGTTACCCACTCCTTTCTCATGCAATTGGATCTCCTCAGCCCAGATCTTACCACATGTTCACATGTCTTCCTTCCCTTAGAAGATGCACATATCCTCATATTTTACAAAATGTTCAATAAAATAACTCTTTTTAAATAATAAAAATGTTTAACTCCTCAAATTACACCCATACCTATTTACTGAATTTTATTCTTACTTTTTAAGCACTATGATAGATTAAACATTTAGAAACTTTACATATTTCATTGTTTTGTTAGCTACAGTAGCAACTATACAGATGGAGCCCTCTTCATCTTTGCCTTTAATAGGATTAAGTGAGCCAGGGCAGTTAGACTTAATCCCTTGCTGTATTATTCTCTCTTATTGTATTGCAGCTGAGAACAAATTCCCTCATTCCGAGTTGTTCGCTCGCTAGCTGCTTTTAGCAGCCGTGCAAATGCTAAGCCGCTGGCCTCTGGCAGTGTATCTTAGCTTAGCAGAAGTGCGACCGAAAGGATCGCAGCGCGGCTACAAAAAAAAGATTGTGTCAATTCTGAGCAGTGCCAGACCTACTCCTACCTTGCGATCACTTCAGACCATTTAGTTCCTGTTTTGACGTCACGAACACGCCCTGCATTCGGCCAGCCACACCTGCGTTTCCCCCGGCATGTCTGCGTTTGTATCTGACACGCCTGTGTTTTTCCACACACTCCCAGAAAACGGGCAGTTACCTCCCAGAAACACCCACTTCATGTCAATCACTCTGCAGCGAGCAGTGAGACTGAAAAGCGTCACTAGATCTTGTGTGAACCTACTTCGGCCGTTGTGAAAGTATGTCGCGTGTACTCATTGCGCCGCATACGCATGCACAGATGTGCCATTTTTTTTACTGATCTCTGCACAGCGACCAAAAACAGCTAGCGAACAACTCGGAATGACCATAAATAGATGAAAGGCTTATGCTCTTAAACCATGGTGCACCAGAGAAGGCTAGATGAGCGTGGCTCCATCTGTATAATGTTATTCAGTAATCATTGACTTTCTTTTATTTTTACCATTTTGCACACTCTTCAGATTAGTCCCCACCTATCTACTGCATTTTATTCTTGCTTATTAAGCACCATTATATATTCATTTTTTGTTATTACACTCATTTAATTTAATTGTTTTGTTATCTAGTTGTTACTACAGCTGTGCGGTGAGCACTTTTCATGTTTTGTGTTTTAGTTTTGGTTCTAATTCCCCGTTCGTGTTTGGGTTTTGGGTTGGTTTTGCCAAAACCACCCTTTCGTGTTTTGTTTTGGTTTTGGATCTGGATGATTTTTGAAAAAAACATAAAAACAGTTAAAATCACAGAATTTGGGGGTAATTTTGATCCTACGGTTTTATTATCCTCAATAACATTAATTTCCACTCATTTCCAGACAATTCTGAACACCTCACACTTCACAATATTGATTTTAGGCCTAAAAGTTGCACCGAGGTAGCTGGATGACTAAGCTAAGTGACACAAGTGTGCGGCACAAACACCTTGCCCATCTAGGAGTGGCACTGTAGTAGCAGAAAGGATGGCAGATTTAAAAACTAGTCCCCAAACAGCACATGATGCAAAGAAGAAAAAGAGGTGCAATGAGGTAGCTGTATGACTAAGCTAAGCGACACAAGTGTGCGGCACAAACACATGGCCCTGCAGTTGCAGACAGGAGTGGCACTTAAAAAAACTAGGCCCCAAACAGCACATCATGCAAAGAAGTAAAAGAGGTGCAGTGAGGTAGCTGTATGGCTAAGCTAAGCGACACAAGTGTGCGGCACAAACACCTGGCCAATCGAGGAGTGGCACTGCAGTGTCAGACAGGATGGCACTATTCAAAAACTAGGCCCCAAACAGCACCTCATGCAAAGAAGAAAAAGAAGTGCAATGAGGTAGCTGGATGACTAAGCTAAGTGACACAAGTTTGCGGCACAAACAACATGGGACGTGCTGGAATTTGCCCAGATGTAATACACACACAATATTGGTGGCACAGGATAGCGTATCCCTAAACCAAACACACACATGGCAAAGCCTGTAAAATTAATTTGGATAATAATAACCCTTTTATTTGAAGATATTATAATAATATGCAGCACAGGCGAGCATACCCCTACACCACACAGAGCAAATGCTGTAAAAATTATTTTGATATTAATATAAGTAATGTATATAACCCTCCTATTTGGAGTAAATAATATAGCACAGGACACCCCCACTGGAATTATGGCAGCACAAGACACCACCACTGCACTGATGCAGCACAAGACAGCACCACTAGACTGGACTTATATGGCAGTACCCCTGGACTTATACAGCAGTACCCTTGGAGTTGTACGGCAGTGTCAGACATGATGGCACTTTAAAAAACTAGGCCCCAAACAGCACATGATGCAAAGAAGAAAAAAAAGTTGGAAGATGGAATTGTCCTTTGGCCCTCCCACCCACCCTTATGTTGTATAAACAGGACATGCACACTTTAACAAACAAATCATTTTGGTGACTGGGTCTGCCACACGACTGTGGCTGAAATGACTGGTTTGTTTGGGCCCCCACCAAAAAAGAAGCAATCAATCTCTCCTTGCACAAACTGGCTCTACAGAGGCAAGATGTCGACCTCATCCTCGTCCTTCGATTCCTCACCCCTTTCAGTGTGTATATCCTCGTCCTCCTCACAGAGTATTAATTCATCCCCACTGGAATCCACCATCACAGGTCACTGTGTACTTCTGGAGACAATTGCTGGTAAAGATCTTCCCGGAGGAATTTCTAATTCATTTTGATGAACATCATCTTCTCCACATTTTGCGGAAGTAACCTCCTATGCCGATCGCTGACAAGGTGACCGGCTGCACTAAACACTCTTTCAGAGTACACACTGGAGGGTGGGCAACTTAGGTAAAATAAAGCCAGTTTGTGCAAGGGCATCCAAATTGCCTCTTTTTCCTGCCAGTATACATATGGCCTGTCTGACATGTCTACTTGGATGCTGTCACTCATATAATCCTCCACCATTCTTTCAATGGTGACAGAATCATATGCAGTGACAGTAGACATGTCAGTAATCGTTAGCAGGTCCTTCAGTCCAGTCCAGATGTCAGCATTCGCTCCTGAATGCCCTGCCTCAACGCCAGTGGGTGGGCTCGGAAATTGTATCCTTTTCCTCGCAGCCTCAGTTGTGGGAAAAAGTGAAGGAGGAGCTTTTGATGGGTCACGTTCTGCTTGAGTTGACAATTTTCTCACCAGCAGGTCTTTGAACCTCTGCAGACTTGTGTCTGCCAGAAAGAGAGATATGTCAGGCTCCGGAGCCTTACCTCCCGTGGGTTACCATCGCACTGGTTAGCATGGCTGCAGCGGGAGGGAGCTGCTGGCGGTGGGTCCTTCTGGATGGATGTGCGGCTGCCAAGGGCCGAGGGTCCGGAGAGCCGGGTACTGCGGCGGGGATCGCTGCGGTAAGGTCCTCTAGTGGTGACACAGTATAGTGTGTCAGAGACAGAAGCTGGCTAAAGCTATGTGCTAACAGCTAAGTATGTCTCCTATGCTGGCGGCAGCCATGTTGGAGACCAGAGTATTACCAATGAAATTCCCAATCTGTGTCCAGCCAATCCTGCGTGTTCTCCCCTTACAAAAGGGGACTGGCTCAGAGGGAGAGTGCCAGTGCTTCATGTTACCTCCTTGTGAAAGGTTCCCCAGCTCTATGCTCCCAGATTACTTCTGGTTCCCTGGTCCTGGTTGCTCTCATCCATCGGTTACCTAAACGCTGCTGCAGTCCTGCTGTCTAAGTCCGTTGCCACTCGTGGAAGTGCTCACGGGGTCCCAGGTCATAGAGGAGCTCTAGGTACTAACGGCGGTTCCCGCAGATGTCTTCATTTCTTCAAAGTCCAAGTTCTTCAGCCTCATCTTTCAATCACAAACCACAGTCCTCATTTCACCAAAGTCCAAGTTCTTCAGCCTCGACTTTCAATCACAAACCACAGTCCTCATTTCTTCAAAGTCCAAGTTCTTCAGCCTCATCTTTCAATTACAAACCACAGTCTTCATTTCTTCAAAGTCCAAGTTCTTCAGCCTCGTCTTTTAATCATAAAACACAGTCTTCAGTTCTTCTTTACCGGAGTTATTCAGCTTCACTCTTCAAGTCATTTAACCATAGACTCTAATTCTTCCAGTTTCTTCAATTGCTCCAATATTCATGTACAGTCTGATTGTTCATTAAAACTACAGTTATCTTCCTACGAAGTCCTCCTTTACTTTACGCCCTCCGGCCAACGTTAACACTTAGTTAGGCTTCCATCCCATGAGGAGGAATTACATTCAGCCACCTCGTTTACTCTCCTCACAGGTAGCTGTCCCTTCAGCCAAAACTAGGTTGTTGGAACCCCAACTTACACCGAGCGTGACAAGATACAATGTAGGCTTTAAACCTAGGATTGAGCATGGTGGCCAAAATGTAGTGCTCTGATTTCAACAGATTGACCACACTTGAATCCTGACAAAGCAAATGAAGGGCTCCATCCACAAGTCCCACATACTTTGCGGAATTACTCCATCTTAGCTCCTCCTTAAATTTATACAGATGCTTCTGCAAAAGCCTGATGAGGGGAATGACATGACTCAAGCTGGCAGTGTCTGAACTGATTACATGTGTGGAAAGTTCGAAGGGTTTGAGAACCTTGCACAACACGGAAATCATTCTCCACTGCACTTGAGTCAGGTGCATTCCCCCTCCTTTGCCTATATCGTAGGTGGATGTATAGGCTTGAATGGCCTTTTTCTGCTACTCCATCCTTTGAAGCATATGGAGTGTTGAATTCCACCTCGTTACCACCTCTTGCTTCAGGTGATCAGGGCAGGTTCAGGCATGTTTGATAGTGCTCCAGTCTTTGGCATGCGGTGGCTGAATGCCGAAAGTGGCCCGCAATTTTTCGGGCCACCGACAGCATCTCCTGGACTCCCCTGTCATTTTTCAAATAATTAAGCACCACTAAATTAATTGTATGTGCAAAACATGGGACGTGCTGGAATATGCCGAGATGTAATGCACGCAAAATATTGGTGGCGTTGTCCGATATCACAAATCCCCAGTAGAGTCCAATTGGGGTAATCCCTTCTGCGATGATGTCCCTCAGTTTCTGTAAGAGGTTGTCAGCTGTGGGCCTCTTATGGAAAGCGGTGATAGATAGCGTAGCCTGCCTAGTAACGATTCGGAAAGTTGCGAGATGCTGCTACATCTACCCAGTGGGCTGTCACAGTCATATAGTCCTGAGTCTGCCCTGTTTCACTTGTCCACATGTCCAACTGCATTTTGTAGGACACTGAGGACATTTTTTCTGACGTCTCTGTACATTCTCGGTATCGCCTGCCTAGAGAAGTGGAACCTAGAAGAGATTTTATACCGGGGACACAGTACCTCAAACAGTTCTCTAAGTCCAACTCAACTAATGGTGGATACCGGACGCACAACTAACACCAACATAGCTGTCAAGGCCTCAGTTATCTGCTTTGCAAAAGGATGACTGCTGTCATCTTTCATCTTCCTCACAAAGGACTGCTGGACAGTCAATTGCTTAGTTGAAGTAGCACAAGTGGTCTTCCAACTTCCCCTCTGGGATGATGATTGACTTTCAGCAGCAACAACAGGAGTGGCAACAACAGCAGGCTTGCCACTCAAGGATCCTCCGGAGGAATCCCGGTTAGGAAAGGACTCCTCAGTCTTGCCAGTGACATGGCCTGCAAGACTACTGACGTTCCTGACTGAGAAGGAAGTTGACATTGAGGGAGATGGTGGTGTGGCTTGCAAGGGCTTGGGTACAAGAGGAAGAAGGGATTTAGGTGTCAGTGGACTCCTTACGCTCTTACCCAAAATTTCACAACTTGGCACTAACTTCTGATGAGTGCGCTGCATGTGATGTATAAGGGAGGATGTTCCTAGGTGGTTAACTTCCTTACCCCTACTTATTACAGATTGACAGAGGCATCACAATGGGCTTATCCATTCCACAGACAACAGGTGTCTCCCCCGGTGCCTCATTTAAACAAACCACATCACCATCAGAATCCTCATCGTCAACTTCCTCCTCAGCGCCACCAACACCCATATCCTCATCCTGGTGTACTTTAACAGTGACATCTTCAAACTGAATATCCGAAACTGGACTGTGGATGCTCCTTCCAGCACTTGCAGGGTGTGTGCAAATGGTGGAAGTGGCCACCTCTTCCCGTCCAGTGTTGGGAAGGTCAGGCATCGCAACCGCCGACACACTTGGACTCTCCTTGGGGATTTGTGATACCATCTTAGAATGCACAGTTCTTTTCTGTGCTTTTTTCCAGCTTAACTCTTTTCAATTTCCTAGTGGGAGGATGAGGGCTTCCATCGTAATGTGAAGCTGAACCACTGGTCATGAACATAGGCATGGGCCTTAGCCATTCCTTGCAACTCCCTGTTGTAAATGGCATATTGGCAAGTTTACGTTTCTCCTCAGAACATTTACATTTCTTTTTTTGGGTCTTTTTACTGAACTTTGGCTTTTTGGATTTAACATGCCCTCTACTATCACATTGGGCATTGGCCTTGGCAGACAACGTTGAAGGCATTCCATCGACTATGTCATGACTAGTGGCAGCAGCTTCAGCACTAGGAGGAAGTGGTTCTTGATCTTTCCCTATCGTAACCTCCAAATTTTTGTTCTCCATTATTTTTCTGGATTTATATAACAATGGTGGTCATTCCGAGTTGTTCGCTCGGTAATTTTCTTCGCATCGCAGCGATTTTCCACTAATTGCGCAAGCGCAATGTTCGCACTGCAACTGCGCCAAGTAAATTTGCTAAGAAGTTTGGTATTTTACTCACGGCATTACAAGGTTTTTTCTTCGTTCTGGTGATCGTAATGTGATTGACAGGAAGTGGGTTTTTCTGGGCGGAAACTGGCCGTTTTATGGGAGTGTGTGAAAAAACGCTACAGTTTCTGGGAAAAACGCGGGAGTGGCTGGAGAAATGGAGGAGTGTCTGGGCGAACGCTGGGTGTGTTTGTGACGTCAGACCAGGAACGAAACTGACTGAACTGTTCGCAGTGGCAGAGTAAGTCCCGAGCTACTCAGAAACTGCAAAGAAATTTCTATTCCCAATTTTGTGAACCTTTCGTTCGCAATTTTGCTAAGCTAAGATTCACTCCCAGTAGGCGGCGGCTTAGCGTTTGCAATGCTGCTAAAAGCAGCTTGCGAGCGAACAACTCGGAATGAGGGCCAATATGCGGTACAGGAGAGCGTACCTCTACACCACAGAGGGCAAACCCTGTGAAAATGATTTGGATTAAATATTAATAACCCCTTTATTTGGAGTAAATAATATACAGCACAGGACAGCACCGCTGCACTTATATGGCAGCACCACTGGACTGGAATTATACGGAACTATATGGATTTATATGATATTATACAGCAAGATCACTGGAATTATATGGCAGGATCACTGGAATTATATGGCAGTATCACTGGAATTATACTGCAGGATCACTGGATTTATACGCCAGTACCACTGGATTTTTACGGCTGTACCACTGGACATACATACGGCAGTACCACTGGACATACATACGGCAGTATCACTGGACATTTACGGTAGTATCACTGGACTGGATTTATACGCCAGTACCACTGTAATTATACGGCAGGATCACAGGATTTATAGGGCAGGATCACTGGAATTATACGGCAGGATCATTGGAATTATACGGCAGGATCATTGGATTTATATGGCTGTACCGCTGGACATATACAGCAGTATCAATGGACATACAGATGGGTCCATGGTTATCTTGGCTAGTTTGCTGTGCCTAGGCACAACATGGTTTATTAACATAAACCCTTCATCTATTGTTCTCAGCTGCAATACAATGCAGAGAACAATACAGCAGGGGATTAAGTCATAACAGCAGTCCAACTGCCCAGTCTCAGTTAATCCTATTAAAGGTCAAGATAAACATGGACCCATCTGTATATGGCAGGATCACTGGACATATACTGCAGTATCACTGGACTGGATTTATATGCCAGTACCACTGTAATTATACAGCAGGATCTCTGGATTTATACTGCAGGATCACTGGAATTATACAGCAGGATCACTGGAATTATACAGATGGATCACTGGAATTATATGGCAGGATCACTGGATTTATACGGCAGTATCGCTGGACATATAACGCAGTATTAATGGACATATAGGGCAGGATCACTGGACATATACGGCAGTATCACTGGACTGGATTTATACGCCAGTACCACTGTAATTATACGGCAGGATCACAGGACTTATACGGCAGGATCACTGGATTTATACAGCAGGATCACTGGACTTATACAGCAGGATCACACTGGAATTATACGGCAGGATCACTGGACTTATACGGTAGGATCACTGGAATTATATGGCAGTTATCACTGGAATTATACGGCAGGATCACTGGATTTATACGCCAGTACCACTGGATTTTTACGGCTGTACCACTGGACATACATACGGCAGTACCACTGGACATACATACGGCAGTATCACTGGACATTTACGGTAGTATCACTGGACTGGATTTATACGCCAGTACCACTGTAATTATACGGCAGGATCACAGGATTTATAGGGCAGGATCACTGGAATTATACGGCAGGATCATTGGAATTATACGGCAGGATCATTGGATTTATATGGCTGTACCGCTGGACATATACAGCAGTATCAATGGACATACAGATGGGTCCATGGTTATCTTGGCTAGTTTGCTGTGCCTAGGCACAACATGGTTTATTAACATAAACCCTTCATCTATTGTTCTCAGCTGCAATACAATGCAGAGAACAATACAGCAGGGGATTAAGTCATAACAGCAGTCCAACTGCCCAGTCTCAGTTAATCCTATTAAAGGTCAAGATAAACATGGACCCATCTGTATATGGCAGGATCACTGGACATATACTGCAGTATCACTGGACTGGATTTATATGCCAGTACCACTGTAATTATACAGCAGGATCACTGGATTTATACTGCAGGATCACTGGAATTATACAGCAGGATCACTGGAATTATACAGATGGATCACTGGAATTATATGGCAGGATCACTGGATTTATACGGCAGTATCGCTGGACATATAACGCAGTATTAATGGACATATAGGGCAGGATCACTGGACATATACGGCAGTATCACTGGACTGGATTTATACGCCAGTACCACTGTAATTATACGGCAGGATCACAGGACTTATACGGCAGGATCACTGGATTTATACAGCAGGATCACTGGACTTATACAGCAGGATCACACTGGAATTATACGGCAGGATCACTGGACTTATACGGTAGGATCACTGGAATTATATGGCAGTTATCACTGGAATTATACGGCAGGATCACTGGATTTATACGGCAGTGCCGCTAGACATATACGGCAGTACCGCTGGACATATACAGCAGTATCAATGGACATATACGGCAGGATCACTGGACATATACGGCAGTACCACTGGACATATACGGCAGCACAGGGATACCACCACTGGACTGATGCAGGACAACACAACACCACTGGACTGGACTTATACAGCAGCACTGGACATAGGGCAGCAGAGGACACCACCACTGTGACTGGACTGATGCAGCACAGTACACCACTGAACTGATGCAGCACAACACATCACCAGTGGACTGGACTTATACAGCAGCACTGGACATATGGCAGCAGAGGACACAACCACTGTGACTGGACAGATGCAGCACAAGACACGGACAGTGAGTACACTGAGGACGGAGACACGTCCTCTCTCTACACTCTCCAATGCCGGATCTTAAATGGCAGCGACGCGTGGCTCCTTATATGGAACCCAAACCCAGCAAGAATCCGACAGCAGCATGATGACGTTTTGCCTCGTTCTGGTTTCTGAGTCAGGTGGAAAAACCCGAGCCTGACTCGGATCCGGGCTCGGGTGGTGAAGTTCGGTAGGGTTTGGTTCTCTGAGAACCGAACCCGCTCATCTCTAGTTGTTACATGATGTTTTACTGTCATCACTTACTTTTCACTTATTTATTTAATCATAAATGGCCTATATATTCCCAGGCCATTCTTGGTCACCTTCATTCACATTCTACTTCCCGAGAAATCAGCCAAACACTATGAAATGCATTGCGAAATACAGGGAGACTTTTTATGTATTTCATGGTTTATTTTTTATGTTTTATCTATATTATGCCAATACTTTTATCACATGTCACTGTGATATCAAAACATTTTTTCTTAATTTGTATCTTTATAAAATTTTATTTGATGTAATTGGTTCTACAGTATATGCATTTCTGTGTCAATAGTTTTAGACCTTTTAGTCTGTCCCTCCATGATATCATGATTAAGTATTTTAAAAAATGCTCTTGAGTAATACATTTTTATTTTTTAACATCAACTGTTAAACTTTTCCTATTTATTTATTTATTTATTTATTTATAGCTCACCTTAAAAAGGGATTGGTTCCACCTGACATTCATCTGTAGACTATTGGTAAGTATTGAATAGTCTTCATTTATATAGCTCATCAGATTGGTGAGAAAGAGAACTGTTCTCACTCACATATGTGTCATAGACCAATTTCCCAAACAAAAGTTAAGTATTCACTGGCCGATATATTGGCCATTCAAGCAAATAGCCAATATATTGTGAGCCTGTCATTGGGTGTGTACACCCGATATGTCTGTGAATTATGTCGTTCACAAACATATTTCATCGACTGTGCAGCACATCCGAGGGCTGATACATCTGCTGATATACTGGGCCATCTGGCTGTGTGTACGGGCAGTCCACTGACTGCCCGTACAGTTGCTGCGGGGGGCTGACATCACACTTACTTTGATTGACTGTGTTGGTCGGTTGTGTACCCAGCCTTAGATTTGATTTTTTTTTTCATTGCCAGATAAAACCTTGTTATGATAGTATCTTCATTCAGGGTTCAAGTAGGGAGACCCCTATTCTCCTTTGGCTGCAGGTTTGGATATTCCTTCAGCATTTTCTTTAAGTTCTGATTTTAAGGGGATGTAAAGGAAGAGTAAACATTGGGCCTAATTCAGACCTGATCGCAGCAGCAAAATTGTTCTCTAATGGGCAAAAAAACATGTTCACTGTAGGGAGGGGCAGATATAACATTTGCAGAGAGAGTTAGATTTGGGTGGGTTATTTTGTTTCTGTGCAGGGCAAATACTGGCTGCTTTATTTTTACACTGCAATTTAGATTTTAGTTTAAACACACCACACCCAAATCTAACTCTCTCTGCACATATTATATTTGCCCCACCTGCAGTGCACATGGTTGTGCCCATTAGAGAACAATTTTCTGCTTTGATTAGGTCTGAATTAGGTCAATTGTCCCCTTGTATGTGTGCTTACAAGTAATTCACTATTATATTGTTTCTGTGCTAGTTCTGTGGCATTATTGTGGGCAGTGACAGGAATTGATTATTTAAATGGCCCTTCCAATAAATGAAAAAAGCCCTTCTTTCCAAGAGTCTCTCCTTTCTCCACAATATTTGTCATTTAATGTTTCAACTGCAACTGAATTATGATAGTTAGAGCCATTCTGAACTTCAAGAGGGAAGTTTTTGAAACTAGTAGCAGCACTAGGCATAGCTAAATAATCCATTAAGTAAAAAAAGGATCCACTGGGTAGTCAGGGACCCTGTATACTCTTACCCCTTGTTGTTTATTTATTCTACAGTATTTGACAAACTAATGACCCCAAGGCTATTTTATAATGATGCCTATTCATTATTGATTGGTCCTCAAAAATTAAATATTCTACTCAATGTTACTTGTGGCGGTAGATACTTAGGGGGTAATTCAGAGTTGATCGCAGCAGCAAATTTGTTAGCAGTTGGGCAAAACCATGTGTACTGCAGGTGGGGCAGATATAACATGTGCAGAGAGAGTTAGATTTGGGTGGGTTATTTTGTTTCTGTGCAGGATAAATACTGGCTGCTTTCTTTTTACACAGCAATTTAGATTTCAGTTTGAGCACACCCCACCCAAATCTAACTCTCTCTGCACATGTTATTTCTGCCCTCCCTGCAGTACACATGGTTTTGCCCAACTGATAACACATTTTCTGCTGCAATCAACTCTAAATTATCCCCATAATACCACAGAAAATTCCATATTGCTCCTGTATGGGGATGGCACCTCTAAAAAGAAGCCATCACCATGAGCGGTGGAATTTTACACTGCCAGGTCTCTATATAGATTGAATGGAGATAACAAGGTATGGTTCTCAGACTTGAGCATGAGGGGTGGGTGGGTTTTGTGTTATCAGGAACAATAGAGATGTCCAGTAAGCAGATTCAGCTGACTGATAGAAAGATTTTTTTGTTTAGTTGGTGAAAGCTTGTGTTTGAAGTGTGAGATGTTCAAGAAGAAATGTCAGAAAGACATTATGGGGTATATTTAGTTTTGTGTTTAAGGGTCTAAATCACACATTTACCAACAGATGATTTTCGACATTGTTTACAAAAATGTAAAAAAATCATCTTTTAGTAAATGTGGAATTTAGACCCGGAAATTTAAAATCAACCAAACATCGATCAAACATCATCCAAAAATTAACCCATATCAATTTTTAGTAAATATACCCCTAAATCCCACATTTGCTAACATGATTTTTGACATATTTTTTTTCAAAGGAAGTCAAAAAGCATCTGCTTGTTTGATTTAGACTCTGAAACACAAAATTGATCAAAAATTGACCAAACATCATCCAAAAATCAATCAACATTGACCAAAATCGACTTTTAGTAAATATACCCCTATATCTAAAGAAGTGTATGAGTTTTACAAAAGCAATGGTATAGATAGAGGAGGAAAATAGGTATATAAATGAAGACTCTTGCTTCTCCAACTGACTAGTAAAGTAGTGGTTTAAGAGGTAGGATGAGACCCAGGATAGGACAGTGTACCATAGATCTACAGAATGCAACATTTTTCCTGTTTGATTATTTATGTACTCTGTAATTGGGCGCTGCGGAACCCTTGTGGCGCCATATAAATAAAGGATAATAATAATAATATGAGAGGTGAGTTGTTGATAGTGTCAAATAGAGTATAGAGATCAAGGAGCATTAGAATAGGGTACTGTTCTTTAGTTTCAGCAGTGAACAATTGAACAAATCACAAAACTCCCTTTGTGGAATTTTGGGAATTAAATTATTCCTGAATAGTGTGCATAAGGTTGTCTGAAGATGTGTGTGAGCTAAGTGTATGCAATGCTGTCAAGTAGCTTGGAGATGGGATGTTATACTGAGAGAGCTTTAGGGACAGAATTAGTTCTTTCAGAATTGGAAAATAGTGACATGTTTGAATAATAATTATACACTTGATTACAGATGATAACTAAAGCTGGGATGTGCAAGGGAGGAAATAGGATCAATGGTCAAGTGGACTGGTAGTGGGAACAGGGGAGAAGAAAAGGGATTTTTTCATGTGTAATCAAAAGAAAATCATGTACTAGAAGATGCAAGAAAAAAATAAAGCAAGTTATTGCTCAGTGGAAAGCATGCCATTTTAGTCTGTGAAACACTTATCTTTACATGAAGAAAAAACAGAAATAGAATAAACAAAACTACAGATGAATGGTTCTGAACCAGATTAGTTTTTCCCACCAAGTTCAAATCTAAAAATGAGCCAAAATTTAATTTTCCCAGAAAACGTGAACCTCGTGTGTTTTGGATCACATATAAAGTATACACAATTCAAAACACACAAGAGCCTACCTTTCTGGGTAAAATACATTTTGCTTTATTTTCAGATTCTAATTTGGTGAGTAGAATTGAATTCCACATCACTAAATGGAATTTCCAAACAGTCTTTCTTTATTAACTAGCACTTGAACGTGTAGAGCCAGTGAGCCTTTAAGAGGCGAGTCCAACCTCAAAGTAAAGTGATTGCATAAGAGATCACTTTATTTTTTAGCCTTTGTTGGGACATGCTCTTTTTGAGTACTGTGTTTCAGCATCTCTCTAATAGTAACTAGTCCTAATTATTTGTTCCAAATCATTGCAATTTGGCACAAATCACAAGATCATCAGACAAAATGGATTTATATGCAACTCTGAATCATAAAGCAAAATGATGAGTTATTATAATGTGTAGAAAAACACAAACACAGACACATTTATTAAAGCTGTTTGCTATTATTATTATTATTATTATTATTATTATTATTTTAAAAAAGCTATATACCAGGTCATTTTCTAATATTTGTAACAAACAGTATTGTCTTGTGATTCTTTTCTGTCATATTATGAATATCTATAAAACAAAATCTTGATATTTTGCCATTATTTTAAGCTGGGTTCATTTCAGATTTGTCACATCTGTGTCAATGTATTTGCTGTAATGGTTACTTGGAATCAATATAATAAAACACCTCTTAAATAAAAACTGAATTCACGCTGGCATATATGCATTTGTTGAGTTCTGGGAACAAACTAAATATACAATCAAGATCTGCAGATACATCACTGTGGACACTGTGAATGCATTTTATGAAAAACTGACAGTTATGTCCCTGGGTGGTGATAAGGTAGTTTATATCCGGATGCATTGATGACAATACAGATAAGTGATTGCACGTTGTCCTAAACAGCTGAGATTACCACTTGCCTGGGAAGCCCAGTAAGTCTGGCAATGAATATAAGCTTATGATAGTAATTATAATAGTAATATTATCAGAATTGCCTTTTACAATACATCCTTTCTTAGAATTTTTAACCACATAAACATATAGTGTAAAATTGACAAAATAGGATTGTATAATGACACTGTATAATTTTGTCTGCATTTCAAAACTAGTGAGTTCCTCTAAGCTAATGTATATTGTACGTACAATAGTTTTGAGAGATTGTAAGTTTATAGACACTTAGAGGCCTATCTACTAAAATCTCTCTGCACTTAAATCCAGGATAACAGCAATGATAAGAATTGATGATAGTTATGTACACCATAGAGAAGTAGTGGTATCAGATTTCTAATGAGTCTTTAAGGCACAGGTTCTAGAATTGAAAAGTCTTAATTCCATTTAATCACTTAAATTTATTAGGGATTCATCATAAAGTAACATAGAACAACTGTGATCTTATCACATACAGCATTACGCAAAAACTCTAGTAACATGTTTTATGGACACAATGCCTGCCTCCTCAGGCTGTATACAGTATGTCAATGTCTATAAAGGAATCTTTGAATGGTGTTGGTTGGACTGCCATATAACTGCTATTTTTTGCCTCAAGGTTATGCTCACTGCCAGCCCAGTGCTCCAACTTTATGATGTTGTGATCTCTGCTGATGCCTCCCAGCATGGTCTTGCTGTTAACTGTCTGCAGTGTAGCAAATCCATCAGTGTTGCAGTACTGAGTCATGTTACACTCAAATTTAAAGGAACTGTTAGCTGTAGTCATTGCTTATCACGGGTTTCATGAGTTCATCTATGAGGTTTCAGTGCTGGTTGAAAAAGATCACTAACCCCTGATTACCATTCTCTGCAATCTTCTGCATACCCACCTCAGCATGAATTCAACCTTTCATGCTCAAGCTCCAAATGTAACATCTGGATGCAGTGTACAAATGTAGATAGGACCTCCATGTCACTGACACCTTATAAAAGACTCAAATCCCAGACTCAGGTGTCCCTGATGCTGAGGATGACCTAGATGTCATGACTTTGATGTCCTCTCTTCCAGGCAAATGAATGAGCTCCACAATGCAACACTCAGGAATGACCCCTGTCAACAGTTGTCTTATATTATCCTGCATGACTGGCCTTCTTCTTCCAGGGAACTGTCTTGAGACCTCAAGCCTTTCTTCACCTTCTGCAGTGAATTAACACTTTCATATGGCATCCTCCTGAATGGACATCATTTTGTGCTACCTTATGCCCTTCAAGGGGGACGCAATTAATTTCCCAACTGTCGAGACCCTGGTGGTTGAAAAACCAATGGCGGAAGCCTGACACCCATTGAAATGACGGCAGTCATGGACCACCACCCGGAATCCCCATTTGGGTGGTGGTCCACGCGACCACCCAAGGGGAATAGATAAGTGTGGCGACCTAAGGTCACTACCAGGCCCGTAGCATGGCAAGCGCAGTGAGCCCATGATGGGACATGCTGCACTCAAGATTGGGATTCAGACTGTCGGGATTCCAGTGTCAAAATTTTGACTGCTGGGATCCCGACAGTTGGGATTTCATACCAAATCCCTTCAAGGTTTTCATCAGAGGCCCACCAAAGGAACCACAGGAGTAAAGCCATGATACATTGGGCTAAGTACAGATGTATCCTCTTGTATCAATGTTGGCAGCATGGCAAACTTGTACACACATTGCAGTATGTGAATAGCACAGTATTCCATGCTCTGGCACCATTTACACCATATGATCCTATGGTATTGAGGGTGCAAACAAGGTACACACATCTCTGCCTGTGTCCCCTGCTATACTTTACAGGCCCATCATGCCAAATAACCTCTCACTCTTTATGAGGTTTCTGATATCCCTTAGTCTATCACTGCTGCAGATCTTTTTCAATAGAGGGGTAAAGAGCACCTCGTGTTAGTGGAGTCATTTTCCCCTTGGTTTGAGTCTATGTTCCTAAACCCGAAAATTGCCACAGTATCCAGTAAAATGAAAAGACACTTTTCTGCACCTGCAGTTTATGAATGGCGAGTTCCAGACTTTAGGCATTGAATGGGACATAGTTCAGAATTTGTCCTTGGAGGATGGATCTCCCTTCTGTTTTTAATGTTCCTCAGTAAAAGAAAAAGTACACAACATAGCGTAATTTGTTTTTAGACACAATTACAACACTTGTGTTTAGATAGTGGAAAGAGAAAAACTGGGGACCAATCATCTCCTTAGTACCCCTCTTATTACTCCAATTACCTAAAAAAGAACCTCAAAGTTAATTGAGGTAAAAGTGTTTTGGTTATAATAGAAGGATAGATGTCCGCAACCATTTAAGATGTACACCCCCTGTGGAGATATGGTTACCTTCATCATGTCCCCAGAATGAGGATATAAAGCATAGATTTATTTCCAAGGCAAACAGCAAGCAAACGAGTCCCCTTTGTTAAATGGATCCACTTCAAGGACTCCCAGATTAATATGGAAAGAAACACATATGTCGCAAAGTGTGAAATAGTTTTAAAAGATTTAATAAAACACACACTTTAAAAACATATAAAAGGGGAGAAACATCCAATGTGTAAGCATGCCTACCAGATGACTGGTGTCTGAGTGATAAATAAGACTAGCGCATAAATTAGAGTCCCGGTTTTGCTCCAAAGTAGGTAGTCCTCACTCCTCAGGCACAGGCAGTCAAATGCTTTCCACATGGGGTCCTCCCTCCGGATGGCAACGCGTATCGGTTTCCCTTCGTCAGGCCTCGGATAAATATGCCTGAGGAGTGAGGACTATCTACTATGGAGCAAAACCGGGGCCCTAATTTATGCACTAGTCTGTGTTTTTTCACAGCATACAACCTTGAAAACAGTGCCCTATGTGGCGCTGAAACGTCGGCAAGCTATGCCTTCTATGATTGAAATTTGAACTGCAAGTATATTCTATGTTTTTTATCAGTCCTCTGAGTGCCGCCTGGTTTTTATGTATTGGGAGTGGGCCGTTGCTAACCCCTCTCTATAAGACCACAGTTTCCTATATCCTGCATAAGGAAGGCACTGGGCAGTTATCTCATTTGAAGGGAGTGCCGACCATCCCAGGTTCCTATATATATATATATATATATATAAAACATAACATCCACACTCACGTCTTTCGATCAAATGCTGAGTGTTCGGCATGCATTCCATTCCAGCCGCACTTCCTGCTCCACTTACTTCCATTTGCAGGAAGTAAACAGCGTTAATGGAATACAGGAACTTCCGGTTTTACCAGAAGCTGCGTTCCATTAGAAGGAAGCGTGGCTGGAATGGAACGCTCTGCTATGTAACAGCGGGGATGGCGCTGTTTTATGCAATACTAGAATGATGGTGGCACTCCTTGCTGGAGCCCTGGATGATGGATTGGTGAGAGGTTTTTAATGGAATGGGATTATTTCTTTACATATACACTTGTGATGGCTATATTGGGGGAGGTTTTGTGATTAATTGAAGGGAGGGCTATACTGGTATATAGGTTGGTTCTTTTCACTGTATTTTTATCTTGACAAATTGTCCTAGCCAGGACCGAAATGTTGATGTATTCTTTGACCTCATGATGATCTGATGTGTATAGATGATCTGGGCAGCACGGATAGTGTAATGGTTAACATTACTGCCTCACAACACAAAGGTCATGGGTTTGACTCCCGTCATGGCCCTAACTGTGCGGAGTTTGTATATTCTCCTTGTACTTGCATGGCTTTCCTCTTGGCACTCCGGTTTCCTCCCACAATCTAAAAACAAACTGGTAGGTTCATTGTCTCTCAACAAAATTAACCCTAGTGTGAATGTGTCTGTGTACATGTGATAAGGAATATAGATTGTTAGCTCCACTGGGGCAGGGAGTGATGTGAATAGGCAAAATATTCTCTCTGTAAAGCTCTGCAGAATATGTGTGCGCTATATAAATAACTGGTAATAAACAATAATTAAACATTTTGCATATTCAAGACTGGTGAATGCTCCCATTTGCTACAGTTATATATATATATATATATATATATTTGTCCTATATTTGTCCTCCATGGACTTAAGTAATGTATAGCAATGCGAAACAAGATATCTCCAACTTTTCACTTTTCAGATGTTACTACATCTTGGAAAAAAGATGTAATAAATATCTGAAACATTGGAGACATCTAGCTTGGCGTTGTTATACATTACTTAAGTCCATGGAGTGCCACTTCTTTGCGCCATGAGTGAAAGTCTCTTGTGATCCTGAGATGTGCACCCAGGTTTTGTTATATTTGTGGAATGCTGGCTATTATCTTTCTATGTATGTATGTATGTATGTATGTATGTATGTATGTATGTGACTGTGTGTATATATACATTATATATATAAATATATATATATAGAGTTGTTTTATGAGACTGAAGGATGTAATTAGGAGTATAATGCTGTGCGTAGTATGTGAGGGTCACTGATGCTGTCTGCTAAATATTGGAGTCACTAATGCTGTCTGTAGTATATGGGGGTCA
Organism: Pseudophryne corroboree; assembly: GCF_028390025.1. Lineage (NCBI taxonomy): Eukaryota > Metazoa > Chordata > Amphibia > Anura > Myobatrachidae > Pseudophryne > Pseudophryne corroboree. The sequence continues at coordinate 771,125,171 of NC_086444.1, read as the reverse complement.
CTTGTCCTGTATGTAGTATATATCAGTCACTAATGCTGTCTGTAGTATATAGGGGTCACTAGTGCTGTCTGTAGTATATATTGGTCACTAGTGCTGTCAGTATTATATGGCATCACTAACACTGGCTGTAGTATATTGTGTCACTAATGCTGTCTATAGTATGGGGATCACTAATGCTGTCTGTAGTATATATTGATCACTAATGCTGGCTGTAATATATTGTGTTACTAATGCTGGCTGTAATATATTGTGTTACTAATGCTGGCTGTAGTATATGGGGGTCACTTGTCCTGTATGTAGTATATATAAGTCACTAATGCTGTCTGTAGTATATAGGGGTCACTAGTGCTGTCTGTAGTATGTGTTGGTCACTAGTGCTGTCAATAGCATATGGAATCACTAATGCTGGCTGTAGTATATTGTGTCACTAATGCTGTCTATAGTATATGGGGATCACTAGTGCTGTCTGTAGTATATATCAGTCACTAATGCTGTCTGTAGTATTTGACATCACTAATGCTGGCTGTAGTATATTGTGTCACTATTGATGTCTAATGATGAGTTTCCAGCACTTCCTCTCTGAAGCGGTCCTGCTCTTGCCACCAAACTGGGGATCTGAAGTCACAATCTTATGATCAGCCCTGTCGTGAAAGACCAAAGAGGACAGGAAAAGCCACCCTTCAATTGCTGCAACTCTGGCATGGGCCCAGGTAAGTAGAGACCCAAAAGAATCTAATCCCTTGTGTCACTAATGCTGTCTATAGTATATAGAGATCACTAGTGCTGTCTGTAGTATATATCAGTCACTAATGCTGTCTGTAGTATTTGACATCACTAATGCTGGCTGTAGTATATTGTGTCACTATTGATGTCTAATGATGAGTTCCCAGCACTTCCTCTCTGAAGCGGTCCTGCTCTTGCCACCAAACTGGGGATCTGAAGTCACAATCTTATGATCAGCCCTGTCATGAAAAACCAAAGAGGACAGGAAAAGCCACCCTTCAATTGCTGCAACTCTGGCATGGGCCCAGGTAAGTAGAGACCCAAAAGAATCTAATCCCAACCCATTTAAACTTAACTTGTGTCATTTGACCCATTCCCTACATACACAGCACTTACTCCACATAGGGTACTAGTATTATTCATGTACAATGCAAAATAGTTTTCAATCAAATCAGTATTATCCTGATTTGATTGAAGGCTATTTAACATTGTACATGAATAATACTGATACCCTGTGTGTCGTAGGACTTGCCCTCTTCCATACAAGACAAAGCCCCTTTTGGGTGCGAGCCTTCAGTTCTCAATAATATCCATTTGGGGTTGGAGTTTGGGGCCCATAGCATGTTGTTGCACCTGGGCCCACCACTGACTAGTTTCGCCTCTGTGACTGGGCAATAGATGTGTAGGTGAAAGGATAATTAATATTGGCACAGATAACACTGACAGGTACTGTAGAATATGAACTATACATAGGTGAGCAATGTTTTTCTCTTTTGGTTCAATATGTCCAACATTACAAGACAAACAATGTCTGCAGTGCCACCAGCATTAAACCATAGACATACATTCACAAGATAGTTTGCTCAGAGTAAGTTGATCATTTGTGATCCTGAGATTAACACAAACATTATATCAGAATTTTAAACTGTTATTTCACTGTGAGCAGAATTAACTGTAGCATGGTTCATTCACCAAAGACCCAGACTTCATTGGGAATGTAGGGCACTCTAGGGTTCCACAGTTTTGAGAGTTTTATTTAGCAAACAAAAAAAGTCTCTTCTGTAGGAATAAGAAGCAGCTAAGTGGGACAAGGGCAGACAGCATGGCTTCAATTCAAAATTTCCTCAAGTGCTACCTTGTAGAAGTGACAAGGGTAGCCCGAGCCTGGAATAGGCAATGAACATGGCCTAGACATTTCTGAGTCCTGATATCATTTTTCCAAGCATCTGCTACACTATGGTTCAGGCATAAATGTAATCAGTAAACATAGAAAGAGTCTGGCACTAAGGGCCCTTAATCTGATTTGGAAGTAACGCAAAAAAAACAAGCAATAAAACAAGTAACTGTGCACCTGGGCAAAACCATGTGGCAGGTGGGGCAGATGTAAAATGTGCACCAAGATTTAGATTCGGGTAGGGCATGTCTAACATGAAATCTAAATTGCAGTGTAAACATAATGCTAACATTTGTGGACTACATACAGAAGCAGCCAGTGTTTACCCTGCACAGAAAAAATCTAAATGTTTTGCTTCCCTTGCATTGCAACATGGTTTATTCCAGATACAAAGTTGCTTGCATATTTGCTTTTCTTCAAAATCAGAATCAGGCCTTCAGTGCAGAAAAGCAGGAGCCAGATGTCATGCAGACAGGTGTGGTATGCATGACCGCCGGTCAGGAGACTGCCAGCCAGGCTACAAGCCCCTTGCGGGCTCGCTCAGCTCGCCACGTTGTGGTCGCCACAGGTTCTATTCCCACTCTATGGGTGTCGTGGACACCCACAAGTGGGAATAGTCCCTGTTGGTTGGCATGCCGACCAAAGGGATTGTGAGGGGTGTCGGGATGTAGGGGGAGGTATTATGACTGGCAGTCTCCTGACTGCCGGTTACATAACTACATCCCAGGTAGACATACTGTATGCTGTGGAACATAGCAAGAGTCTGATACACAGTATAGCAACCAGTTACCAGATGTCAGACAGATGCCTGATCAGTACAGACAAGCAATAGTCAGGGGTAAAAGTCTGGTTTACAATGCATTATACTGTAGGGTGCACATGTTCAGTTCAGACTCAAAGATACCAGAGCACTGTGCTGGTAAGTCTGTTTCTCAGTTAGATTGTGGGAATTAGTATTAAACGCCTTTAATGCATTTAACTTTAATAACTTAAATTTATTTAAACAAAAATCAGCTACAGACCGGGACAGACACCCAGAAAGACTCTTAATATGACTGGAATATGACTCCACTAACACAATATGCTCTTAAACCCTACGTAATTACCGTGGTAATTAATATTGCTGCAAATTGCAGTGATAGTAGATTTTAACTACTGGTAAATGATGCTATTTTTAATAAGCCTGTTGAAACTTAGTTCTTATTATCTTTTATTAAATCAGAACACTGTTTGAAATGATCAACAAACTGTTAAAATTTAAGGTGCCTTCTGGGTTTTTCAATGTGACATTGCGTACATAACTAGAAGTGTACTGCTGTTGGTCCATGGCCCCAAAGGCATAACTACTGTGGTAAAAAGTACTGTATAGCGGCCAGTGTCGGACTGGGGCATAAAGGGCCCGCTGGCGGAATGCAGTGGTAGCGGCTCATGTTTAGAGGTGTGGCCAGTCTCAAGAGGGGGTATGGTCAGTCACCACATTTGTTTGCCTAACCATTAGAGAGTTCATGCAGTAGCGCATGCAGGGAAATTTTCTGAGTACCCCAACGGACCAAACTCTTTTTTTTTTCAGAGACGGAAACAGTGTTGTCTCTGTCCCTGCAGCAGCTGCGGGCCCCCAGCTGAAATCATAGCTGCCCAGCCTCCCACTGCCGGTTTAGCTGTCAGCGCTTCCGCGTCAGGTGGCTTTCATATATCTAATGCCAAGCGCTGACAGCTGAACTGGCAGTGGGAGGCCGGGCAGCACACCGTAATCACAGAGAGGATCATAAGAGGATCTCTGCTGCCCAGCAGGGCTACGAAAAAGGTCCACAGCTCCTGTAGCAGCTTAGCCTACACAACGGACAAGCTGTAAGTGTAAGTATGCTGTGTGCCCTGTGTTTGTAAGTGTTTGTGTATGCTGTGTGTGTATAACTATGCTATGTGTAATGTACTGTATGCTATTTATGTATGTCTGTGTATGTATGTACTGTATGTATGTATGTATGTATGTATGTTGTGTGTGTAAGTATGTTATGTGCATTTATGATATGTGTGTGTCTGCCCTATGGGTGTTTTTAAGTATGGTGTGTGTGTTTGTGTGTGTGCTATGTATGTGTGTGTTTGTATGCTATGTGCATTAATGCAAGTATGCTGTGTGTACTGTATGTATGTGTGCATCACATGTATAAAAAAAATATAGAAACTCCCCCCCAACCTGTAAATCCTGCGTTTGCCCAACATGGTGTGAGCTACATGCTACTGCATGCAGGATAATGTACCAGATTAATAACAGCAATGCACTGTAGAAAATACACCACAGTCCTGTGCAGTTTAAGGTAACATATGTATAATGTATAATCAAGTGCACTGGAACCTGATGCCTAGAGGAGCAGGAGGACCCACGGGCAGTGGAGCCCACCTAGGGTTCCCCCTGTATACCTGTGGGCCAGTCTGGCTGTGGTAGCTGCTGATGATAGGGATGGTCATCGACCACCGATGATTCAAAATCATTGATGGTCTATAACTGATGTTGAATACTTTTACCATCAATGGGGGAAAACCAGATGGTTTCCCACCATTGATGGTTTAGTGCTACCAAATTTTATTTCCTCATAGTGTCAGGGCACGGAGCTTAGCCCCACCCACTGACACCACAAAGCCATGCCCCTGGGCTTTAATTACAGTTACCAGTGGGTGACCATCGATGGGTAAAACCTCAATGGTTCCTCTACAGATGGTTTTACACCATTGAGGTTATCCATCATTGGTACCATCAATGGTGACCATCGATGGATAACCTACCGATGGCCATCCCTAGCTGATGATTTCCAGCAACTAAGGGGACTCTGAAGTCAGCACTGCTCCAGGACTCCTATCTGCAATGTCCACTGACAGAAGGGAGCTAAATGAGCAACCGCTAACAATGAATTTTAAACACCAGAATTCCATACACAAAAGCTACCATTCTAATGGGGGTATCCCATTAGCCATAGAAAAAATGGGTGTCGTACGGTATGCCGGCGCTCGGGCTCCCAGCAACCAGCATACCGGCGCCGGGAGCCCGACCGCCGGCATACCGACAGCGTGGTGAGCGCAAAGGAGCCCCTTGCGGGCACGGTGGCGCGCTTCGCGCACCACACTATTTTATTCTCCCTCCAGGGGGGTCGTGGACCCCCACGAGGGAGAATAGTTGTTGGTATGCCGGGTGTCGGGATTCTGGCGCCGGTATACTGTGCGCCGGTATCCCGACATTCGGCATACAGAAGACCACCCGAAAAAATGGCTTTTATTGTGATTTTTGCCTGATGGTCATTAGCAGTTTTCACACAAAAAAATATAGGATCTGTGAAAAGCTATGGACCTTTGTTTTTGGAAATTGATCATGAAATAATGCATACTGGTCCTAATTTTGAGTTGATCGCAGCAGCAAATTTGTTTGCAGTTGGGCAAAACCATGTGCACTGCAGGGGGACAGATATAACATGTGCAGAGAGAGTTACATTTGGGTGGGGTGTGTTCAAACTGGAATCTGGATTGCAGTGTAAGAATAAAGCAGACAGTATTTACCCTACACAGAAACAAAATAAACCACCCAAATCTAACTCTCTCTGCACATGTTATATCTGCCCCCCCTGCAGTGCACATGGTTTTGCCCAATTGCTAATAAACTTGCTGCTGCGATCAACTCAGAATTACCCCCACTGTACTTATCAGGGATTTGGATCCCCGAAAAGAGCAGGCATTGGGGCTAATAGAATATCCCCTGGCGAGTCAATTAACCGCAGTAAATTACCATAGCTAATTGGATCCTAACCTAGGACTCCAAAATGTATTTATGCCGAGAGGGACAAAGAGAGAGTGTTCCATTGCTTTTTCATCTAGAAGTGAAGTGTAGAGCACCATCCAGTGAGGATGGATATGTCCATTCAGGTAAGTGAACTTAGGTAATAGGTGAAGAGTGCAGGAAAAAACAAACAAAGGGGATTGCGGAGGTAAAAGGTTCTAATTATGCACTTACAGAGGCTTAAATGCCGGCTTACAATATGTCACAAGGCACCAGAATGTGACTCTCACATTAGGTTCAGACATCATGATCACAGGTCATCTATTTTCCTCTGGAGGAGTTCTCCAGTCCTCCACCTTACAGCAGCAGATATGTATAGCAGTGTTCCACGCGGCGGCACTGATTCACGGGAACCGCCATCTTAGTTTCTCTCCTTTATGCCATTGGCCAATCACTGCCCTGGATTTCTAGTAAACTGAGTGCAAATAACTACTCAAAGCACAGCACTGCGTAAGCAGCATAAACTGCTCATTTTCATATTACACTCTGTGGTCAGTTGCAGTCAGCTCCTGGTTCTTGGATACTTTCCAGGAGCCAGAATTCTTCTGGAAGATTTCCTCTAAGCTTTCCATCGCAAGCTAACATCTCATTGCCTATCTCAGTACAAGTGCATTATTACACTTCTACTCCAGTGTCTCAGTATCTCAGCGTAAGTGAATTACTACACTGCACCTGCAGTGTTTCAGCATCCCAATGCAAGTGTGTTACTTCACTGCCACAGTGCCACTGCCATGTCCCAGCACCTTTGTTGCAATGTAACATCATACTTTTCAGCAGTGCTTCTGTTTCCTCAGATTTAGTACATTATTGCATGATTACTTACAGCATGGCAGGAGCACTTGCGGGGGCCCGGAGCACTTAAGACAGCGGGGCCCACCCCCACTCTACCAAGGGACACCCTGACAAAGGGGGGCCTGTGGTTCGGTGTCTACTGCACCCCCACCCCTTTAATCCAGCTCTGGCATATAGTGCTTCACACTTTCTGTAATAAAGGCATCTAGCCTGACTGCCACCAGTTGCAACACTGTATGGAGAATTCTCAGCTACCTCTCTTTTTGATTCAGCACAGTTTGCTTTTGTTAATGTTCTCTTCATTCCCTCACCAGTGCTAGTGTGGGGGCAATAACCTGTGTGCTCTTTGCAACAAAATGCATCCTGACTTGTGTCAGTTCTTAGTGAATACTAGAGGGCTTGTTAGACTAGTAGTACCAAACCAGGGTGGATTGGGCTAAGGGTCCACTAGAAATTCCAGTGTCGTGATAGTAAGATCAGGCCATACTGTAAGTAATGGACTCCACATGGAAACAAATAATTTAACAATAATTTTATTCTACAGTCGATAATTTTCTCTTGATAATTAGTCTAATCATCTTCAGTGAATGCTGAGCCACCCACAACTCAAACAAGGTTTTTCTCTCTGTACACTCAGGCCAGCCAAGTCAGATGGTGATCCCAAAACCTGCCATTGTTTCCTCAACCAGAATGACATCCAATTTGAGTTGTTACTTGGAATTTCCCCTTCAACTAGAACAAGTACATTTACATTATCTCATATCTTATTGGTCCATCTGTGACATGGGTGTCTATGTTATAGATCAGATAATCTATAACAGTATTATACTATAATATATTGTCTCAACATGTCAAAGAATCTTTGAGTCAGTTTGAACTACATTGTCTGCTACTGATATTCTTCATCTACGCCAAGGAGACAGCACGCCATTTAGTTCTGCAATATGTGCTTGAAGGTGTTGAAGAACAGTGAGGCCCTTACTATTTCTGCAGTATTGGTCTCCAATAAGGAACTCCCCATGATACAGATTGCCATCCTATCTTCTTAACAGTTATTGATTGTCGAAGAACCCCAGATAGTACCAACCATTACCAGACCCAGCTTATTTGGGTGAAATTTGGGGTGCTACACAACCCAAGAAATCTTCTTTCTAATGATTCCTAGGCTTCCAGTCAACTAATTTTGGGATTTTCTTGGCTTCAGCTTCACTCTCCTCATTTGGAAAGGATCACATGTCATCTCCTGGTATCCAGCTTGTTTTCCATGGTGTTTTAAAGAAATCGAACCTGTTCACTCTCGCTTTCTCTTTCTCTCTCTCTCTTTCTCTCTCACTCTCTCTCCCTGAAACCCAGTCTTTGTCACACTGCAGTAATGTACATCAAACAAAATATTCAAAGGAGATTTATCTCCTCCTAACTGGCCTTTCTGACACTTACCTCTCTCCAGGCTTGGACTGGCCCACAGGGGTACAGGGTAAAACACCAGTGGGCCCCTCTGCCTGGGGGCCCACCTCCTACTCTAAGGATCAGGTTCCAGACTGTCTACTTGAATTATACATTATACATATGTTACCTTACACTGGACTATGGTTTATTTTCTACAGTGGATTGCTGTTATTAATTTGTTATTAATCTGGTACATTATCATGCATGCAGCAGCTGAATTTACTGTATATATTTATGAAGGGGCCCAAATGTTGCACTCTCTAATGGTTAGTCAGGCCAATGAGGTGGCAGGCCACACCCCCTATGCAGACAGGCCACACCCCTAACATGGGCCCCTACCACTGCATTTCCCCAGTGGGCCCTACATGTCCCAGTCCGACACTGCCTCTCTCCACTCCAATCAATTCTCAATGGTGCAGCCTGCCTCATATTCCTCACCAAATGCACTACATCCACCTCCCTTCTCCTACAAGCCCTTCACTGGCTTCCCTTCAGTTTCAGAATGCAATTCAAACTTCTCTCATTCACTTGCAAAGCACTCACCCACACCTCTCTCACTTACATCTCTGACCTTATCTCCCTTTACTCTCCCACCCATCCTCTTCACTGTGCTAATGTAAGCCGACTCTCCTGTCTTCTGATTATTTTCCCCCACTCCTATCTCCAAGATTTTTTACATGCTGCTCCCTTACTCTGGAATTCTCTACCTCTCCCCCTCAGACTCTCCACCTCTCTACAGAACTTCAGATGGGCTCTTAAGACCCATTTCATTACAAACCCAGCCAAATCTCATCCTAACCCTCTGTCCCATGCTTGGTCTACCCCATCTGTATCACCCCTGTCTGTCTGCCCCTCCCCTTTAGAATTCAAACTCTCATGAGTAGGGCCCTATTCCCTCATGTGCTTATCCTTTTCTTACTTTAATAATCCTCAACTGCCCAAATCCTGCAGTTATCGGCCACCTTGATACTTATCTCAGTGTCGTCTACTGGTGTAGTTATGCTTAGTTACCCTGTACTTGTCCTATATTGTCTTCAACTGTAAGTCACTGTTTTCCTGTTTTGATTATGTGCATATGTACTCTGTAATTGGGCGCGGCGGAACCCTTGTGGAGCCATATAAATAAAGAATAATAATAATAATAATAATAATAATCCAACCACCTCCCTTTCCAGCATGAACTAGATTCTTCTTGGAAAAAAAGATATGGCCTTTTGCCATTTATCAATTACAGTATCAACTTGTCACTGTCAAGAATCAGTATCTTTTTCCCCTCATTACTGAACTCTTTGACCAAATTAAAGAGGCAGTAATATTAAACAAGTTGGTCTTAAGAGGTGCCTTTAATCTTATTAGGATACAATGGAGGAATGAACTGAAGACTGCTTTTACATTTGAGATAGCTACTATGAATATCTCATTATGCCCAAATCACCTGACAGAATTTTGACAATTAAATGTTTTGGAATTTGCTGTATGTATTCATGATAGTCTACCTTGACAATATTCTAATTTTCTGATATCTGACACCGTTCTTCAAATGCACCCAAAAAAAATTAATCTCTTCTTAGTTGGCATTAACCAATACATCTCAAGGCAGTTCAGCAGTCCTTGGTGCTTGCCAACTACTATTGGAAATTTATACATGGAAATTCCTGTCTAGTAGCTCATATCATATCTCTGACCAAAAAAGGAATCCACTTATAGCCTTCTTTCAGAAATTAAAAGAAGCTTTTATCTTACCCCTTCTATATAGAGGTTGATGCAGGAGTTAGAGAAATACTCTCCCAGAGGATAGCTGATGGAACACCTCCTACATGTAGTTTCTATTCTAAAAAATGCCTCCCTTCTGAATTAAATTACAATATTGGAGACAAGGAGTTTCTCACTATGTGGCTGGCATTGGAAGAATGGAGGTATCTTCTTGAGGATGGCCGGTTTCCAGTTCCCATCTTTACCCGTCCACAAGAACCTGCAGTACCTACAGTCAGCCCAATTTATGAATCCATGACAAGCACACTCTGTCCAATTCAAGCTTCACTTTTTTCACCATGGGTATAGAAATCTCAAGGATGACTGATGCTATGGACTACATGGAAGAATCTTTCGTTGATGATTCTCATTCTAAAATTCATACTAAATGAGAACATGTAGTAATCCAAATGAGTTATGATCTACTCCAACATAATTATTGATTGTCCTACTCTACTACATCATTTAATCTGTGACAGCATGTTCAAAATGTGCTAAAAAAAAACAGATCATTTTCAAACTCCCTGTATTCTTTCTTCCATTACAGATTTCTGTCAAACCATGAATTATATGTAAAGGATTTTACATATAACAAATTTACCACCCTCCAGAAAATTTAGCACTGTTTGGGTTATTGTAGATAGATTATCTGAAATGGCTCATTTTGTTCCTGTCAAAGGATTGCCCTCAGCCCCTTTGCTGGCCAAGCTTTTTGATGCACATAATACAAAAACAAAAAAGAGGTGCAAGGTGGAATTGTCCTTGGGCTCTCCCACCCACCCTTATGTTGTATAAACAGGACATGCACACTTTAACAAACCAATCATTTCAGTGACAGGGTCTGCCACACAACTGTGGCTGAAATGATTGGTTTGTTTGGGTCCCCCACCAAAAAAGAAGCAATTCATCTCTCCTTGCACAAACTGGCTCTACAGAGGCAAGATGTTGTCCTCATCCTCCAATTGCTCACCCCTTTCAGTGTGTACATTCCCAACCTCAGAGAATTAATTCATCCCCACTGGAATCCACCATCACAAGTCCTTGTGTACTTTCTGGAGGCAATTGCTGGTAAAGGTCTTCCTGGAGGAATTTATCATTCATTTTAATGAACATCGTCTTCTCCACATTTTGTGGAAGTATCCTCCTACTCCACTCGCTGACAAGGTTACTGACTGCACTAAACACTTTTTCAGAGTACACACTGGAGAGGGGGAAACTTAGGTAAAATAAAGTCTGTTTGTGAAAGGGCCTCCAAATTGCCTCTTTGTCCTGCCAGTATACATATGAAATGCCTGACATGTCTACTTGGATGCTGTCACTGATATAATCCTCCACCATTCTTTCAACGGTGACAGCATCATATGCAGTGACAATAGACATATCAGTAATTGTTGACAGCTCCTTCAGATGTCAACCAGATGTCAACACTTGCTGCTGACTGCCCTTCATCATCGCCAGCAGGTGGGCTAGGAAATTTTATTCTTTTCCTTGCAGCCCCAATTGCGGGAAAATATGAAAGAGGAGCTGTGGATGGGTTACGTTCGTCTTGAGTTGACAATGTTCTCACCAGCAGGTCTTTGCACTTCTGCAGACTTGTGTCTGCCAGAAAGAGAGATACAACATAGGCTTTAAACCTAGGATTGAGCACGGTGGCCAAAATGTAGTGCTCTGATTTCAACAGATTGACCACCCTTGAGTCCTGGCAAAGCAAATGAAGGGCTCCATCCACAGGTCCCACAAATTTAGCGGAATCGCCCCGTCTTAGCTCCTCCTCCAATTTCTCCATCTGCTTCTGCAAAAGCCTGATGAGGGGAATGACCTGACTCAAGCTGGCAGTGTCTGAACTGACTTCACGTGTGGCAAGTTCGAAGGGTTGGAGTACCTTGCACAACACGTAAGTCATTCTCCACTGCGCTTTCGTCAGATGCATTCCCCCTCCCTTGCCTATATCATAGGTGGATGTATATGCTTGAATGACCTTTTGCTTCTCCTCCATCCTCTGAAGCATATAGGGTGTTGAAATCCACCTCGTTACCACCTTTTTCTTCAGGTGATGGCAGGGCTGGTTCAGGAGTAATAGCTGGCGCTCCAATCTTCACCACCAAATGCATCTCCTGCTCACCCCTGTCATTTAAAAAAAAAAATTCTGCACCACCAATTTAATTGCATGAGCAAAACATGGGACGTGCTGGAATTTGCCCAGATGTAATGCATGCACAATATTGGTGACATAGTCAGATATCACAAATCCCCAGGAGAGTCTAAGTGAAGTAAGCCATTGTGCGATGATGTCCCTCAGCTTACATAAGAGGTTGGCAGTGGTGTGCCTCTTACGGAAACCGGTGATACACAGCATAGTTGGCATTTGTGAGGTGCTGCTGCTGGTGCCTCTGCTTTTGTTGCTGCTGAAGGCAATACATCTACACAGTGGGCTGTCACTGTCATGTAGACCTTAGTTTGCCCTGTTTCACTGGTCCACATGTCCATGGTTAAGTGGACAGTGGGTACAACTGCATTGTTCAGGACACTGAGGACACTTTTCTTAATGTTCCTGTATAGTGCGGGAATCACTTGCCTAGTGAAGTGGAATCTAGACAGGATTTGGTACCGGGGACACAGTACGTCCATCAACTGTCTAAATCCCACTGCATTAATTGCGGATACCGGATGAACGTCTAACACCAGCATATTTGTTATGGCCTCAGTAATCTGCTTTGCAACAGGGTAACAGCTGTTATATTTCACCTTCCTCACAAAGGACTGTTGGATAGTCAATTGCTTAGTTGAAGTAGTACAAGTAGTCTTCCAACTTCCTCTCTGGGATGACGATCGACTCCCTGCAGCAACAACAGCAGTGGCAGCAGCAGTAAGGATAGGAGAGGACTCATCAGTCATGCCAGTGACATGGCCTGCAGGACTACTTATGTTCTTGACTGAGCAGGAAATTGACGTTGAGGGAGTTGGTGGTGTGGATTGCAGGAGCTTCGGTTCAACAGGAAGAAGGGATTTAGGTGTCAGTGGACTGCTTACGCTATTACCCAATCTTGGCAATGACTTACGATGAATGCACTGCAGGTGACGTATAAGGGAGGATGTTCCTAGGTGGTTAACATCCTCACCCCTACTTATTATGGATTGACAAAGGCAACGCATGGCTTGACACCTGTTGTCCAGATTTATGGAGAAAAAATTCCTCACCGAAGAGGTGGTTTATTTGGTATTTTCCCAAGGCATGACAATGAGCTTTTTCTTCCCACTGGTGCCTTATTCAAATAAAACACATCACCATCAGAATCCTCATCATCAACTTCCTCCTCAGCGCCAGCTACACCAATATCCTCCTCATCCTGGTGTACTTCTACAATGACATCCTCAATCTCAATATCAGCAACTGGACTGGCGGTGCTCCTCCCAGCACTTGCAAGGGTCATGAAAATGGTGGTAGGAGCCTCCTCTTTCTATATATTCTTGGGAAGGTCAGGCCTAGACCTTGCAACCACGGACACACTTGGACTCTCCTTGGCAGTACGGATGGTGTAATGGTTAGCATTACTGCCTCACAGCACTGAGGTCATGGGTTCAATTCCCACCATGGCCCAACTGTGTGGAGTTTGTATATTCTCCCTGTACTTGCGTGGGTTTCCTCCGGGTACTCCGGTTTCCTCCCACAATCCCAAAATATACTGGTAGGTTAATTGGATCCCAACAAAATTAACCCTAGCATGAATGTGTGTGCGTGTACATGTGGTAGGGAATATAGATTGTAAGCTCCACTGGGGTAGGGACTGATGTGAATGGCCAAATATTCTCTGGAAAGCGCTGCGGAATATGTGTGCGCTATATAAATAACGTAATAAATAATAATAATAATATCTCTGAATACACAGTTGTTCTTTCCTGTGCTTTAACAAGCTTAATTTTTTTCGAGATGGAGGAGGGCTTCCATCCTCATAAGAAGCTGAATCACCAGTCATGAACATAGGCCAAGGCCTTAGCCTTTCCTTGCCACTTCATGTCGTGAATGACATATTGCCAATTTTACGTGTCTCATCAAATAATTTACTTCTTGGATTTTATGTGCCCTCTATGACATTGGGCATCGACCTTAGCAGAAGATGTTGATGGAATTGCATTGTCAATGTCATGACTGGTGGCAGCAGCAGCTTCAGCACTAGTACTAGGAACTGGAAGTGGTTCCTGATCTTCCACTATTTTTTCCTTCAAATTTTTGTTCTCCATTTCACAGGACAGCACCCCTTTATTATTCCAGCACACAGAACAGTGCCCCTTTATATTCACAGCACCCCTGTAATTTTACAGCATACAAGAAAGGACCAGAGTACTTTTATTTTAACAACAGTTCCCCTGTATTTTTACAGCATACAGTACAAGGCCAGAATCCCTTTATTTGAACAACACCCATATAATTTTACAGTATACAAGACAGGTCCAGTGTCATTTAATTTTAACAATAGCACCCCTGTATTTTTACAGTATACAGGACAAGGGCAGTGAACTTTTATTTTAACAAAAGCACCCCTGTATTTACAGCATACAGGACAGGTCCAGTGTACTTTTATTTTTACAACAGCACTACTGTATTTTTACAGCATACAAGAAAGGACAAGCAGCCCTGTGTTTGAACAGCACCCCTGTAATTTTACAGTATACAAGACAGGGCCAGTGATATTTAATTTTAACAATAGCACCCCTGCAATTTTACAGCATACAGGAAGGGGCCAGCACCTTTTAATTTGAACAACACCCCAGTAATTTTACAGTATAAAAGACACAACCAGTGTTATTTTATTTTAACAACAGCACCCCTGTATTCTTACAGCATACAGGACTGGGCCAGCACCCCTGTATTTGAACAACATCCCTGTAATTTTACAGTATACAAGACAGGACCAATGTAATTTTATTTTAACAACAGCACCCCTGTATTTGGGCCAGTGTACTTTTATTTTAACAACAGCACCCCTGTATTTTTACAGCATACAGAACAGGGCCAGTGTACTTTTATTTTAACAACAGCACCCCTTTATTGACAGCATACTGGACAGGGCTAATGCACTTTTATTTTAACAAAACACCCCTGTATTTTTACAGCATACAAGAAAGGGTCAGTGTAATTTTATTTTAACAACAGCACCCCTGTATTTGGGCCAGTGTACTTTTATTTTAACAACAGTACCCCTGTAATTACAGCATACAAGACAGGGCCAGTGTACATTTATTTTAAGAACACCCATGTATTATTTACAGCATACAGGGCTAGTGTACTTTTATTTTAACATCAGCAACCCAGTATTTTTAGAGCATATGGGACAGGGCTAGCACCCCTGTAATTGAACACCCCTGTAATTTTAGAGTATACAAGACAGGGCCAGTGTACATTTATTTTAACTGCACCCCTACATTTTTACACCAAACAAGACATGACCAGTGTACATTTATTTTCACTGCACCCCTTAATTTTTACAGCATACAAGACAGGGCCAGTGTACATTTATTTTCACTGCACCCCTGAAATTTTACAGCTTACAAGACAGGGCCAGTGTACACTTATTTTCACTGACCCCCTCCCCCGAACTTTTACAGCATACAAGACAGGGCCAGTGTATATTTATTTTCACTGCACCCCTTAATTTTTACAGCATACAAGTCAGAGCCAGCACCCCTGTATTTTCACAGCATACAGGAGGACAGTGCCCCTGTACAGCACAGTAACAGCCAGGACAGCAACAACCATGTACAGCTGCAGCACCCCTAACAGCACATGATACACCAGTGACAGCCAGGACAGCACCTCTAACAGCACAGTGATAGGACAGCACCCCCAAAAAGCACTTTTAGAGAGCACATGCTGACCCCATCTGATGCTACCACCCTCACTCTCCAAGTCTGGAGTGAAAATGGTGGCAACACGCAACTGTTTATATGGAATTCAAAACCCGCGAGAATCCGATAGTGGGATGATGACATTTTGCCTCGTTCTCGGATCTGAGTCTGGTGGGAAGTCCCGATCTGGACTTGGATTCGGGTTCAGAACGTGAAATGCGGGTGGTTCGGTTCTCTAAGAACCAAACCTGCTCATCTCTATTTAAAAGACAAATGGATGGAACAATTCACATGGGCCAAATATGCTCACAACAACCACTTCCAGGGCTGCCATCAAAAATGGTGGAGCCTGGGACTAACAAAATAGGCAGGACCCCCTAACTCGACCATGTGATATCATATATCAAAGAATTTAATTATTCTAAGTGTTGAGCTTTGCATACTCTTACAGATAGATCATCAAATACTTAAATGATAACACTCTCACTGCCTACACCTCAGCAGGAGATTATATGACTGTAGATGCAACATTTAAACTAAGTAAATGTGCAGTGAATTTAAATTCATATTCCATTTCCAATCAGTATGTTGCCTTCATACACAATTGGCATATTATACCCAACCACAATAGTAAAGGAATTGTCTATGCAGTATTCTCAGTCAAACAGTATGTGCTCCACAGAATGGGAGTTAAAAGACTAGGAAATATAGGAAGATTAAAGTGTTCTGTACTCTTCTCATGTAGTCTGGTTTTGTGCTATTTAACACTTCCTCACCCTCACCTGATTTGCTAGAATAAGAAGAGGGTGGCACAACTTCAAAACTTTATTTGCCTCCAACCCTCAATATTAACTCTGTACTTTAATGCATATAAAACACAGCTACTGTACTTAAGTTATTTTTAGAATTTGTGGTGAGATTTCTTATGTATATGCATGTAGCTTATTTTATTTTTTAATATTATGTATGATTTGAACTGTGTATTAGATATTGAATTAAAGTAAGTCTTTATTACTGTGTGGACAATAAGCTTACTAAGTAAACATGGGACTATAGCTATTATAAAATTTATAAATTCATTTTTAACATTTACTCAGCAGATTTGCTGCGCACTATTATTAATTAAAAAACAAAAAAGATTTATATGCATAACTCAATGTACTGTACTTTGTGAGCGATAGAGGTTGATTAAAATGTTAAATTTGCATTAGCGATCTTATTTCTTATATTAATTTTGAAGCTTATTAGGGATTTATTATGATGCTCCAGAACAGTTACACATAAAAATGAGTAGGCACTTAATGATATTAGATTCAAATAAGTAAACTACCTTTTAGTACAAAAATACAAACATGTATTGTATTTGGTCTAAAATAAACATGGAACTACCAAGGCCAGTATGAGAAATTTACATAAGAAAAATATGATAACAGTACTCATATTACACTCCAAACAGTTGGCAATCTGATTTTGAGATGACCATATCTATGGTCAATTTGACCACCTCATGAATATTTAGTATCACACAAACAGTAGAACAGCAGGTGCTGGTTCCAGGGTCCAACAGGTCATTGCGTATCTGTCAGTGATCTAGCCTGTCATGCAAGTCCTCCTTAGTTTGATGAGATGCTAGCACTCCCCCTGGTTCCTCCATGTAAGGATTGGCTCTTGCTGGCCTTCATCTGCTCCAGGCAGCTACCAGTCAATACCGATCATTCTAATGTCAGCTCCTGTCTGCAGTGCCTCATTCTCCATGCCTGATACCTCAAGAAGACTTCTAAATCCACCATGCTCCATACCACTCTTATGAAATGATAACTTGGAGGGCCATGATCTGTCAGCTCCCAGCCATGAAGTCCAGTCTGCTTTGCGTGGTTAACGGTGAAAATCGCATTCCGAAATTCTAGCAACAAATCAGAGTAGATTATTATTATTATTATTATTAGCATCCTTTATTTTATGGCGCAACAAGGAATCCACAGCACACATTACACAGTACATAATCAAATGAGCAAACAAGAAAACAGCACTTGCAGTTCAAGACAATATACAGTAGGATAGGTATAGAAAACCAGGGGTTAGGTGCCATCAAAGGGAGTATGGAGTATAAGATAGTGTAAGTAAGAAAAGGAAAGGCACATCAGGAAAGAAGGCCCTGCTCTTGCGAGCTTACAATCTAAAAGGTGAAGGGCTGACAGACCGGGATGACTCAGAAGGGGTAGACAGTGAGCATTGACAAGATTATCAATGTAGTCATTCATGTCCTCACACACACTTAGTTCAGTCTCATACAAAGTGCATCTGTGATTTATTTTTCACATAAGAAACTTATCTTCTTAAACTGTTTGCGGGTTACCAACATGTCCTTTGTGGACACCTTCTCATACTTGCTGTTCCACAGCTAAACCAATTGTTCTAATGGTTCTATCCACCTATCCAGGATTAAGGTTGCCTCCTGTATCAATTGTGACCTTCCATAGTTTTTCACACTAGTTTAAATCACCTTTCAATTTTATGAGGCTTCAATACAAAATTGTAATCTTATTGATCTTGCCCTTCATAATCTCAGTCCTGGGCCCATAACCAATTTGCATTTACACATACAGTACAGTATTTATAAGGAAGAGTTTGTCTGCATACCACCTATGCTGCCCCATACATTCCTGCCTGTATCCACTATGCAGTATGTACATTGTGTACGTGATGCACTTACCTGCTGCATTAATTCTATGTCCTCCTGCAAACCCGTTCTACCTGGTTAATAGACCAAAGACCTATTTAAGATATTTATTGGGTGCACTGCCCTCCATCACACACCACCATCTCCGTGGCTGGGCAGTCCCATGTTGCCCATGGTCAGATGAACTCTGCTTCACCAACTGCACGCCTCAGCTCAGTTAGCTGAATCCCTCTACCAATGTCTGATCAGCAAGGAGAATAAAATGACTCCTATGAGCCACAGAAAATCACCCAGAACAATGTTCGCTGCCTCAGCTGCTTCTAGGATCCAGACTTCTGTGCTAAGTCTTACTGTTTTCAGTAGCACTTATTCCTTTCTCCAGTGATTTGCAGGTTCCAACCTGTCCTTGGTATTCACTAGTGATTCCAGTTCTGTATGCTCAGGCTTACCATACTATCTCTTTAAACAAGGACACTCATGAATTACATAGGCTCTGTAGCTGGCTTAATTCAAGCCTATATTTTACCAGGTTTAATTTAGCCATGGAACCTGAGTAATTCATGAGTGTCCCTGTTTAAAGGGATAGTACAGATGGGTCCTCCGTTATCTTGGCAGTTTTTCCACCTAAACGAAAGTTTAGTCATACCTAGGCGATAGCTTAGGTTGCTGAGTTTAATCACGGAAAGGTGCGTTGAGGCACGAGTACATACTCAGCATGCAATACACATCTCCACTACTGAGTGGCTAATGCTCCACTAATCCAGTACTTTAGATTGAATAGCAGCGGATTGATCTACAGTACAAGCTCTGGCAAATGGTCAGTGAGGACAGTAATGTTAATATACAGTCCTGTACTGCATACTGTACACACAGATGGTGACCAATGGTCAGACGGAGACAGTAAAAAAAAAGTTTATACAGATGCAAACAAACGTATTAAAACACTTGTCAATTTCCGTGCTACTGTATGTGAGCGTCCAAGTCCCATAGACAAAGCAATAGAGTAAAAATTAAAATAGTGAATGCAGATGCAACTAATGTGTGAAAGGAATAATGTAGTTCATTGACTTTAAAGTATGTACAGTGCACTAAATACTGTGTTTTGAAATATGAGCGTCCAAGTCTCCTAATGGCATAAACGAACACCAATGGTAACTTTTACACATGAACTTGTGTATCTTCCATGCAGCGATGTGGGCAAATGGTGAAGGCTTCCACCTCCCACGCTTAGAGTCCCAGGTTCGATTCCCAAAATGCCAATATATTTTTCCCCCTTGACATTCACTTTATTATTATTTTTTCTTCTTTGTAATCTATTGTAATACATTAAATACAAGTGTGCACACAGGTTTCACATAAATCAGGGTAAATCTGCAGGATTGACTCATTCCACTATCTAAAATACACAGTGGCAATAAGGACCTGTAGACATACCAATTAATATACATTTGTGTATTCTGATGCAACTAACTGTTTGAACAACACAGTTCTGTAGATCATCGGCGTTAGAGAATCTGTGTTGTACTTTATGAGAAGGGATCACAGCTACTGTACCATTTGCACATCTATCAAAGTGACTGCATTTCTCTATATAATCTTCATATACAGTACAATATTGTGTTGTACATTTATTGTAACCTGACCTCCCTCCCTGTCTACTGTATGAACTGTGCAGGCTCCCAGGGGGGAAGGGAGAAGTGAGATGGGGGTAGGGGTTGGCGGTGGCTTAATACTGTGTTTTGAATTATGAGCATCCAAGTCCCCGAACGGCATAAACGAACACCAGTGGGAAGGAATCACTGCTTGCAGTATGTTTACACATGAACATGTGTATCTTCCATGCAGCGACATGGGCACGTGGTGAAGGCTTCCATGTCCCATGCTTGAATTCACGGGTTTGATTCCCAAAGTGCCAATGTATTTTTTTTCCCTGACATTCACTTTTTTTTTCTTTGTAATCCATTGTAATACATTCAATAGAAGTGTGCACACAGGTTTCACATAAATCAGGGTAAATCCGCAGGAGCAACTCATTACACTATCTAAAATACACATTGGCAATGAGGACCCATAGACATACCAATTAATATAAATTAAAGTATTGTGACGCAACTAACTGTTCGTGCAACACAGTACTGTAGATCATCGGCGTTAGAGAATATGTGTTGTACTTTATGAGAAGGGATCACTGCTACTGTACCATTTGCACATCTATCAAAGCAACTGCAGTTCTCTATCTGATTTTCATATACAGTACAGTATTATGTTGTACATTTATTGTATTTAACACAATATTTGAAGTGCCTGTGTTAGTACAGAACCTGTAGTTATAAAATTGATAATGCAAATATAAATGTAAATAATGAACCTTATATATCTGAATTCCGACGTTCGCCTTCTATAAAGGGGCTGTGTTTTGTCCCCTAATAATGGTCAATGCTAAAGAAAAAAAGATTTATAATGGCACTCATGGAATCAGACATACAATTTATAAAACATGTCCTTGGAGCCAATGAGTATAAAACTATACATTTATTTTACATGCAACTTTATACACATACAAATTCCTATGCATAGGAAATAGACATAAAAATAATCAATTCACTATAAGAACAAGATGGTATCAAGCCGGTAGATTGTAAGAATTCTTGTATGTATCGTATTTAAAGGCCAATAATTGAAACTCTGGGTGACTTAAAATCCAATATTACTATTGTGGTACCTATTCGCAAGGCACTGGAATAAAATGACAGTCAAAGGATTACTAAAGTTCATATAATATGCGCCGCCAGAGATTCCATACTAAATACAATGCAGCAAGCAGCCCAGTGTTACAATGAATCAGAGTTTACTTTGTAACAAGTGCAGCATGAGCAGGTTTAATTACCCCCAGTCCAGAGTGTCCTTGGGTTGTGAAACTCACGGGGATGATAACACAACCCGAGGATGCTCGGGACCGTGGTTCCAAGGATATGTTTTATAAACTGTATGTCTGATTCCATGAGCACCACTATAAATCTTTTTTTCTTTAGCATTGTACATTTATTGTAACCTGACCTCCCTCCCTGTTTACTGTATGAACTGTGCAGGCTCCCAGTAGGGAAAGGGGAAGTGGAAAGGGGAAGTGGGATGGGGGTAGAGGGAGGTGGTGGCTAAATACTGTGTTATGCGATATGAGCATCCAAGTCCCTTAACGGCATAAGCAAACACCAATGGGAAGGAATCGTTGTTTTTGCAGTACTTTTCCACATGAGCTTGTATATCTTTATTCTTGTGGGTGACCCCAATTAACTTTGTGGTTAGCCACAGACCACAAAATTCCCATCATAGGCTATAATGGAGCTGTGCGCAGCTCCATTCTAGCCGGTGCGCCTGCCTGATTGACAGGCCAGGAGCGCACAGCCAATCAGGAGAGCACTATGACATAGGGCTCCTTGATTGGCTGCTGGGATCTCTAGTGACAGCAGTCACAGGGGTCCCGGCATTTGGGAAAATGGGTTCCAGGTGTAAACATGGAACCCCTGTAGTTCGTTGGTTCGGACTTTCGGTTTATTATTTTTTTAACCATGTGGATTATTTCAGAAGTGTAGAGGACCGATCATCACTGGACAAGTATTTTGTTTTTTTTCCACAGGTACCCCTTTTGGATTCTACTGGACAAGGGAACGTGATTAACCGTGTGGGATGTAGGTAAATATGTATGAGTGTGTAAGTGTGCATGTGTGTCTATTAAAGTTTTACTGTCACGGTGTGTGTGTATTGTTTTTATTTGGGCATTTCTTTTGTTGTAGAACTACAGGTACCAGCGGGTACATTATTTCCCTGCGTGATGGTACTTGTGGTTCTCCAAGTACCAGAAAGTGGGGGGGCTTGCTGGGACGTGTAGTTCCACAACAAATGGCAATATTCTTTTTTTTACACTTTGAAAGGCTATCAGCCCCCCATCCACCACCAGTATAAAAGTGTCGCCCAGCTGTGGCATTATCTCTCTGGCTAGTGGAGCCCGGTGCTGGTTTTAAAAATTCGGGGGACACCTACATCTTTTGTCCCCCGTATTTTCGGAACAAGGACTGGACAAGGAGCTCGGTGCTGGTTGTCTAAATACGGGTAACCCATGCATGTTTACCCCTGTATTTTAACAACCAGGACTGGCTCAAAGAGCCCGAGGCTCTTTATGCTTATTTTTTGGGGTGGATTTTTAACTATTTTTATACTGTACACAATGAAGCCCTGCACAGATCACACTGATCCGGACAGTCTTCATTGTGTTAAGTCCGGCAGTGTTTTACTGTTCTCTCCAATAAAACACTGCCGGCACTATGAATTACTTTGACATTGGTGAACTCAAATTTACAAAACATGGTAGTTTAGTAAATTACTGTGTTTTGTTTCAAAAAGTTGCATTTGTACACTGCGGATGTCTCGGCTGAAATCGGCAAAAATATGAATCTTAGTAAATATACCCCTTAGGGAGGAGCTTTTATCTCTCCCCATTATACTTATAAAGATAACACTTGCCGCTGTAACCATTACAGCAGAGTATGTTACAAGCTGTACGTGCTATTTAGTACTCAAATAGAAAATACTGTACAGAGAAACTAAGCACAGTGATTTGGCATCCAGGAACTTAGGGAGGAGCTTTTATCTCTCCCCATTATACTTAGAAAGATATCACTTGCCGCTGTAGCCTTTACAGCAGAGTACGTTAAAAGCTGTTTGTGCTATTTAGTACTCAAATACAAAATACTGTACAGATACGCTAAGCACAGTGATTTGGCATCCAGAAACTTAGGAAGGGGCTTTTCTCTCTCCCCATTATACTTAGAAGGATATCACTTGCCGCTGTATTTTACAAGCTGTTCATGCTATTTAGTACTCAAATACAAAATACTGTACAGAGATGCTAAGCACAGTGATTTGGCATCCAGGAATTTATGGAGGAGCTTTTATCTCTCCCCATTATACTTAATACTATGGGATTTGGACACTCACTTATCCCTAACATCAATAGACCATACTGTACCTGTAACATGTTAGTTTGCATCTGTATATGCTGTACTATTTGTGTCTGTACTGTATATACAGTTATACAGGTATACTGTATGACATACTGTAGCATATTGTAGCATACTGAGATGCACCAGTAAAGAAGTTCTTACGCTGTAGTTCAGTATTGTATTTTAATGGAGACCACACGCATGCGCATTGGTGATTTTAAAAAGCTACATCTGGTGTATGATTGCAGGAATTACACTCAAAGGTAACGCCAAACACTCTGTACGCCTCCCTATGACTAGGTGCACCTCCTTGTGCCCAGGCATGCTGCGTATGCCTGATTGCGACTAACGCCTCAGCAAGCCAAGAAAACGGAGGCTCCATCTGTATGGTAAGCCTATGTATGCTTCAAGCAGTCTGTATCCTACCTAGCAATTCTGAACTCAATGTATTTTGCTGGCTTGCTGCTTTATGAAGTTTATTCTGTCCAGTTCCAGTCTGGTCAGTGCAAGTCTGACTCCTGTTCCAGTGCCTACCGGTTCCAGTCCAGAGGAGGAGGAGATGAAGGAGGAGATGTTGCCATGTCAAGTGCCGCTTGAGCTGACAATTTGTTCACCAACAGCTCTTTGCACCTCTTTAGACTTGTGTCCATCATAAAGAAAGATACAATGTACAACTTAAACCTAGGATCAAGTATGGTTGCCAAAATATAGTAATCTGAATCAAAAGATTGATGACCCTTGGATTTTCATGGAGCAAATGAAGGGCATGATCTACAAGTCTGACTTGCTTAGCGGAATTGCTTAATTTCAGCTCCTCCTTCAGTTTCTTTAGCTAGTTTTTTAAGGGTCTAATAAGAGGAATAACATGATTCAAACTGGCAGCGTCTGAACTAACGTCATCCGTGGCAACATCAAAGGGTTTGAGAACTTTGCACAATATGGAAAGTATTCTCTACTGCACTTGGGTGAGCTACATTCTCCCTCCTTTCCCTATGTGATAGGTCATTGTGTAGCCTTGGATGGCCTTTTGCTCCTCCTCCATCCGCTGAAGCATATAAATGGTAGAATTACACCTAATTACTACCTCTTGTTTCAGCTGCTGTCAGGGCAAATACAACAGTATTGGCAAGTGCGGCAATCCACATGCACTTGCTGAATTTTCAAAAATGTCTCAAAAATTTTCAGGCTACAGTTAGCATCTCCTGCATGCCCCTGTCAGTTTTAAAGAAACATTTTGCATTACCAAATAATTGTATGTTTTCGAATTCACCCATAATATGTAACTCATAATATGTAATGTTTTCACAATATTGGTGGCATTGTCCAAACCACAAATCCCCAGGAGAGTCCAAGCAGGGCAAGGCATTTTGCATTGATTTCCCTGAGATTTGCAAAGAGTTTGTTAGTGGTATGCCTATTAGTGAAACCAGTGATACACACAGTAGCCTGCATCTGAATGAGCTGGCATTTGCTAGATGCTGCTGCTGCTGTTGGTGTTGTTGAAGGCAACACACCTACCCAGTGATCTGTCACTGTCAGGTAATCTTACATTTGCCCTGTTAGCTTAATGTTCTGGTACATACTAGACATTGCTTTTCTAGTGAAGTAGAATCTAGATAGGATTTGGTAGTGGGGATACAGGACCTTAATTAACTGTCTATAAACCCCACTGTATTAATAGCAGATACTGGACATCTAATACCAACATAGCTGCTAGGGCATCAGTAATCTGCTGTGTAGCTGGATGACTGCTGTCATACTTGCTCCCCCTTGCAAAGAATTGTTTAACAGTCATTTGTTCTTTAAACTACTACAAGTAGTCTTCCTGGTCCCCTTCTGAGATTAAGAGTCACTTACAGCAGCAGCAGCAATAGGCATAGCATCCTTCTGAGGAAGCCCGGATAGGAGAGGAGTTGGTCATGCTTATGAAGTTGGATGCAGGACTACTTCCGATTATGATTGATGATATTGACAATGAAGGTGTTGGTGGTTGAGATTGCAGGTGCTTGGATCTAACAGAGAGAAGGGAGCTAGGTAATGCTGGACTGATGTTACCTTTTTGCCAAAGTTCTAAATATTTAAAAAAACTTTTGATGAATGCGCTAAAAGTAACGTAACAGTGAGGAGGTTCCTAGGGGTCTGGGACTCCATGTCGACAACAAAAAGGTCGACACACCTTAGGTCGATGCCAATTGGTCGACACACCTTAGGTCGACATGGACAAAATGTCGACAGGAACAAGGTCGACATGGGAAAAGGTCGACACGATTTTTTTCAGTTTTTTTGGTGTCCTTTTCTTTGTAGAGTGAACGGGAACCCCAATTAGTGCACCGCGTCCCCTCGCATGGCTCGTTTCGCTCGCCATGCTTCGGGCATGGTGCCTTCGCTCCACTCCGCTTCGCTCGGCACAGATTACCGTTCCAATCGTAGTCCACGTGGATCATTAAGTATGAAAAAGTTCCAAAAAAGGAAAAAATTGTGAAAAACTCATGTCGACCTTTTTCCATGTCGACCTTGTTCCTGTCGACCGTTTGTCCATGTCGACCTTTTGTCCATGTCGACCTAAGTTGTGTCGACCTTTTTGTTGTTGACCTGGAGTCCGGATACCGTTCCTAGATGGTTAAGATCCTACCTCTTCTTTCTATGGCTTTACAAAGGGTACAGATGGCTTGATAGTTGTTGTCTGGATTTGGGTAGAAATAGTTTCTCACAGATGAGGTGGATTTTTTTTTTCTTTTGCCCATGCATGACAAAAGGCTTTTTTATATAATCAGCAACAACTGTTTCCACTGGTGCCTTATTTACACAAACAATATCCACAGCAACATCCTTATTAGCACCAGCTACACAAATATACTACTCATCCTGGTGCACTGCCACAGAAGCATCTTCAATTTCTATGTCAGCATGTTGACTTGTGGTGCTCATCCCCACATTTTCAGAGGATGCACAAATGGTGGAAGGAGCCTTTTCTTTGAATACAGTATTGGAAAGGTCAGGATCACACATGACACCTGTGGACACACTAATACTTTCCTCAAGGATTTGTGATGTTTCTGAACACACAGTTGGTTACTCTACCTTAACGAGCTTCATCTTAGTGACAGCTAGAGAGAGGGGCTTACATCATCATAAGAGGCATAATCACCAGTCATAAATAAATAAATTAATAGTCATAAGTCCTATACGTACACAGCAGTCTCTTTACCGACATAGCACCCTTTTAGGTGCAACAAAGCATACATGACCACCTGGAGTGTCAAAATATGTGTATGCTACACTGAGGTCTGACTGGCAGTGTCACATAAAAACAATAGTATAGTACACTGGGGCATAGCAGAAAAATAAATATATATATATATATATATATATGTATTTTTTTCCAATTCCATTTGTGACTTTTTTTTAATACTGGGATTGCACCCCTAGTTTATAAATGCATTCCATGCTAAATTAGGCCCTGCACATGTTATATATGCCCCTCCTGCAGTGCACATTGTTTTGCCCATTAAAGGAAAAGGTTGTTTTGCAATCACAAAGTATGGTTTAAAGGTTGCGCTGGCTGCTTTTGCAATCAACCTTGAATTAGGCCCTTTGTACTGTATGTAAGACATTTACTGTTGTATTTTGGTTGTTTTGTTAATCAATATATTTTGTTCAGTTTAAGTTAAAGCATTCATCGCATACATTACCAGGATACAGTAGCATTAAGAGATTTAAGCGTTACGAAGTACTTTCATTGAAGACACGGGTGTCACTGATACTTCAGCATGGTATTGTCTCCTTTTGGTTCTGTATTTCTTAGATTTCTTGTAAAGCAAGAAGAAAATACTGAAGAAAGTTGAAAGAGCAGCTAAGGTTAAACTCAAAAGGCTTCTTTTCTCTCAGTCTATATTTTCCAAGTAAAAAATAAAATTAAACAGAAAGTAAACTAAGACAATGAACTATAAAACTCACAAGGCAATGAAGTCACTTAACAGGGAGCTACCAAACTGGGTATATGAAATGTTCAGTCTACAGTATATCAATGCCATAAACAAAACTGCTATATCTACAGTAATGTTTATAATGCCATACTTGCCAACTTCTCAAATTTCCTCTTCGGGAGATGTACGGAGAGGAGAAGCAGGTGAGCGGCGACGGGATATGGCTAATAGCGTAATTAGGCCACACCTATTAAGATAAGATCATATTTCCATAGGGGCAGGGCCAAAATGCATTGATTAGCATATAATCCCATCATTAGGCCCCATCTCCTCAGCCAGGATTGCGTCTTCTCTGTACTTATCTCCCCATTCTGCCCACTTCTCTGGGAAGTAGGCAAAATGCAGGAGGGTTGCCTACTCTTCCGGGGCTGTGTGGGGCTATTTTAAAAACAGTATGCCTACAGCAGGATCTGGGAGGGTAGGCACGTATGTATAATACACACTATTCATCTACAAGGCTAATCAAGTTTA
This sequence comes from Pseudophryne corroboree, assembly GCF_028390025.1. Taxonomy (NCBI): domain Eukaryota; kingdom Metazoa; phylum Chordata; class Amphibia; order Anura; family Myobatrachidae; genus Pseudophryne; species Pseudophryne corroboree. Next base: position 771,097,483 of record NC_086444.1, on the reverse strand, counting down.
GATGTACTACACTATTGCCTATTCTTTTGTTTCCATGCCTTGACCTATGGGAGGACTTATATATGGAAAGCACAAACTGATTGCTCAGAAGGAGTATGCTTTCTGAGAGAGAATGCTCTCAATACAAGGAAAGTTGTTGTGCTGTTATACCTAGTACTTACACTTTTACAGTTTACATGAATCCACTGTTCATATATTTATATGTTGTTAATTTTAGAAATGTGGTGAAAAATGTCTTGGCATTGTGTTGAGTTAGAACAGCTTATGCACCTCTCACATCATATAAATGTAATGGCCAGTGAGAGGCGGGAACCAGTGAGTTCCCAGTGTGTCTGCCTTCTGTTTTAAAGATGCAGTAATTTAAAAGGCAAATCCAGGTTGATTTTCCCTTTTAAATAATTGTCCTTTAAAACATCTCATCAGGAACTCACTGATGTCTGCATCTACAATCTATTACATTTTGTCAGCTTTCGGAGTCTTACCTCCGATTCTGGTCCCTGCAGCCTTCCTGTTAGCTGGCTGGTGGGGCTGCGGCAGTGAGATCCTCCAGTGTGGCTGCTGGCCATCTGGCTGCCCATTCTAATGCCTGACCGGTCAGGCGTTAGAATGGGCATCTCCTCTGTGGGAGACAGCGGATACCATTCTTTCAAATTACTCCAAATTTGTATCAACTTTCCGAAAGATTTTTGACGAACCGGGCCTGCGTTCTTCAGCTTCTTTGGAGATTCTGTGTTTGCAACAGGGAACTCGAACGGTCAGTCAATACATAATCCAGTTTTATACCCTCTCTTCCGAACTTGGTTGGAACGAAGAAGCTCTCATAGCAGCTTTCTGGAATGGTCTTTCAGCCAAGATTAAGTATGATCTAGCCACCCTAGACATTTCAGGCAAGTTGGACAAACTAATCTCTCTGTGCAACAACCTGGATCTGAGGTATATAGAGCGTTTCAAGGTTTCAAAAGGAAAAAGAAAGACTCTGTGTTGGGGCACTCTTTAAAATAAAACTTAACTTTTAATTAGTATGCGTTAAAATTTGAAATACACAAACAGACACACACATAATACACTGAGGGAGGTTATGGGTTAAACCTTCCTCATATGATATCACGAATCTATAACCCAAATTGGGAAGACAAATTACAGATTCTAAAATATCAAAAACTAGGAGTAATACATTCTCCAAGCATTTTAGGTGTTAGTGGCACCAAGGTGAAAATATCACAAATTCAAGATTCCAAATAACTGAAGATTCAAATATGTAACACAGTGGCATGTAATATAGAAAATAGAACTAAAATTTAGTCAATTTTAGAATGTCAACTGTGATAGTATCTCCTGGTAAAGATTAATTGGTCATTTAAAGAGCTAGGACCATCATATTAAGTAAGTTGTATACTGATCTCTGTCAAATAGCTTGTCATAAGGATAGAAAGATGAATGAAGGGGGTGGGGGTCAAATGTTGCTCCACCACTTCTGCTGTTCACTGAGATTCAGGAGTGTTATATTGCTGCACTCAATATTCCCTAGTGGTCTCCCTTCTAGGTACTAATGGGGCTCTACAATGACTCTGGGTGCACCACCAACTAAACTAATTCCTTGGATACCTAGCTCAGGCATCTTCTATGTACATGCACTGTTGGTTTACAAGGGACAAACTTTACAAGAGCCCATTATGAAGATTATCCAAATAGTCCTGTGCGGCACCAAATTGAACCTTTTCTGTATATAGAGCGTTGTCTGGAAAGATCAAAGTCGGACTGTCCGAGACCTTGGGTTGCTCCTCTTCCTAGACCATCTTCTTTATCCACAGAGAAACCCATGCAGGTTAACCGGTCCCATCTCACTGATGAAGAACGACAAAGGCGGAGATGAGGAAACCTCTGTATGTATTGTGGAGCGGCTGATCACTTTGACAAGTCCTGCAGTCATTGGCCGGGAAACTCCCGCTCCTAACTTATGCAGGAGAGGTTAAGTTAGGAGTCTCCTCGGAATTACCTTTCAGAAAAGAATCTGTGCTTACCACTTGTCTAGAGCTCCCCTCTACTTCTCTTTTTGTGTCTGCACTACTCAACTCTGGAGCAGCTGAGAGTTTTATCACCTTGGCACTAGTCAAGTGAACCGGAATTCAGACGGTGAAGTTGGATCTTCCTATTTCAATCACTGCAGTTGATGGAAGTTACATCCCCGAAGAAATTATTACTCACCACACTGTTACTCTCAAATTAAAGATTGGAGCTCTTCTATCAGAAAACATCTCTTTCCTAGAAATTCCTAAAGCCTCTCAAGAATTAATTCTCGGATTCCCTTGGCTACAAAGACATAATCCCTGCATTGATTGTCAGACTATGAATGTGCTCGCTTGGGGTGAGTCTTGCTTCCATGAGTGCTTGGCATCTATGAAATCTCTTTGTAATTTGAATACTGCTGAACTCCTGGTAGTCTATCAGGTCTATCAAGATGTCTTTAGCAAACAGGGAGCTGACATTCTGCCTCCCCTTCGTAGTTAGGACTGTCCCATTGATTTGATTCCTGGCAAGACTCCTCCAAGAGGTGGAATATACCCGTTATTTTCCAGAGATCCAGGCCATGTCAGACTACATTTCAGAAAACTCCAGTACAGGTTTTATATGCCCCTCTTCCTCCCCGGCCAGGGTAGGTTTCTTTTTTGTGAAAAAGAAGGATAGGGGTCTGCGGCCATGCATTGACTATAGTGTGTTAAATGAGATCACTGTGAAGAACAGATATCCCCTGCCCCTGATTCCTGAGTTATTTGATCGTGTGAAAGAGGCCACTGTTTCACTAAGCTGGACCATCCGTTCTGGAGACGAATGGAAAACCACCTTTAACACCCGGGACAGGCATTACGAGTATCTAGTGATGCCCTTCGGTCTCTGCAACACCACGACGGTCTTCCAGAACTTTGTGAATGAGATATTCAAAGGTCCTCTTTACAGTTGTCTAGTGGTATACTTGGACGATATTCTCATTTTTTTAAAGATTTGATGGTCCATTGTGAGCAAGTAAAAGAGGTCTTAAGCCATTTTAGGAAGAATTGTTTTTTTTACAAGTTAGAAAAGTGCACCTTCGATGTACTCTCCATCGCTTTTCTTGGTTATGTCATCTCCGGACAGGAGCTATAAATGGATTCAACCAAGGTCCAAGTGATTCATGATTGGACTGTTTCTACCACTCTAAAAGGGATCCAATGATTTCATGGCTTTGCCAACTTTTACAGAAAATTTATCAGGAATTACTCCACTATTATCTCCCCAATTACCATGTTAACCAGGAAAGGGGCCAATCCTTCAATTTGGCCACTGGAGGCTCTGAAAGCCTCCACGTACTTAAGAGGCCTCCATGTCTACTCCAATTCTTTGCCAACCTGATCTCAATCACCTCAGGTGGAAGTAGATGCTTCTTTGGTGGGAGTTGAGGCAATTCTTTTTCAGCTTCTTGAAGATAAGAAAAGTGCATATTTTTCCTGAAGATTCTCCCAAGCAGAGTAAAATTATCCTATTGGTGAACAAGTACTGTTGCCCATAAAATTAGCTTTTGAAGAGTGGCGATATATATAAGAGGGAGCTCAACACCCTATCACTGTTATCACGGATCACAAAAATCATCTGTACCTCCAGACAGCTCATTGTTTAAACCCACAGCAAGCCAGGTGGGCTCTCTTTTCTCGGTTCTCCTTCAAACTCTCTTACTGCCCAGGAACCTTAAATCAAAGAGCAGATGCACTTTCTCTTTCTTTTCAAATGGATGATTCACTCGACTCTTCTAAAAAAAACAAATAATTCTGAATCCGGCTTCATTTGCTTCAACTCATACTGTTCCTTTTCCTCCTCCAGGGAGAACTTTTATAGCACCAAAATTTAGCAGGAAATTGCTTATGTCGGCTCATTCTTTGCCTTTTGTGGGTCATGTCAGTGGTCTTAAGACTCTCAAGTTCATTCATTGATTCTACTGGTGGCCTCATCTTAAAACGGATGTCTTAGAATCTGTAACAGCCTGTTCCAAGTGTGCTCAATATAAAAGTTCATGAACATCTCCTTCTGGTCTTCTTCATCCACTTCCAATACCTCAAAAGCCTTGGACTCACATCTCTATGGATTTCATAACCGATTTGCCAGTCTCCAGAAGGCACAACACCATTTGGGTCATTGTGGACCAATTTTTGAAAATGGTTCACTTCATACCCCTCACCGGTCTTCACTCTGCTCCTCAGCTATCCAAACTGTTTTTCTCAGAGATTTTCCATTTGTATGGTCTCCCACAGGAAATAATTTCTGATCGGGGTCCTCAATTCATGGCCACATTCTGGAAAGCTCTCAGCTCTTTCTAGGAATCAAGTTGAACTTCTCTTCAGCCAATCATCCCCTAGACTGATGGACAGACTGAAAGAGTCAACCAAGATCTGTAAACTTTCTATAATGGATGTTTATGTCCCCTGCTCAGGGTGACTGGATGGATTACCTCCCATTTGCTGAGTTTGCACACAATAACCTATATCATTCTTCTACCAATTTCACTCCTTTCTTAATTAACTATGGTTTTCATCCACGAGTTCTCTCCCTGCTCTTGAGGTTCCTGCTGCTGAATCCGCTCTTTGTCAGTTCACTAAGATTTAGAGACAAATTCATAAGGCGCTACTTAAGACTTCCCAGAAATATTAGACCCATGCTGATCGGAAATGGAGGGCTGTTCCTAGTCTCAAATTGGGAGATCATGTTTGGATATCCACCAGAAACCTCAGACTCAAAGTTCCTACCAAAAAGTCTGCTCAAAGATTTATCGGTCCGTATCCTATTGACAGAGTTTTGAATCCTGTTTCTTACAAAGTGAAACTGCCTCCCTATTTGAAAATTCCCAATGCCTTTCACATTTCTCTGCTAAAGCCTCTTGTACTAAATCATTTTCAGGCCGCTTTCCCTAAACCTCCCAAGGTTCAAGCTGCTCAAAATTAGGAATTCGGAGTTCATAAGATTCTTGACTCCTGCAAGAGGTATGGTCGTCTCCAGTATCTCATAGATTGGAAAGGATATGGGCCCTCATTCCGAGTTGTTCGCTCGGTAATTTTCTTCGCATCGCAGCGTTTTTCCGCTAATTGCGCATGCGCAATGTTCGCACTGCGACTGCGCCAAGTAAATTTGCTAAGAAGTTTGGTATTTTACTCAAGGCATTACAAGGTTTTTTCTTCGTTCTGGTGATCGGAGTGTGATTGACAGGAAGTGGGTGTTTCTGGGCGGAAACTTGCCATTTTATGGGAGTGTGTGAAAAAACGCTACAGTTTCTGGGAAAAACGTGGGAGTGGCTGGAGAAACGGGGGAGTGTCTGGGCGAACGCTGGGTGTGTTTGTGACATCAAACCAGGAACGACAAGCACTAAACTGATCGCACTGGAAGAGTAAGTCTCGAGCTACTCAGAAACTGCACAAATAAATCTTTTCGCAATATTGCGAATCTTTCGTTCGCAATTTTGCTAAGCTAAGATTCACTCCCAGTAGGCGGCGGCTTAGCGTGTGCAATGCTGCTAAAAGCAGCTTGCGAGCGAACAACTCGGAATGAGGGCCATGGTCTGGAGGAAAGATTTGGGTGGCTGCAGAGGATGTTCATGCTCCAAGACTGATTCAAGCCTTTCATGCCAAGAATCCCACAAAGCAGCGTGGGTGTTCGGAGACCACCATAAAAAGGGGGTTACTGTCAGCATTCGGAGACTTACCTTCAGTTTTGATCCCTGCGGCCTTCCTGCTAGCTGGCTGGTGTGGCTGCGGCAGATAGGAGCTGCGGCAGTGAGGTCCTCTGGTGTGGCTGCCGGGTATCTGGAAGCAATGGTCCAGGTCCTGAGGAGCAGAGCATGGCAGCCGGAGGTGTCTGCTTCTAAGTGTCCTGTTGCTGGAGTGCGGCATCTGGGAGGCTGAGGCCAGAGGTAGTGGCTGTGTGCTGGTTCCACATGTGTCCTCTGTGCAGGGAGCCGCCATGTTGGAGACCAAGCCAAGCCAATAGGTATCCCAGTTCGTGGCCAGCCAATCCAGTGCTGTTTTCCCTTATAAAAAGGGGTTGATGCTTAGCTATGGTGCCAGTGCTTCAAGTTAACTTGCTGCTGTAAGGTGCTCAAGCTCTGTGCTCCCAGGTTAACCCCTGGTATCCTGGTTCTGTGGAGGCCGCCCGGTGGTCAGTTCTGTTATTGTAGTTCTTTGCTTCCAGTCCACCAGCCCTTGTGGTTTAACTGTTGGGTCCTCTATCTGGTAGAGGGTCTCCATTTGCTGTCAGTGCTCATAGTAATTCTCTCTACAACATCAATCTTAAAGCCTTCTTGTCATTCAGTGTTCTTCAGCATCATTTACAAATCACAAGTCATCTCCTTATCCGGTGTATTTCAGCATCTTTTACAACTCACTAGTCATCTCCTCATTTGGCGTTCTTCAGCATCGTTTACAAATCACAAGTCATCGCCTCATTTGGTGTTCTTCAGCATTGTTTACAAATCAGAAGTCATCTCCTCATTCAGTGTTCTTTAGCATCATTTTCAAATCACAAGTCATCTCCTCATTCAGTGTTCTTCAGCATTGTTTACAAATCACAACTCCTCTCCTCATTCAGTATTCTTCAGCATCGTTCACAAATCACAAGTCATATCTTCATTCAGTGTATTTCAGCATTGTTTACAAATCACAAGTTCTTCAGAACTCACTCGGACTTATTTCCTAGGTGTGGTGTATTATTGAAGTCTCATTAAAACTGAATTAATCTTTCTTCAGTGTATTGTTCTCAGTCATTGCCCTCATTGCTTACCCCTCTTCATCTTTGGGCCAACTCTTCAATCCATGAGTAAGAAATATGGGGGTCATTCCGAGTTGATCATAACTGTGCTAAATTTAGCACAGCTACGATCAGGCACTCAGACATGCGGGGGGACACCCAGCACATGGCTAGTCCGCCCCGCATGTCAGTGCCGCCCCCTCCCCCCCCCCCCGCAGAAATGCGAAAGCATCGCACAGTGGCAATGCTTTCGCATTTAAAGAGTAACTCCCAGCCAGCGCAGCTCCTGCGGCTGGCCAGGAGAATCCCTTCGCTGCCCGGGTTGCTGCGGCTGTGTGTGATGTCACGCAGCTGCCACGGCCCGCCCCCAATGGTCCAGCCACACCTGCATTGGCCTGACCATGCCCCCTAAATGGTGGCTTAACGCCGCCGTCCAGCCCCCTCCCACCCAGCGACTGCCTCTGCCTGTCAATCAGGCAGAGGCGATCGCTACAGAACAACGGCCTGCGGCTGTCCATCATGCGCCTGCGCACAGCGGCACCGGCGCATGTGCAGATCCGACCCGATCGATGCACTGCGACAAACTACAGAGAGCTATCGGGTCGGAATGACCCCCTATATTCAGCCATCTCGTTTCCTTCCTTTGCCGAAAGCTGCTCCCTCAGTCAATTGTCAGTCATTAGATTCTCAACTCAAGCCGAGCATGACACATATACCTCTAAGGGGCATATTTATCACATCCACATTTTTAATGCAGATGTGATAAAACAAAATGTCTCACATTATGCAAATGAATAGTTTCACATGAAATTAGCAAGCTTCTCTTCTCCGGAGATGTGCTTTGATAAGAGCCCATCCTGCAATGTGCAATTGTTGGCTGGAGCATATGTTATTAAGGATAGATCAAATTTGCAATGTAGTAGCCACAAGATACTATACACTAATGCCATCTGTAGATGATGTTAGCTATTGAAGCCAAGCTCCGGAATGAATCACATTCTGAAGCTTGGTATATCTGGCAGCACAACAGCCCCCATAGAGGGTTGAATATATCTGATGTGTTCCTTTCATAGTACATCTGGAAGATCCTTAGTAATTTTAGTAATCCCAAGGGATATTGATTAATAAATAAGACTCTAATCCTCTATTTGCTAATAGAGCTGGCAAATCTGTTTAAGTATCTTGGCTATGCTGTATCACATGCCTAAAATGTCTAACATCTATAATGTGACTGTCTGCCCAAGATGACCATTATATCTTCATATTACAGTACTAACATTTTCTGACAGCAAAACGTTTACATTTTAAAACTGGGTCAAGCAAATTTCTATTCTAGAGATGTGCGCCTGATTTTGGTTATGCATAAACCAACTCACTGGTGTTGGTTTTGGATTGGTATTTATAAAAAACAAAAAATCTAAAATCATGTTATTTTTGAAATCCAAATTGAATCCATAACCTGAAATTCTGACTTAGTGGGGGAATGTAATAGGGTGTAAGAATCAGAAAGTGAGAGATTTTGTGAGAATTCTTCTGTTTTCTTATAAAGTGATAATCATTAACAAGGAAAAATCTATTTTGCTTAGCCATGTAAATTATTGCCACGTTAAAAAAATCAGAAGAACTCTCACAAAATCTCTCACTTTCTGATTCTCACACCATATTACATTCCCCACAAAATCTGAATTCCAGACTGTGATAAGATTCGAACCGAGACTTGGTTTGCTTAAGATCTTCTCCGGAGATGTGGGACAGGTTTTGGTTCAGTTCCGATCCACAAAATTTCAGGAGAACCAAACTGCACATCTCTAATCTATTCATGAAATTAAACAGCAATTCACAGATTCAATTCTGCCTTCTAGCAATTGGTTTACATAAAGTGTCTATGGTTTCACACATTATTACTATTCTGTGCTGTTGGGGGCTTCTGCACTTTCCACTATGTAATGATCAGTCTGTGTTATTTATGTTCCCCTCCTTACTGTCACGATCCGGGTATCTGGACGCCATTACTTACCCTTCAGATGCCTCCTGAGGCTGGCTCAGCGTTCCAGGACCGGATCCCATCCGTTACACTGATGTCCACATTCCTGCCTCCTCTCCTGTCACTCAGAGACGCGGTCACCGCAGCGCCATGTAACATCTGGAATGGCGTTCCCCGCGGCCTCCACCGCTGTCCCTTAGTTCCTGCATGCAGAGTGTCAGAGTGGCGATTACGTCAGCCGCGGCCTCCGCTGTGCCCGCGTGGTTTAGATGTGCAATCATCAGTCTGGCGTCTCCTGTCTCCTGTGGCCGGCGCCGCCATTGCTGTTTCAATTCTCACATGGATTACAAACCAAACTTCCCTCCAAGTGTCTGCATGGGCGCAGCCATCTTGGATTTTGTCATCTGATCATTTCCACCAATCTGCTGTCTGTATTGTTAATCTGCATAATTGCCTAGCCAACCCCTTCCTTGCTGCAGGTATAAATATGCTGTGCCTGAGCAAGGAAGGCGTCAGTGCTTTGGTTGTCTAACCTAGTTCCAGTTTGTCTCTCTCCTGTGGTTGTCTTCCAGGTTCCAGCTCCTGTCTCCAGACTTCTGCTATAGAGACCCGCACCAGCATTCCATCTGCGGTGTAGCCTGACTCTCCGATCCATTCTGGACTCACCTGTTTCCAGCTCAAACAATCACCTGCTTCCAGCCCAGCTTCCAGCAGTGTACAGCTTCTCTTAAAGGGCCGGTGTCCTTTTCTGCAGTTTACCACTCTCCACCGGTATTATTATTTCACCGCTCTCAAACAATCACCTGCTTCCAGCCCAGCTTCCAGCAGTGTACAGCTTCTCTTAAAGGGCCGGTGTCCTTTTCTGCAGTTTACCACTCTCCACCGGTATTATTATTTCACCGCTCTCAAACTCCAAACTTCATTATTATTTAATCGCTCTCAAGTTCGTTTATTATTTAACTGGTTCCAGCCAGTATCCACTCCGTACCAACAACAGTCTGGTTCCAGCCAGTATCCACAGCAGCCGTTTTACCTTCAGCAGCCCAGCCTTTCCTGGAACATCAGCTGGTACGATCCTGGGTTCTCTCCATTGCTACAGTCAGGCCTGGTAAGGACTTTCCAACTAGAAGATTATAAGAACTGTCTCACACTACCAGTGCCTGTGGCCCTTGCCACCCTGTAGTACCCAGGAATTGTATTTATCCTCTGTTGACTTTTATGTTTCCTTTTACTGCTGCTGTGTTACGGAGTTTGTCATAATAAACATCATTGACTTTTATCCTGGTTGTCGTGGTCACGCCTTCGGGCAGTTATTCTACATGTTACTTACATGTCTAGGGGTCTGATAGAACCTCCCAGGTTCCGTTACATCTCAGCCCCTACAACTGAGGCTGCCTCCCGTCAGCTCAGGACCTCAGTTGTGACAGTAAGCACTGACCTAATGAATCCAGCCGGAGACCAGGATCAAGCGGCCAGGCCGATGCAAGAACTGGCAGCCCGACTTGAACATCAGGAGGCTGCACAGGGCCACATCATCCGCTGTCTCCAGGATCTCTCTACACGGCTGGATGGGATTCAAACGACCCTCCGTGGACCTGGCACGTCCGGTGCGTCCACTACAGTGACACCAGCTGTAACCCCACCCACCTTACCCATTTCCAGTCCACATCTTCATCTTCCAATGCCAGCAAAATTTGATGGATCTCCAAGGTTCTGCAGGGGATTTCTCAATCAATGTGAAATCCACTTTGAGCTTCTACCTGGCAATTTCTTCAGTGACCGTACCAAAATTGCCTATATCATCTCCCTTCTCAGTGGCTCAGCCCTTGACTGGGCATCACCTTTATGGGAGAAGTCTGATCCCCTGCTATCCTCCTATACTGACTTTGTAGCTACATTCAGGCGCATCTTCGACGAGCCAGGCCGGATAACATCTGCTTCATCTGAGATTCTCCGTTTACGCCAGGGAACACGTACTGTGGGACAGTATCTTATACAGTTTAAAATCCTGGCATCCGAACTGGCATGGAACGACGAGGCCCTGTATGCTGCATTCTGGCATGGCTTATCAGAACGCATCAAGGATGAGTTAGCTACCAGAGACTTGCCCTCTAAGTTGGATGAGCTAATTTCTCTTTGCACGAAGGTTGATCTACGTTTCAGAGAGAGAGCAACCGAGCGAGGAAGATCATCTACTCCTAAATCTTCTGCTCCTCCTCCTCGTCAACCATCTCCATCCAAGGATGAGCCTATGCAAATTAGTCGTTCCCGTCTATCTCCCGCTGAGCGCCGAAGACGTCTCTCTGAGTCTCTCTGTCTCTACTGTGCAGCTCCGTCGCACACTATCAATGCCTGTCCCAAACGTCCGGGAAACTCCAGATCCTAGCTCGCCAAGGAGAGGGCCGGCTAGGAGTAATGATCTCCTCTCCATCTCCTCATGACTGTAACCTCCCAGTGTCGCTCCAAATTGCTCAACGTTACAGGAACGTCATTGCCCTCCTTGATTCCGGAGCAGCTGGGAATTTCATAACCGAAGCTTATGTTAAACGGTGGTCCCTACCCACCGAGAGACTGTCCTCGTCCATCTCTTTGACTGCCGTGGATGGCAGCAAGATTTTTGACGCAGTCATTTCCTTAAGGACTCTTCCAGTTCGTCTGAGAGTGGGAGTTCTTCATTCTGAGTATATTTCTTTTTTAGTGATTCCAAGAGCCACACATCCAGTGGTTTTAGGCCTTCCATGGCTCCGTCTCCACAACCCATCAATTGACTGGACGACTACGCAAATACTGGCATGGGGTCCCTCCTGTGCTGAGACTTGTTTAGCCAAAGTTCTTCCTGTTTGTTCTTCCTTCCCCAGGTCATCTGATGTTCCGCCTCCTCCATATCAAGACTTCACAGACGTGTTCAGTAAAGCCTCTGCTGATATCCTTCCTCCTCATAGAGAATGGGACTGCCCAATCGACCTCATTCCAGGGAAGGTTCCACCGCGAGGCCGAACTTATCCGTTGTCTCTGCCTGAGACACACTCCATGGAAGAGTACATCAAAGAGAACCTGGCGAAGGGTTTCATCCGACCATCTTCTTCTCCAGCCGGCGCAGGCTTCTTCTTCGTTAAGAAGAAAGACGGTGGTCTGCGTCCGTGCATCGACTACAGAGGTCTGAACGACATTACCGTCAAGAACCGATACCCTTTACCCCTGATTACCGATCTCTTTGATAGAGTTAGTGGTGCAACTATTTTCACAAAGCTGGACTTGAGGGGTGCCTACAATCTCATCCGAATCCGTGAGGGTGACGAGTGGAAGACCGCCTTTAACACCCGTGACGGACATTATGAGTACCTCGTCATGCCCTTCGGATTGAGCAACGCTCCAGCAGTCTTCCAGCACTTCGTGAATGAGATTTTCAGGGACATCTTGTACCGCCATGTCGTGGTTTATCTAGACGACATCCTCATCTTTGCTAATAATCTCGAAGATCATCGTTTCTGGGTAAAAGAGGTTCTTTCCCGTCTCCGTGTCAATCACCTCTATTGTAAATTGGAGAAGTGTGTGTTTGAAGTTAAAACCATTCCGTTTCTAGGTTACATTGTGTCCGGTTCCGGACTAGAGATGGATCCTGAGAAACTCCAAGCAATCCAGAATTGGCCTATACCCTTAAGCCTCAAAGGGGTCCAGAGGTTCTTAGGGTTCGCCAATTATTATAGAAAATTTATACGAGACTTTTCCACCATTGTGGCGCCTATCACTGCATTAACCAAGAAAGGTGCTAATCCGTCCAAGTGGTCCGGGGAAGCTACACAGGCCTTTCACCTTCTGAAGCAACGGTTCATCTCTGCACCAGTTCTGAAACAGCCCGACACCGACTCTCCTTTTATCTTAGAGGTAGATGCCTCCTCCGTTGGAGTAGGAGCAGTGTTATCCCAGAGGGCCAAAGATGGACATCTACATCCTTGCAGTTTCTTCTCCCGGAAGTTCTCCCCAGCTGAGCGCAACTATGCCATTGGCGATCAGGAGTTGCTAGCCATCAAGCTCGCTCTGGAGGAGTGGAGATACCTGTTGGAGGGAGCTTCCCACTCAATCACCATACTTACCGACCACAAAAATCTTTTATATCTCAAAGGCGCACAATGTCTGAATTCTCGTCAGGCCAGATGGGCACTTTTCTTCTCTAGGTTTGACTTTAAACTCCAGTTCTGTCCGGGTTCTCAGAATCGTAAGGCCGATGCCCTTTCCCGCTCATGGGAGCAAGAAAATGAGTCCGAGTCTGCAGACAAGCATCCTATTATTAATCCGTTGGCATTCTCCACGGTAGGGATGGACTCTACGCCTCCACCAGGGAAAAGTTTTGTTAAGCCAGTTCTAAGGAAGAAGCTCATGCATTGGGCCCACGCTTCCCGTTTTTCTGGACATACAGGCATTCAGAAAACCCTTGAATTTATTTCTAGGTCCTACTGGTGGCCAACTCTGAAGAAGAACGTTATGGAATTTATTGCCTCCTGCCCAAAGTGTGCCCAACACAAAGTCTCCCGCCAGTCGCCTGCGGGGCAACTGGTTCCATTATCTGTTCCCCGTCGACCTTGGACCCATTTGTCGATGGACTTTGTTTCCGATCTACCTATCTGCAACAAGTTTAATACCATCTGGGTGGTAGTTGACCGGTTCACCAAGATGGCACATTTCATCCCTCTCACCGGTCTTCCGTCAGCTTCCAAGTTGGCTCAAGTGTTTATACAAGAGATCTTCCGACTTCACGGTCTTCCTGAAGAGATCATCTCGGATCGTGGAGTACAATTTGTAGCCAAATTTTGGCGAAGTTTGTGTCAAGCCCTCCAAGTCAAGTTAAAGTTTTCCACGGCTTACCATCCTCAGACCAATGGTCAAACCGAGAGGGTGAATCAGGACTTGGAGGCCTTCCTCCGTATATATGTGTCTTCCTCTCAAGATGACTGGGTTCAACTCCTTCCTTGGGCCGAGTTCAGCCACAACAATCAATACCATTCCTCATCTTCTTCTACACCATTCTTCATTAATTATGGATTCCACCCTAAAGTCCCAGAATTCCAACCGCTTCCCGCAACTTCTGTTCCAGCAGTGGATGTCACCTTGCGTCAGTTTTCAAATAACTGGAGGAACGTCCGCGCAGCCCTGCTTAAAGCCTCATTCAGGTATAAGAAGTTTGCCGATAGGAAGCGTAGAGCGGTTCCTGCTCTCAAGGTGGGTGATCGTGTGTGGCTGTCCACGAAGAATTTGAGGTTGAGAGTTCCCAGCATGAAATTTGCACCTCGCTACATCGGACCCTTCAAGATTGAACAAGTCATCAATCCTGTTGCCTACAGGTTACAGTTACCATCCTTCTTGAAAATACCCAGGACATTTCATGTTTCTTTGTTGAAACCGCTGATCCTGAATCGGTTTCATTCCGCACTTTCTCCAGCTCCCAAAGTTCAGACTCAACGGGGAGTCGAGTACGAGGTGGCCAAGATTTTGGACTCACGTTTCCGTTACGGTCAGTTACAATACCTCATTGACTGGAAGGGCTATGGTCCTGAAGAACGCTCTTGGACCAATGCCTCAGACGTCCATGCTCCTGCCTTGGTCCGAAATTTCCACGCAAAGTTTCCTTTAAAGCCTAAGAAGTGTCCTGGGGCCACTCCTAAAGGGGGGGGTGCTGTCACGATCCGGGTATCTGGACGCCATTACTTACCCTTCAGATGCCTCCTGAGGCTGGCTCAGCGTTCCAGGACCGGATCCCATCCGTTACACTGATGTCCACATTCCTGCCTCCTCTCCTGTCACTCTGAGACGCGGTCACCGCGGCGCCATGTAACATCTGGAATGGCGTTCCCCGCGGCCTCCACCGCTGTCCCTGAGTTCCTGCATGCAGAGTGTCAGAGTGGCGATTACGTCAGCCGCGGCCTCCGCTGTGCCCGCGTGGTTTAGATGTGCAATCATCAGTCTGGCGTCTCCTGTCTCCTGTGGCCGGCGCCGCCATTGCTGTTTCAATTCTCACATGGATTACAAACCAAACTTCCCTCCAAGTGTCTGCATGGGCGCAGCCATCTTGGATTTTGTCATCTGATCATTTCCACCAATCTACTGTCTGTATTGTTAATCTGCATAATTGCCTAGCCAACCCCTTCCTTGCTGCAGGTATAAATATGCTGTGCCTGAGCAAGGAAGGCGTCAGTGCTTTGGTTGTCTAACCTAGTTCCAGTTTGTCTCTCTCCTGTGGTTGTCTTCCAGGTTCCAGCTCCTGTCTCCAGACTTCTGCTATAGAGACCCGCACCAGCATTCCATCTGCGGTGTAGCCTGACTCTCCGATCCATTCTGGACTCACCTGTTTCCAGCTCAAACAATCACCTGCTTCCAGCCCAGCTTCCAGCAGTGTACAGCTTCTCTTAAAGGGCCGGTGTCCTTTTCTGCAGTTTACCACTCTCCACCGGTATTATTATTTCACCGCTCTCAAACAATCACCTGCTTCCAGCCCAGCTTCCAGCAGTGTACAGCTTCTCTTAAAGGGCCGGTGTCCTTTTCTGCAGTTTACCACTCTCCACCGGTATTATTATTTCACCGCTCTCAAACTCCAAACTTCATTATTATTTCATCGCTCTCAAGTTCGTTTATTATTTAACTGGTTCCAGCCAGTATCCACTCCGTACCAACAACAGTCTGGTTCCAGCCAGTATCCACAGCAGCCGTTTTACCTTCAGCAGCCCAGCCTTTCCTGGAACATCAGCTGGTACGATCCTGGGTTCTCTCCATTGCTACAGTCAGGCCTGGTAAGGACTTTCCAACTAGAAGATTATAAGAACTGTCTCACACTACCAGTGCCTGTGGCCCTTGCCACCCTGTAGTACCCAGGAATTGTATTTATCCTCTGTTGACTTTTATGTTTCCTTTTACTGCTGCTGTGTTACGGAGTTTGTCATAATAAACATCATTGACTTTTATCCTGGTTGTCGTGGTCACGCCTTCGGGCAGTTATTCTACATGTTACTTACATGTCTAGGGGTCTGATAGAACCTCCCAGGTTCCGTTACATCTCAGCCCCTACAACTGAGGCTGCCTCCCGTCAGCTCAGGCCCTCAGTTGTGACACTTACATTATGATCCTAATATCATGATTCTGGGCCATAGCAATTTAAGAAAGAATCCATAGATTACAGAAATACGAGCCACTTGCAGTTGTCAAGTTCTCTTGAAAACAAGTTGTTTCATCTCTGTATTTTTTTCTTTTTTACCTATAATAAATAAAAGATTTGTAATTGTAAAATGGTGCTAAAATGACAATGAAAAGTTCATTGCATGGTTATCATTTTTAATGCATAACTGTATCCTTTTAAAAAAGCAAAATGATTTTGTATATGTGTAATCCCTATCAGTATATAACAGTATTAATTAGATTATATACTGTAGACGTAAATAGACATAAATATATTGTTGTAATAATGCATATGTTAGGTAGCTAATATCAAGATACAATAGTTATGTAATGTGTAATATATTTATATACATGTATGTTAATTTATGCATTGGTGGCAGTGATTTGACACAGAGTGAAAATTTTATGCAGCCCAGTGCTGAAGGGGTGCTGGAGCAACACTGAGTAATAATGAAAACATTGGTGGCAGTGACTTGTAAGGAGCTCTGCAGCAGCCTAGCGTGTTAGCGAAAGGTCTACACGACTGCAGCAGTAGCCAGAATTCATCACAGAAGGAGCAGAGATGCAGATACAGATGGTCTAGACAGTGCAACAAGGAGGAGTAAGACACCAAAAGACAAAATAAGCATAAGCCTAGTGGAATGATGAGGGAGAATGTACTGCCTGCCAGCAGTAATGAGGAACTGAGGAAAAACAAAGGCAAACATATGGGCATATTCAACCCCATGGCTACTTGGTGGCTAAAATCCCCACAGAGCAGGGAAAGGCAATTCAATTAAATCACCTTTTTCCCCGTGCCTAAAATTGGTAATACTGCATGGAAACCCAGTTGTTTCATTGTAAACTGTGGAATCAAAGAGTTTCCTCATGTGTAAGCCCCCCAATGGTGACATTTTCTTATGGACCTTCCATCATCATAGAGGATTCATGCATGGGTTGATCTGCGCTAATTGAATCCCACGACTTCTTGAATATACCTGATAGTGTTGGCTAATTCCCTCATTCATCATTGTAATACTACAACAGGCAAATTACAGTAGATAGCGCATGGAGGGAATAACTTCAATACAACAGCAGTTAACAGCTACATTGCCTTATACCCTCTTGACCTTTTGACCCTGTCAAACTTTTCTTTTTTCTACCTATTCCTTGTTGACCTAATGCATGTTGACCATTACAAATATAGAAAAAATGGGGTAACCCCTTCTCTGCGCCTCCTAATAAAATTAATACCATATATTTCTACTTAACTTATGGATGGGTGGAGCTCTCTCAATCTGCTAACTTCTTCTTAATTAATGAGAGATGTGGTGTCCAGATAGATAAACATGTAAAAATAGAAAAGAGCAATCTAGTGTAGCATAATTTAAAAACGATATCAGTCATATAACTTTCTCAACCTTTGATTCACTCATAACAGATAAGCATGCATTTCTTAAAAACAGGTTTTTTAATAATAAAAATTCGTCATAAAATATCCAGGCAAGGAAATGATGAATAATCCACAGATGTTACATCCATACGAACATTTATGAGTGTGGCTTCCTACCAGATTTACGGAGTATAAAGTGCACATAAATGAAACCAATAGATGTTCCAAAAAATCCCCGGGGAAGATTTCAGCTCCAAGAATGGATCACCCGTCTTCTCCTCGTCTGGTCAGGTCGCCATTCTGTCCCTCTCATCATCCAACGCGTTTCAATCAGTGGTTCTGATCTTTTTCAAGGCATAGTCATGAGTGACTCTTATCCCAGGTATATATACCCCTCAGATTATCTCCCTTAATTACTGGGAGGAGCCACTCTCATTTGCAAACTAAATTACAACAGAATAAAACATGAAAATCCCATAACAACAACTCAGATCTAATCCCATTTTTTATAGTGCTCCAAGTTTGGTTTTAACATAAAACACAAAAACCCTCATTTAATTCATACTTCTATTATCCGGGGACAGGAAATACAATCACTGTACAGGGTGTCCTCAAAACTCCTTCCCCACTATTCCTTTGACACTAGTTCCATCCCTATGTTTCTAATAGGGTTCTGACTCTCGGAAGTCCTCCCACAGTCATACTCACTGAGACCGATCCGGTCACATGATCGGGCATATCAAGAAGCAATCTCTAATTTCTAAACAAGTTACAATCCCCAAGATCCCCCCGTTCGAAATACCGGTTCCCGTGACTCACTACCTCGTAATCCTCCACAGTTTTAATATTGAAATAGGTCACGTGATCGGACCGGATAACCGGAAGTGTGGTTTCCACCATTTTTGTTCTGGTTACTCACTAGCAACAGTATACATCACGTGACCAGTAGGTCACATGATCGGGACCCGGCATTAGGGATGCAAGTACCACCATTTCTGTTATGGTTCTCCGCTTCTTTACCCATAGAAGTTTTAAAACAGACAAAACAACAAAGAACATCCTTTTGTAACAAACAATAAATGGTATTTCTTCAATAAAATGCACAATATGAAAAATCATATCCAAATGAAGGAGCTGATTCTCAGTAATCGATCCGGATCCATATATTAGTCCTTGAAAATCTTTCAATCATTCTTAGGAGGCCGATACTCTTCTCACAAACACTAAAACGATATTGTCCCATGAATAGATAAATAATTAGACATACAGTATTCCATGCTTATAATGCAAGACTTTGTTCATACTTATTTTAAAAACCATTTTACTTCAAAATCTTTATTAAGACCCCTAGGGCTCAATGTAGTTAAAGAGTAAATCAATTGCGTTTCAGTCCTGGCTAATCTATCTGCCACATCATTACATCGCCAGTTCCCCTTCACTTGTTTCAGAGCCCCAAATGATGTTATATCCCCACAATTTCTGTTATGGGTACTATCAAAATGTGCGGATAATGCATGGGTCTCCAACCCCTTCCTAATGTTCCGCAGATGTTCTGCAAACCTTATCTTTAGGTTTCTAGAGGTCCGCCCGATGTAGAACATACCACAACTGCAACCAATAAAATAAATTACGTTCCTAGTGGAGCAAGTTATGAATTCCCCTATTTTGTGGATTTGTCCATTGATAATTACTTCTGAACATTTATTTTCCCCTTTAACCAGTTTGCACAGGCTACAAAACCCGCATCTGTAGAAGCCCTTAGACAAGGTGCGTACATTCGCTTTCGGGGGGGACATCGCACTCCTAACTAAGTTGTATTTGATATTCCTTGCCTTCCGATATATAAATTGCGGTTTTAAGGGATGATGTCCTTTAATAGAGGATTGCCTTTTAATATGGACCAATGTGATCTAATAATACCTTCTATTTGTTTATGTTGTATATTGTAGCCTGATATGAAGGCCAATGAGAAATCTTTCTTATTTGTACCCTCTTCCATATTCCCATCCCTTGATTCCTTTGATGCAAGGAGAACATCCCTGTTTATCTTCCCACAACTTTCTTTTGCTTTGTTGATGTTTCGGTCCCTATATCCACTCTGTTTGAACTTCCTGATCATAACATCTGCCTGCTCTTTATACACTCTTTCGTCTGTGCAGTTCCTTCTTAATCTTTGCAGTTGGCTATTAGGAATGGACTCAAGCCAATTAGTGTGATGGCAGCTCGTGGTGTGTATATAACTTCCTGAGTCTGTAGGTTTTACATAGTTACGAGTTTTTAGGACACCACCTTCCACATATATGGTGAGATCCAAAAAATTTACTTTGGAACTACTTATATCAAATGTTAAAACAATGTTATAATCGTTATCATTCAGATAATCACAAAAGAAGGACAAAGAGTCCCTGGTACCTCTCCATATAAACAAAATATCATCGATGTACCTTGACCAGGATACCAGGCTCGCCCCGAACCTTTCATTCTGCCAAACATACTTGGTCTCCCACTTCCCCATAAACATATTGGCACAGCTCGGGGCGAAACCTGGTACCCATGGCCGTACCCACTTTTTGTACATAAAACTGGTCCTTAAAGTGGAAATAATTATTTTGTAAAATAAAATCTATGCCCTTAACCAAAAAATCACATAGTTCCGGATCATAACTACTATCCTCCAAGAAATCCACTACTGCTTCTATTCCCATATGGTGGTTAATAATTGTGTACAGTGAAGTTACATCCGCTGTCACAATGAAAAAATCTTCACCCCACTGTACATCTCTTATTATGTTAAGTAAATCTCTTGTGTCTTTGAGGTGCGACTTATTCTTCACCACCAATGGCTGCAAATGAAAGTCAATAAATTCCGACATATTGGCAGTGATGGAATTTACCCCGGATACTACAGGCCTCCCTGGGGGATTCTGGGTGTCCTTATGGACCTTCGGCAATACATATAGGACCGGTATACTGTGATTATCAGGAATCAGAAATTTTCCTTCCGACTCTGAGACTGTACCCTTCTGTACATAGGTGTCTACCAACACTTTTAGAATTGACAATATCTTCTTAGTGGGATCACCCCTTAATTTTCTATATGTGTTAGTATCATATAACTGTCTTAATACCTCAGCCTCATATTTTTCAATGTCCATAAGGACAACCCCACCCCCTTTATCTGTGGGTTTGATAACTAATTCTTTATTAGACTTCAAATTCACCAGAGCCTCATTTTCCTTTTTCGTGAGATTGAAACCCCCCCTAATCAGTTTCAATTCATCTATATCTCTACTGACCAGTGCTCCAAAAGTGTCCACAAAATTTCCCTTCATATGACCTGGGGAAAATATTGATTTTGGTTTAAAGGGTCTAACAGGGATTTCGCTACCTATAGTGTCACTTTCTGTTTGTTGTCTTGCCGCAAAGAACCTTTTGATGGACAGTTTACGAATGAATTTTTGTAGATCGACAAAGACCTCAAATTTATTAAAACTTGCTGTTGGAGCAAATTTGAGCCCTTTTTCCAATAAGGACATTTCGGACTCATTGAGATTATATTTGCTCAGGTTAAAAATCTTTAACTTTTTACCTTGGTTCTGAGTTTTCTGATTCATCTATGTCTAAAATGTTGTTCTTCTTACTTCTAACCTTTCTTTTCCTCCTCACATTTCTCTTTTTATTCCCACCCCTCCTTCCTCTATGTGTATGTCCTTTTATGTTCGCTGATAATAGTTCCTCCCAAGTTCTAAAAAATCCCCCCCATTTTGTAAATGGTGGAAACGATTCTCGGACTCTGGGAGGATCTGATTTCTTCTCCCCCTATTCCAATGTTGAGTTGGTGCGGTTTCCCTCCTCCATACACCTTTATTCCTGATCTCATACCTATTTCTATGATCCGAATTTCTCCAATTCTCTCGACTATTATAATTCTCCGAACTTCTGAGATCCCTTGCATCCTTCCCTTTGGTATTAGATTCAAATCTATTGTGATACCTACAGATGCGTCTTCCATCCCTTAACTCCCTAGGGGTATATATATATATTTCGCCTCATTTTTATCCCTGTTAAATTTCTTTGATTTTTTTAACATAAGTTCTTTTTCCTGTTTTCTTAATCTAAATTCCACCTTTTCCTTGAGTTCTTTATATTCAGATACCTTGGAAAAAGGTGCCATAAGAGATTTAGGCACTGTAATTTCATCCTCAGTTTTTTTTAAAGCATCCTGTCTCTCCTGGATAATTAATTCCATGAGGCGGAATGAACAACTCTCAGTTATCTTTCCCCACTCCTTCTTAAAGGTCTCAGAGGAGTCAGAGAAGGTAGCCATTTTTGTTATCCGCAAACCCCTCGGGATAAGTTTGTGGGAGAAATACTTCTCCAGGGTTGTTACATCCCACCACAACCTCCCTTCTTTTAATAATAACTTCTCCATCTTTCTCATGATGCTATCCAAATCATCATCCTCTAAATTAGTAACGATATGTTCCTCCTCAAATAATTTAACACTCATAGTATGTCTATTTTCACGAATGGAAAACATTTTTTCTAGAAAGATGAATTAAAAACCTTATACTATCAGCAGCAAACTGCTCGCGGGTGCTAGTGGATAAAACTTAATTACTAATAACCAAAGACAGAAATGCACCCACACCAATTCGCGCTATATGTGAGGCAGCAAGAAACAGAGTAACCCCTTGGGTGTTTATCCTAACCCAAAAACAATACAAATATAGAAAAAAAGGGTAACCCCTTCTCTGCGCCTCCTAATAAAATTAATACCATATATTTCTACTTAACTTATGGATGGGTTGACCATTAGTAGTGGACCTATTGACTGTAGAATTTTTTAGTGTTGATCTAATAATCCACACCCAGATTATATATATCTATATTAGAGATGAGCAGGTTTAGTTTTCAGAGAACCAAACCCATCTGAACATCACGCTCCGAGCAAGAATCCGAGTCCGTCTCAGGACTTCCCATCTGACTTGGAAACCAGAACAAGGCAAAATGTCATCATCCCGCTGTCAGATTCTCGTGGGTTTTGGATTCCATATAAACAGCTGCGTGTTGCCGCCAGTTTCACTACAGACTTAGAAAGTGAGGGAGACAGACCTCTGTCTCTCTGTGGGTGGTGGAGTCAGGTGGGGTCAGTGTGTGTTCTGTAGGGGTGCTGTTCCTGTCACTGTGATGTCCCTGTGCAGTTAGGGGTGCTGTACTGGCTGTCACTGGTGTTTCACGTGCTGATAGGGGTGCTGAAGCTGTACATGGGTGTTGCTGTCCTGGCTGTCACTGTGTTGAACAGGGGCAATGTCTTACTGTATGCTGTGAAAATACAGGGGTGCTGGCCCTGTCTTTTATGCTGTAAAAATTCAAGTGTGTAGTGAAAATAAAAGTACACTGGCCATGTATGCTGTAAAAATTCAGGGGTGCTGTTGTTAAAATAACAGTAAACTGGACCTGTATGCTGTAAAAATACCATGGTGCTGTTGTTAAAAAAAAAGTACACTGGCCATGTATGCTGTAAAAATTATGGGGTGCTGTTGTTAAAATGAAAGTACACTGGTCCTGTATGCTGTAAAAATGCAGGGGTGCTGTTGTTAAAACAAAAGTACACTGGTCCTGTATGCTGTAAAAATGCAGGGGTGCTGTTGTTAAAATAAAAGTACACTGGTCCTTTATGCTGTAAAAATACAGGAGTGCTGTTGTTAATATAAAAATACACTGGCCATGTATGCTGTAAAAATCAGGGGTGCTGTTGTTAAAATAAAAATACACTGGTCCTGCATGCAGTAAAAATACAGGGGTGCTGTTGTTAAAATAAAAGTACACTGGTTCTGTATACTGTAAATATACAGGGGTGATGTTGTTAAAATAAAAGAACACTGGTCCTGTATGCTGTAAGAATACAGTGGTGCTGTGAAAATAAAGGGGCACTGTTCTGTGTGCTGTAATAATAAAGGGGTGCTGTCATGTGAAATGGAGAACAACAATTTGGAGGGAAAAATAGTGGAAGATCAGGAACTACTTCCAGTTCCTAGTGCTCATGCTGAAACTGCTGCTGCCACCAGTCATGACACTGGTGAGGCAATTCCATTAACGTCGTCTGCTAAAGCCGATGCACAATGTCATAGAGAGCATGTAAAATCCAAGAAGCAAAAATTAATAATCAGAAGAAAAAAAAGAAATTATCTGATGAGAAAAGTAAAATTGGCAATATGTCATTCACGCCCTGAAGTGGCAAGGAAAGACTAAGGCCTTGGCTTATGTTCATGACTGGTGGCTAAGTTTCTCATGAGGATGGAAGCCCTCTTCCTTGAAAAAAAAAAAACAGCTTGCTAAAGCACAGGAAAAAACAACTGTGCATTCAGAGATATCACAAATCCCCAAGGAGAGTCCAAGTGTGTCCATGGTTGCGATGTCTAGGCCTGACCTTCCCAAGACTGTATGGAAAAAGGAGGCTCCTACCACCATTTTCATGCCCCCTGCAAGTGCTGGGAGTAGTACCACTGGTCCAGTTGCTGATATTGAGATTGAGGATGTCAATGTAGACGTACACCAGGATGAGGAGGTTATTGGTGTAGCTGGCGCTGAGGAGGAAGTTGACAATGAGGATTCTGATAGTGATATGATATGTTTGAATAAGGCACCAGTGAAGACAGTTGTCAACGGGATGAGAAAGCCCATTATCATGCCTGGAGTAAAATACCAAAAAAGCCACCTCTTCAGTGTGGAATTTTTTCTACCCAAATCTGGACAACAGGTGTCAAGACATGTGTTGCCTTTGTCAATCCATAATAAGTAGGGGTAAAGAATTTAACCACCTAGGAACATCTGCCTTTATACGTAATCTGCAGTGCATTTATCAGAAGTCATTGTAGGAGTGTGAGCAATCCACTGACACCTAAATCCCTTCTTCCTGTTGTACACAAGCTCCTGCAAGCCACACCACCAACTCCCTCAATGTAAATTTCCTCCTCCGTCAGGAACGTAAGTAGTCCTGCACATAGGCGTGCACAGCACATTTTATTAGGGGGTGCACCGTTGGAGTGGTGTGTCTAGCATTGCCTTTTGGGTATGTCTAGCACCATCTATTGATGGCCAACACAATATAAATATCCACCCTTGTACCAATCCTAATAATTCAGCTACATTGTCAGATGTTCTGGTGTGCACCAAACAAACACCCCTGATGGCACTCAGTGCAATTACACTGCTCCACCTCAGTCTGGTCTGGCTCCCCCTCTCTTTCCCCTGCAAGCTGCAGCAGCTTATTTACAAGTCAGCCACTCAATGACACTGACAGTCGCAGACTAGTACTGCTGCTGCTGGAAAAACGAGTGACGTGTCAATGCTGCTGCCGACCGCCTGCAAGTATTGAATTTGTCTTCCTAAGAGGAATGCTGGCTGCATGCTGCTACTCATCAGTGGCTGGCATTGGCATAGCATAGAAAGAGAGAGGTGGGCATGTGATGGGTGGGCGTGTGAGCAGCATGATGTCATCACGTCACATCACGCTGTTTTTGTACATGGAGGTGGAGCCAGGAGTTTGAAAGCCGGTGGCAGTGGCACCCTTGATTAACCCAGGCGTCCAGTCAGTAATGCAGTCCTGACAGGGTGCAGCACAGAGGGGACAATAATCAGCCTGCTTGGCGATCGCTGCATCAGGCATGTGAGATCGGGGTGCCAGACATTAGGGGGTGCCTGTGCGCACCAGGCACCCCCCCTGCGCACGCCTATGGTCCTGCAGGCCATGTCACTGGCATGACTGGCGAGTCCTCTCCTACCTGCGATTCCTCTGGAGGATCCTTGAGAAGTACACTTACTGCTGCTGACGCTGCTGTTTTTGCTGCATGGAGTCAATTGTCATCCAGGGAAAGAACACTTGTACTACTTCAACTAAGCAATTGACTGTCCAACAGTCCTTTGCAAGGAAGAAGAAATATGATAGTAGTCACCCTGTTGCAAAGTGGCCATAACTGGATTACTGAAGCAATAACAACTATGCTTGTGTTAGACATGCATCCGGTACAATGGATGTAGTGTGTCCCCGGTAGCAAATCCTGTCTAGATTCCACTTCACTAGGCATGCAATTCCCGGACTGTACAGGGACATTAAGAAAAGTGTCCTTAGTGTCCTTAAAACTGCAGTTGTACCCACTGTCCACTTAACCATGGACATGTGGACAAGTGGAGTAGGGAAAACTAAGGACTACATGACTGTGATAGCCCACTGGGTATATGTATTGCATCCAGCAGCAACAAAAGCAGCGGCACAAGTGGCAGTATCTCACAAATGCCAACTTGTTCCTAGGCAAGCTACACTGTGTAACACTGGTTTCCATGAGAGGCACACCACTGACTACCTTTTACGGAAACTGAGGGACATCATCATACAATGGCTTATCCAACTTAGACTCTCCTGGGGATTTGTGATATCTGACAATGCCACCAATATTATGCGTGCATTCCATCTAGGCAAATTCCAGCACGTCCCATGTTTTGCACATAAAATTAATTTGGTGGTGCAGAATTTTTTGATAAAATGACAGGGGCATGCAGGAGATGCTGTCGGTGGCCCGAAAAATTGTGGGCCACTTTCAACATTCAGCCACTGCATGACGAAGACTGGAGCACCAGCAAACACTGCTAAACATGGCCTGCCATCCCCTGAATCAAGAGGTGGTAACGAGGTAAAATTCAACACTCTATATGCTTCAGGGGATGGAGGAGTAGAAAAATACCATTCAAGCCTATACATCCACCTACAATATAGGCAAAGGAGGGGGAATGCAACTGACTCAAGCACAGTGGAGAATGATTTCCGTGTTGTGCAAGGTTCTCCAACCCTAAGAACTCTGCACACATGAAGTCAGTTCAGACATTGCCAGCTTGAGTCAGGTCATTCCCCTTATCAGGATTTTGCAGAAGCTGCTGGAGAAATTGAAGGAGGAGCTAAGATAGAGCAATTCCGCTAAGTATGTGGGACTTGTGGATGGAGTCCTTCATTTGCTTTGTCAGGATCCAATGATGGTCAATCAAAGTACATTTTGGCCACCGTGCTCGATCCTAGGTTTAAAGCCTATGTTGTATCTCTCTTTCTGGCAGATACAAGTCTGCAGAGGTTCAAAGACCTACTGGTGAGAAAATCGTCAACTCCACCAGAATGTGATCCGTCAACAACTCCTCTTTCATTTTCTCCAGCAACTGGTGCTGCGGGGAAAAGGATAAAAATTCCTATCCCACCCACTGGCGGTGATGAAGGGCCGTCAGGAGCAAGGGTTGACATTTGGTCCAGACTGAAGGAGCTGCCACCAATTACTGACATGTCTTCTGTCACTGCATATGATGCTGTCACCATTGAAAGAATGGTGGAGGATTATATGGGTGACAGCATCCAAGTAGGCAAGTCAGACAGTCCGTTTGTATTCTGGCCGGAAAAAGAGGCAATTTGGAGGCCCTTGCACAAACTGCCTTTATTTTACCTAAGTTGCCTCCCCTCCAGTGTGTACTCCAAAAGAGTGTTTAGTGCAACCGGTAACCTTGTCAGCTATCGGGGTAGGATGTAAGTTGTACAAAATGTGGAGAAGATGATGTTCATCAAAATGAATTATAAATTCCTCCAGGAAGACCTTTACCAGAAATTGCCTCCAGAAAGTACAAAGAGACCTCTGTAAACGTCGGTTTACTTGCAGGACTAAAAGCTATACTTTAAACACACTTAATATACTTTAAAATTGAGACGCTGCGGCCGCTGTAATTAACCTTTCACCCTTATATTGTTCACAAACCTTACATACACAAGATCGTACAGTGTCCGCACTCTACGTACATACGTCGAAAGGGTGTAGTGACTACACAGTTTGCGTACACAGGCCTATACGCTGTTAGCACAATGCAGCAGCCCGAGTGGCTGTAAATACACTTTAAACCTTAGCAGGGAAAGGCGACACGACACCAGATTCTATTTAAAATGCCAGGTTCCGACACACCAACATATAATTACTGAAAGGGGGTTACAATATAAACAATACAATACAATAGAAAAATGGCTACAGTCAATGGTACATACGTGTTTGGTTTTGCCTCCGCTTCCCAGTCTGGTCCTCAGTCATCAAGGTAGATGACCTTCAGAGTCTGTGTGTGACCGGGCATGCAGCTGGCTCTTTTATATAATAGTCCAAAACCTAACACAATGGATACTGTAATCTCTTTGTCCATTGGACACAGGTATGGTAATTTACAGTACAGGAGAGGTCATAGGTCAGTTTGAATAAGTGGGCAATGTCTGTTCCAGGTGCACTTGCAGATGTTCTCCTCTGGGTTCCCGCCGCATACAAAGTGTACAGTAAATACAGTTAATATTTATATTCTGCTCCTGCGCATAACTATTCGCAGGAGCGTGCGATGTTCTGCAAACCAACACCGGAATATTTCCCTTAATATATCCTACAGCTGGATACCAAACACCACCTTATAACCTAGTTCTGTCCCCTCCTATCCTGTAAAGGTGAATCCCTTTGTTCTGATACCATTTAAACTGTTATAACTTGCTGGTGTGATGCAGGGAGACTATGTGTACATTGTGCACTATTTGGATTCAATATGTAATGTGTTTTTATGGCTTTTCCATGCGATCACAAACTCCAGTGGCGCACCCAGGGAGGGTTTCCGAGTACCCAGAAACCCCCCTCCACGAAAAAAAAAAAAAAAAAAAATTTTTTTTTTTTTTTTAGCTGCATGAGTATTATTAATGACTGTCTAGCGTCCTCTGCAGCCTGCTGTCTTCCTGGTGGCACTTGCAAGTGCAATAAAAGTTTACTTTATTTTAATTATAGTACATATATATCCATGTGCCTACATATATACACATGTATATACATAAATGCAAATCCAAGGAAGAAGGCACTCTGGAGTCATCAATAATGGCAAATAGCAAATGTGTATTAAAGGTTCAGGTCGAGTACTTTCGGGGACAGCACCCCGTCCTCAGGACCACACCACAACAGTACAATCATATACATACATACATACATATAAACACACACACACACACACACACACACACACACACACACATATGATATATATATATATACATGTGTATATATATGTGTACTGTATGTGTGTGTATATATATATATATATATGCATGTTTAATATGCTATGTATATGTGTATATGGGTTCACTACGATCTCCCGGCGGCCGGCCTCCCGGCGACCAGCATACCGGCGCCGGGAGGCCGGCCGCCGGCTTACCAACAGTGTGGCGAGCGCAAATGAGCCCCTTGCGGGCTCGCTGCGCTCACCACGCTACGCGCGCCACACTATTCTATTCTCCCTCCAGGGGGGTCGTGGACCCCCACGAGGGAGAATAAGTGTCGGTATGCCGGCGGTCAGGCTCCCGGCGCCTGTATGCTGGTCGCCGGGAGCCCGACCGCTGGCATACTGAAGACCACCCGTGTATATGTATGTGTGTGTATGTATATATATATATGTGTGTGTAGATATATGTATATATATATATATATATGTATATATATATATACACACACACATACACTAGTTTTACGGACCCAGCATATACTGGGTCACCTCAGTCCCCACCCCCGTGATTGGCTCCGCCCAGTACTGGAAACCCCCCCATGCAAATCCTGCGTTTGCCACTGAACTCTACCGTAATTACTCATACCACGCGCTAATATGCAGGACCGCGGGAGCGACCATACGCAAATTGCGAATATGCGCACACACGGCAGAACAAGTATGCGCACGGAGGCCATCTGTGTGTAGTTTGTACGTGATGTGTGTACTGCAATATTTTTCGACTTCGACACCTCTGATGGTGGATTCCAGTGGGGACAAATTAATACTCTGTGAGGAGGGGGATGTACACACTGAAAAGGGTGAGGAATCGGAGGATGAGGATGAGGACAACATCTTGCCTCTGTAGAGCCAGTTTGTGCAAGGAGAGATTAATTGCTTCTTTTTTGGTGGGGGGTTTAAATGCTTAATATATTTGTGGGGGCCCAAAATGAATACAATAATTTCAGCTACAGTCGTGTGGCAGACCCTGTCACTAAAATGATTGGTTTGTTAAAGTGTGCATGTCCTGTTTAAACAACATAAGGGTGAGTGGAAGGGCCAAAGGACAATTCCATCTTGCACCTCTCTTTTTTTCTTTACATTATGTGCTCTTAGTGCCACTCCTAGATGCACTAGGTGTTTGTGCCGCCCACTTGTGTCACTTAGCTTAGTCATCCAGCAACTTCGTTGCAACCTTTTGGCCTAAAAACAATATTGTGAGGTGTGAGGTGTTCAGAATAGACTGGAAATGAGTGGAAATGAAAGTTATTGAGGTTAATAATACAGTAGGATCAAAATTACCCCCAAATTCTCTGATTTTAGCTGTTTATATGTTTTTTGTTTTTTTTAAACATCCAGATCCAAAACCAAAACTCGAAAAGGTGGTTTTGGCAAAACTAATCCAGATCCGAGATCCAGATCCAAAACCAAAACACAAAACCCGATGTTCAGCTGCAAAACATTCATTCATATATGGCCACAAGAATCACGGTAACTGAAAAATGTATTGTAATATATTGCTGGATGTTACAACCATATGTAGGGATTAAATGTGTATGTTAACTGTGTGTTACCCCTTTCTAATAGTTAAGTATAAAGACATACAGTATGAATGATTATATTGTTTATATGCTAATCTACCCAGGACATTGCTTTCCAGTTTGAACACTTGAAAGTATATGTGGTTTTCACTGGGTGAATATTAATATTGCAACTTGATATTGTGAAGATATATATAAAACAAGTACAATTTAATGACAAAAGAAATTACAACGCTAGCCTTACCTTCTGAGGGTGTGCCAAAGCTCAGTACATGTAAGGCAGGGGTGGGGAACCTTTTTTCTAAAATCCTTCGGGGGCCATACAAAAATTCTCAACTTAAAAAATTACCCTGCCCCCCCAGTAGGTCTGCCCCTTAGAGGTACTGTGTGTGCGCGCCGGAGGTGCGCGCGCCAAAAAAAATGGGTGTGGCCAGTTAAAATGGGACATGATACACATATGCCCCCAATAGTGCAGTGCCAGATCCACAATTGCTCCCACAGGGCCAGGTATACAAATGCCCCGACAGTGCCAGGTATACAGATGCCCCCACAGTGCCAGGTATACAAATGCCCCTCACAGTGCCAGGTATACAGATGTCCCCACAGTACCAGGTATACAGATGCCCCCACATGGGCCAGGTATACAGATGCCCCCACAGTGCCAGGTATACAAATGCCCCTCACAGTGCCAGGTATACAAATGCCCCTCACAGTGCCAGGTATACAGATGTCCCCACAGTGCCAGGTATACAGATGTCTACACAGTGCCAGGTAGACAGATGTCCATACAGATGCCCCCCCACAGTGCCAGGTATACAGATGCCCCCCACAGTGCCAGGTATACAGATGCCCCCCACAGTGCCAGGTATACAGATGTCCCCACAGTGCCAGGTATACAGATGCCCCCACAGTGGCAGGTATACAGATGCCCCTCACAGTGCCAGGTATACAGATGTCCCCACAGTGCCAGGTATACAGATGTCCCCACAGTGCCAGGTACACAGATGCCCCCCACAGTGCCAGGTATATAGATGCCCCCCACAGTGCCAGGTATACAGATGCCCCTCACAGTGCCAGGTACACAGATATCCCCACAGTGCCAGGTATACAAATGCCCCCCCCCCCCCCCGTGCTGCTTACCGCTGCTTGCTGCTCCTTTCGCTGGGACACGGAGGAGAGCGCGGCTATGTTGGGCGGCGGCGTGTAGGACTTGAAACCAGCCACCGGTTCGAGAGTCAATCAGAGCTCGCGGACCGGCAGCCACGGATCCTGATTGGCTGCCGGTCTGTGAGCTCTGATTGGCTCATGAACCGGCGGCTGGTTTCAAGTCCTACACGCCGCCACTCCCACCCGACATATCCGCGCTCTCCTCCCTGTTCTGAGAGCTGAGACACACTGCCGCCAGACTGAGCGGCGGCGTGTCTCACTGAGAGAAGCGGGTGGGCCGGAGCAAACGGCTTCGCGGGCCGGAGGTTCCCCAACCTTGATGTAAGGTATAAAAGGTGTTGAGACTTGGGTGGAGGTACTAAGGGGTACTAAGAGGAAAGAGGGAAAGGATAAAGGTTTAATAAATTAGTGTAGTGATACAGGGAAAAAAGGTTTCCTTTGTTACATATGAATTAGAGAACTGTCCATCAGTAATTACTCTCACTACATATTCTTTTGAAAAAGGATGGATCCTCTGATCATTAATCACTTAGTCTTGGAGTCCAGTCTTGATTCATCCTCAACTTAGTGTGAGTCGTGGAATATGATTGCCTTTGTAAAAAAGGAAATGGCGCATAAGCCTGGGGGTTTATTTACTAAAGTTCCGAATTTTGTTCGAATTTGTTTGTTTTTTCAAAGTGTCAACACGGGAATTTACTAAGTACAAATCTCGGCAGTGTTGGGGGCTATTCGTAATGGTTTTCAAGGCAGAGATCAGAAATATGAATGAATAGACCATCGGTCAAATGCGGCTGTTTGTTGATACAACATGGTAATTTACTATTCATTCGAATTTGGATGTTTGTCCGTAAACGCTCAATTGCAGTCGTATTTTTTTGCGAATCGTAAAAAAACAGCAACAAAAAATAGACCTGCTTTTTCCTGGCGTGTTTACATGTGTGGCAACTTCAACATCAATCACACCTGAATTATGATGGCAATAAAAGGACCCTAGGCCCATTTCAATTATCCCTCACTCAGAAATGGTTGCTGGACTATAGTGAAGTGATGTTTTGTGTGCTGTGGGATTCCTGAGACTCAGACATCAGCCTGGAAGAAACCAGGGCGAGGAAACATGGTCAGCAGGTTGTACAGGTGCCACGGAGGCTGCACAGGCCTCGTTTTTGGCCGATGACAAGGTCATACAGATGTTCCGTCTAAATTGATCAAACATTTTCTGTCTTTTTATCTTGTCAAACTGGACCTAGACCCTGAGACGCTGAGACAGCACGCTCTTGCCCTGTCTCAGGCCTGCACAAACTACTGGCTGTGTTGCACTTTATGGCTACTGGTAGCTTTCAGGATGTGTCTGGCGATGTCATTGGGATCTCACAGCCCTCCTTTTCAAGAATCCTAACACAGGTGACGAATACCAAACATCCTCACCTGTTATTTGTTTGTTGTAGTAATGTCAGTACACAGTGATGATGTTATGTAATTTAATCTCAGTACCCTTTTTTTGCCCAAATATACACACAGGTGTTGGATGCTTTGCAGCCCCACATCGATGCCTCAATCTGCTTCCCTACCCAGGAGTCTCAGTGGCATGCTGTCAGGGTAGCTTTCTATGGCCTTGCTGGCATGCCCAATGTGCTAGGAGCCATAGATTGCACACATATTCAGCTGAGACCACCTAGGGGCAGGCAGCATATATATACCAATAGACATCTTGACCACTATACAAATGTCCAGGTGGTTTATGATGCAAAACTCAAAATCATGAGTGTTGTTGCTGGTTACCCTGGGGGCTGCCATGACGCCTTCATCCTCAGTCAGTCATCCCTCTTTGATAAATTTGAATACGGACAAATGCCAGATGGATGGCTGCTGGGTATGTTATTTGATATGTGTAGGAGTTTGTATACTACGCCCAAACCCACCGTGTTAGTTATGTGTTGCTGTATATGTACTTTACACATGTTACTAAATATGTCTTTCAGGTGATGGGGGATATGGCAGTTTCTCTTGGCTTCTGACTCCATTGTCCTGCCCTGATTCCCCTGCTTAACACAATTACAATAATGCACATAAGTCCACGCGGAATTTGATAGAACGATGTTTTGGGGTGATGAAATCTAGGTTTCGGTGTCTGGATAAGTCTGGTGGGCTTTTGTTGTATAGTCCCTTAAAGGTGACCAGAATTGTGTTCTGCTGCTGTTTTCTTCATAACATGTATTTGCAACAACATCTGCCACATGTTGATGGGGAGGAGGAGGATGAAGAAAGCAGTCAGCAAGCAGAGGAGTTAGATACATCTGGCAACACTTGGAGTACAGATGTAGGGAGGCAGGTAAGGCAAGAACTTATAAATCTACATTTTTAAGGTACGTATATGTGTATCTGGTTTTTTTTTGCATTTTTACTTTGGCACATAATTATTATTTGTAACCAACTCAAACATGTTACTTTGACAGAATGTGTATTACTACAAAGACATACATACATACACTGGCTTAGTGGCATACAAATGCAGCATATGTATTGTATGTGCTTGTTTTGAGTACACATATTATGGTGCACATGTATTAAGGCTGGATAAGTCATTAAGCAGTGATAAGTGGAAGGTGATAAAGCACTAGGTAATCCTGATTTCTTTTGTAATTGCTAGTTACTATCTGAATGTCTGCTACGTATTCACTTTACACTTTGCCATGTTTTGTCTCTTCTCCGTGCTGAATACATGTGGCCCTATGTGTGGTGTTCCATGGTGTTTGAGGGACACAAACTTCGTACCATCCAAAATGTTTTATTTGTTTCCGATTGCTTGTTAAATTCGGCATGTTTTATAGACACAACACAAGAAACAATATGTATCCATTATTACACACATTACTTTTGTTGTTGCAAGGAAAAGTGTGATTTGTTTGAAGCATCCAAACAAATGCTCCCATAATGCCTTTTTAGCACACAGAAACATGGCATGACATGAATGACAAACCGGGCCAAAAAATATAATAATAAAAAACTCCCATTCTTGTTTGCATATATTCGGACACTTGCTTGTTGAACAATACTGTTATTGTCCTAATGACGTAAAGTATTAAACAATTAACCTTTCTCACAAACCCAAAAATTAGGTTGTATGGGTCATGTGTTAATCTGCATGGCTGTGCTGTAAACAGGCTGTTATACGATTGTGATTTTAATCTGGAATTAATCAAAAGAGAATCAAAGACTGTTGGCTCATTAATGCATACACCTCAGAATGTGCATGCCTGTGCAGTAGGCAGTCTGCTATATATGAGACTGATTAGAATCTGGTAATAATAATTAGATAATCAAAGACTGTTGGCACATTAATGCATAAACCTCAGAATGTGCATGCCTGTGCAGTAGGCCATCTGCTAGATATGATACTGATTATAATCTGGTAATAGTAAATAGATAATCAAAGACTGTTGGCTCACTAATGCATGCAACTCACAATGTGTAGCACCGATAACATTTCACTGCCAAAAACATTTTCAAAGACTGGTAAATAGCAGTGTGAAGAAAAACTGCACTTGTAAACTTAGTTTATGGATAATTAATGATGTTGTATAAATTAGTAATCTGCTAACAGTACAATCTATAGTGTCCAACATACACTTACTAACTCATTGTATTCTTTTCTCCAAACAGTAACCACTACATCTGTATGTTATTTTTGGGGGTCCGGCTGCTTGGATGCTGCTTTGTCTTTACCACTGTCGTGTGGGCGTCTTCTGGTGGAGTGCCTTGGTGGTGAGGCCATTGGCGATACAAGTGGAGTTGTCGTACCAGAACTGGTGCTTTGTTGGTGTTGCTGCTGAGAACTGAGTGTTTCATTGAGGTTAGTGAGGGTGACATTGAGTTCACGCAGTGTGATTCTTCATGATTCGGGATATTGATTCAATGAGCATTTGATTTGTTTCTAAAATGTTTAGGTAGCTTTGCTGTTGTCTGTGATGTTCATCCATTAGGCGTTGTAAGTTGCCCATTACATGTGTCATGTCTGCCCGCATTATTTCCATTGGTGTTTGCCATTCGCGTGGTTGGTTCATTTTGTCGGCTGATATTGCGGCTTATTCTTTTGAGGTGATAAGGCAGGCTTGAGAAAATTTGTGTCTGTCTATGCAGGCAATCCTGATTAGTGGCCTGCTGTGTAGCCCAATTGTCCCAAAACACTTGATCAGGCCCTTGTGCTACTGGTGTTGTTGGGCTGTGTTGTGGTGGTGGTGTGTTTTGCGATGGAGGTGTACTCACAGGTGCTGGGGATGTGTTTGCTTCAATTATTGGCTGAAGTTGTAAAATAATTGTCTCATCCATGTCACTGTCTTGCTGGTGTGTCGGAGGGATGCTGGTATCGTTAGTTGTTTCTGGAAGGACAAAGCATTTTTGGTTAGCTAGCCATATATGTTTTACAAATGTTTAACAAACAAAGGACACTCTACACATGTATGTGAATGCATATTGTACATATTCTGCATTGCAACAACATCACTACTGCCTTTAAAGGCTGCACATGCCTCTCTCATTGTTGCTTTGCTGTGTACATCAATGTAAAAGCAACCACATTATTTGTCTGGTACAGGTTGAGTATCCCTTATCCAAAATGCTTGGGACCAGAGGTATTTTGGATATGGGATTTTTCCGTATTTTGGAATAATTGCATACCATAATGAGATATCATGATCATGGGACCTAAATCTAAGCACAGAATGCA